>NW_020837977.1:9981064-10118744 GCF_003676395.1 Aethalodelphis obliquidens | reverse complement strand
TGTGTGTATATATATATACACACACACACACACGCACACACACACACACACACGTATATATATACCATTGTTATGTCCCTGAAGTATTCATTCTCAAGTACCTGCAAGCCACTTTCAATTTAAAGGTAGAGTAGGTTGCAGTGATTTAAGAAAAATCCACAGTGGCTAAGCCTGGCTTAAAGGTGCTCAGGGAACGGCTACTGATGTTTAACTGAGGTACATGACACTAAGGAGTATTGGTTGACAGTGACCAGAATCTATTTATAGCTAAGACATGCTCAAAAGAAAACAATGTATATGCATTTGTGTACAGGGAGGAATTTTACTGGCTCAACCCAAGGAAGGGTTGATGGACAAACTGTGGGAGGGGATGCGTTGCAAGTGTACCCGAAAACAACTGGAACCAGGGGACTGAACCCCACCAAGGCTCTCTGTCCATCTCCTGCCACTTCTCCTCTTCTGCAGGTCTGTTTCAATCTCTCTCATTTCAGGCCAGCCAACAATACCCAAATTTTACATTTTACAAGTTTTACCATCTGAGAGATTGTTCTACATCCAAAACAAAAAAAAAAAATCTTAGGGGAGGACTCTGGTTGACCTGGTTGACTTGGCTTGGGTAAGGTACACACTCCTGGTCTATTCAACTGAGATCACGTAAGACTGAGGCAGGTCTCACCTGCCTATGCTGCAGCGCAGTAGGAGGAGAAAGGAGAGCTAATAGGCTAATAGTAAAGTTGTCTGCTACAGTGATCTCTGGTCAGAATGCCCCAAAAGGCATTTGTTAAGTTGGCTTAGATGACCTCTAACTCCATATTCTACGGTCCTAGGATTTGAATCATTATGTTGATATATTCTTTTTTTTTTCTTTTTTTGCGGTACGTGGGCCTCTCACTGCTGTGGCCTCTCCCGTTGCGGAGCATAGGCTCCGGACGCGCAGGCTCAGCGGCCATGGCTCACGGGCCCAGCCGCTCCGCGGCATGTGGGATCCTCCTGGACCGGGGCACAAACCCGTGTCCCCTGCATCAGCAGGCGGACTCTCAACCACTGCGCCACCAGGGAAGCCCCAATGTTGATATATTCTTAGTTAGTGACTTTGGGGATCTTGCTACCCAGCGAGATCTTAAAATCTCCGAGACAAGTAGGATGACTGTGGTCCTATTCCTTGTCTACCAAGCCACACAGAAATCCCTACTTTCCAAATCCCATTCATTCATGGCATTTAGTGTGACTAGTGAGAAACCTACCTACCAGTCGCCTCCATTCCTGGGAACAATTAGGTGGAAGTGTAGGGCAGACCATCAGTATCATGAGCATATGTGTGTGGTGGCAGCAGGAGAGAGGGGACCGAAAAGAAGCAGGGAGGCTGTCAGTTACTTGGGCAACTTTTCCTTCAGTTGTGAATATTCAGTTGGGCTGTGGTTCCCAGAGAGGGCTGAGCTGCAGAACTGGAACCCAGGGATGAATGACCCAGCCCCAAGTCTTGAATTACTTACTTGCTAGGGAAATTGTGATGGTAGGTAAGAGAGGTAAGGTAGAGCAGTAGTGAAAATAAGTGCTACGATTTACTGAGTGGCTGCCAGTCAGTATGGACATCTGCTGGATTTTGTTTTGTGGCAAGTAAAATTAGGATTCCTCCTCCTCTTGTCCTTGTGTGAACCAGACATTTGGGACTAGGGCCCCTCTGGCCTCCAGAAGCTCCACCTTCATGGAAGGCTAACTGAGGAGGGGACAACACAGTCATGCCAAAAGAGGAGCCTTTGTTCTTGTGGTGTTGTCCTCTGTTAAGTCAGTTTTTTTCCCCAGTGTCTTCAGGGCTGCAGGACTTTTGCTTGGGGTCTGACTTTCTCCAGCACTGGCTTCCTTTTCTCCCCTCAAGAAGCTAAATGCTCACAAAAACATTTTGAAGTTCTTCACATTGTCCTTTTTTTTTTTTTTTTTTTTTTTGTGATACGCAGGCCTCTCACTGCTGTGGCCTCTCCCATTGCAGAGCACAGACTCCGGACGTGCAGGCTCAGCAGCCATGGCTCACAGGCCCAGCCGCTCCGCGGCATGTGTCATCCTCCCAGACCGGGGCACGAACCCGTGTCCCCTGCATCGGCAGGCGGACTCTCAAACACTGTGCCACCAGGGAAGCCTGGCACATTGTCCTTCTTAATCGAATTACTTAGGACCACAAGCACTCACTGTGCCATGTTGCGGTCTCAGGGGCCTCTAAGACCACCCTGACCCACCAAATGACATCCAGAAGGCTCTGCTCTTGCCTGTGGTGGTTCAGTCATTAATCTGGTGGAAGCAGAGCTCAAAGGTTGGCTTCAACCCAGCCCATCTACCACTGGGATGTGCCCATTTGGGTCTGCCGCTGCCACTGTTGTCACCAGGGGTTCCTTGTGTTGAACATGAGTATCGCCACAACTCTGATGCCATCTCCTGAGCCCTGGTATATACGTTCATACAGCACTTGCTGCCCAAAGCCCGAAGCCCAGAGATAGACAGTAATTTTCAAGGAACTTCTGGTCAGAGGAGCTTGCAATCTAAGTAATTTTACTTATTTAGTTTTTCTTGTTTTGTTTTTGTGATCAAATACAACATGAAGCCTACTTTTAACTGTACAATTCAGTGACATGAAGTAAAATCACAGTGATATTTAACCATCACCACTATCTACTCCCAGAACTCTTTCATCACCCCAAAGAGAAATTTGTACCCATTAAGCAATAATTCCCCATTCCCCACTTCCCCCTCACCCCCCCCCACCTCTGGTAGTCCGTGTTCTACTTTCTGTCTCTATGAATACGCCTAGTCAAGGTACTCATATAACAGGGATCAGATACAATATTTGTCCTTTCGTGACTGGCTTACTTCACTTAGATAACGTTTTCAAGGTTCATCTTATTGTAGCATGTATCAGAATTCCATTTCTTTTTATAGCTGAGTAACATTTCATTGTATGTACATACCACATTTTCATTTATCTGGCTTTTACAAATAATGCTGCTATGAACATTGGTATTTGTTTCTGTTTTTTACTATATTAACTTATTTAATTCTTCAACAGCTCTATGAGTTTAGACACTTTTTTGTCTCCAACTTATAGATAAGGATGGTCATGCAGCTGGTCACGGCAAGGCCAATATTCCAACCCAGAGGGTCTCACTCCCCTGCACTCTCTGACTTACACACTGTGCCTCCTTTAATAAAAATAGTTCTTTGAAGTTACTATGCCCCGGGTACGTTACACGCATTATTTCTAAATCCTTAAGGTATCCTTATGATGTGGGCTTTATTATCCTCATATTACAAGTGAGACATTACGGCTTGGCGAGGCTGAGTGTGGACGCAGGAATGTCCCCAGTGTGCTTGCTTCTCCGTGCTTCCCCCCTAGAGCCAGAACACAGCAGGAAGATGGCTCCCTGGGACTTGGGACAGCACAGCCCTTTCTGTGCTGTGCTATCTCGTGTGCCAAACTCATGAGCACTGTTGGGGGACTTGGTATCCCACAGCTGCAGAGAAGTTCTAACCAGGCTCTTAGATGAGACCAGGATTTTTTTTTTTTTTGATACTTAAAGAAAGTTGTTTTTTTGCGTTTTGTTTGTTTGTTTTTAAAAACTCATACTCTAACAACGGCTAGGCCAATAGAGTCAACGTAAAATAGATCATTATTTCCATTGCTGGCTAAATTTGGAAAAGATACAAAAAAGGAGTTATGCAAATTCTGACCAAAAAAATCTATACATGCCTGACTTGGGAGGACTGACTTTTAACAATTACGAGTTAGCTGGATATTTACATAACATTTTGCTTCTATTTACCCATGTGGACAAAGCCATATTCCATTTGCATGGCTGCCTGTAGCCTTTAAAACCCTGACTGACTTGAAGCTCTAGTGTTGGCTTTCCTAACCTTTTTCTCCCCTCCTTTTGCAGCTAACACAAAGATGTACTTCAGACTGTCAGTTTACAAAAGGTCAGAAATGAACTATCTTCCCTTGAGAGAGTGGGATCCAGTATGCATAACCCTCACGGCTATTTCCCCTCTGGTTTTGCAGCTTGAGAAAATGGCATGTAACACACCTAACCAAAGACAGCGGACTATGTCAACATCTGGAGAAGCTCTATATGAAATTCTTGGTCTGCATAAGGGAGCATCAAATGAAGAAATTAAGAAAACCTACAGGTACAGAGGAGGTTCAATGATGATATTTCCTGTACTGCTAGTGATAGTTATTTTGTGATTGGCGAGTGCCTCCAATTAAAGACATAAAATTCCTGCTGAGACCTGGTAATCAGGTCTCAGACCTGGAATGTTCCATTCCCTATTCTACAGCATAAGCAGTTGGGAATGGACAGGCATCACACTGATTTTATGAAAGAACTCTCTTGTGATGTTGGGCCTTAGGAAAGGGTAGCCTGTGTTCTAGGCCTGCATTGTTAGAGAGAGACAGACATACAGACAAACACTGCAAATGACCAGGAGTTGTCATTTAACCCACATGAGATAGCATCACCAAATCTTGTAGAGGGATTTAAAAAATAAAGAAAGGGGAGCTTCTTTGTAATTGCTGTATTGTGCTATGCTTTTCAAGTCTTCAGTTTTGATCTTTCATATCTGATCTAATTCCAAGTTAGCTACTTTTGGGAAAAATGGGAATATCTTTTTCTTCAAAGCACCAAGGAATTTTTAAAAGGATTAAGTAAAAAAATAATTTACTTATTGTGCAAAACTTGGAAATCACTAAAAATGAAGATAACAACATTTATCCATAATTCTACCTCTAGTGATAATTATCATTGATATTTTTTCTTCCACTCTTTTAAAAAGAATCTAGAGAAGACATTTTACACTCGAATTGGATTTATCTATATTCTCTAACTAGCTGTCTTTTTTTTGTCTTGTCCCAATTTTATTTATTTTTATACAATTTTTAAAGGTTACTTTCCATGTACAGTTACTACAAAATACTGGCTCTCTTCCCTGTGTTGTACAGTATGCCCTTGAGCCTGTCTTACACCCAGTAGTTTGTCCCTCCCCTGCCACTGGTGACCACTAGTTTGCTCTCTATACCTGTGAGTCTGCTTCTTTTATGTTACATTCACTAGTTTTTTGTATTTTTTTATTAAAATTTTTTTTCCAACCTCTTGCATTTCATATTTTAGGAAAATATAATTTTTCTCTCTTTTTTAATTTTTATACAATTTTTAAAGGTTAATTTCCATTTACAGTTATTACTAAATATTGGCTGCATTCCCCTTGTTGTACAATACATCCTTGAGCCTATCTTACACCCAGTAGTTTGTACCTCCCACTCCCCCATCCCTATATTGGGCGCATGTATGTGTTCAAATTAGGAGTTTTGCATTTTCGGATATATACCCAGGAGTGGAACTGCTGGGTCATATGGCAGTTCTATTTTTAGTTTTTTGAGAAACCTCCACACTGTTTTCCATAGTGGCTGCACCAATTTACATTCCCACCAACTAACTAGCTTTCTTTTTAACAAGATCCTATCATGAAAATATTTTGGTGCTATTTAATATTGTGATTTTTAATGCCTGCAGCCTATGGCTATTCTGTAACTTAATTACTTTATGAGCTACTTTTTAACATGTAAATTCTTTTAATTTTCACTATACTTAATATCCTTGTACATAAATGATGATGCATATTTCCAATTACTTCCTAACTTATTGAGGAATAAAGCTGTGCCTTTAGAAGAAAAATGAATCAAACTACAAATGAAAGTTTCAGATTTGAATCAGTTACTTCTTGATTTGGCCTTGAATTCGGTTTTTAAACTTATTTTTGTTTGTTTTTTGTTGTATGGAAGTTTAATATTTTTAGGTAGGCAAATTTGTTAGTCATTTCCTTTATGGCTTTTGTTTTATCTGTTGTGGTTAGAAAGCCTCTCCCAACTATAATATTATAAAAATATTAACCATTATCTTCTTCTAGTACATTATGTACTTTTATATTAAATCTTTGATCCATTTGGAGTTTATTTTGACATGAGGAATGAAGGTAGGATTCCAGATTAATTTTTTTCCCAAATCACTAGCCCACCAAAATTTATTGAATTCTCCATTTTTATCTACTGATGGAAAATTCTTTGGCTTTGAATTGGAACCTTCACCATGTGGTAAACTATGGGACCTGAAACGTCTTCAAGAAGCATGTGCTGAAGAATAAATGACAGTGGTGAAAATTTCCATTTGAATCCAAATAGTTCTGTGAAAATGGCAGATTTTGATCAAAGTCAATATCAATCTTCTAGTTTATATTTCACTTAAGGTGCTGGAGAAGAAAAAGTCTTTGCTGTTTCATTGTGCCCTAGAGCTACCCAGGAGCGTGGCTGGGAGCTGTTCAGCCCCCTGTGGGTAGATGTCCTTGGTGAAGGGTCACTAAACTTGACTTTTAAGGCTTTGGGCTGAGACGTTGTGCTGGGGTGGGACTGGGAATCAAAGTATATGCACTGTAAGCATAATACCCTACACAAAGATGATCCCCAAAATGAGAAGAAAAGTGATGTCTAACTATAAGTTCTAAAGCCTGCTTTACTTTACAAATGTGACTTTTCATTGCCTTTATTTATTTTGTAAGCTAAAATTTCAAGTCATATCCTAATTAAGACACTAATTATGCTGAGTAGTTTGCAAGTTTAATAATTACAACCTAAAGTCTTTTCATGTAATCAGTGTCTTCCTATTAATTTTGTTTTAATGTCATACAAATATTATTTTTTCAGCTGATTAGGGTACTAGTATGCTGCCCAAAGCATCTACTTCTAACTAAATTACACATTTGTATTCTGCAAGTTATTCAAAATGTATGAGCAGGCTGAAAATCCACTGAGAATATTATTCTTATATTCAGGGATCTGGATCAAAGCAGTGACAATATAGTGAAATTAAAAGTCAGTGAAGTTTAATAAAATTACCAACTGTTGAATCCATACGGTGCTTGACCTCTGTTGTAACCCTTGGTTGTGCTCTTGAAAACAAGGCTGAGCTAGAAGACCTCTTTTTTTTTTAATATTTTATTTTATTTTTGAATAGATAATACATTCACCTGATTAAAATGAGAACACATAAACACGTATACAAAAAAATTCTCCCTCCTACCTCATATCCCCCAGGTTCCCTCCCCAGGGAAAGAAATTCCTGTGTACCCTTCTAGAGAGATCTTATGCTATATAAACATATAAAGAGACCTTCTGGTCTAGGCAAGATGGTACAGGCTCGTCTCTCACAGATCCTCCCTGCTAATAAGCATGACGAAAACCCTTGGAAATAACACAAGAGACAAAAAAAAGAGAATCCTCGAAAGGTAGATGGAAGAAGAAGAGATGAATTGGTTAGGGATCACAAGACCAAAGGAGAAACACAGTGACAAGGCATCTTACAGCTCCATACCCAAGAAAAGGTAAGCCAGGCCTGGCCTTTCCCAACACCCGCTCTAGCAATGGAAGGCAGCCAGGTAGTCCTATTCTTCCTCTAAATTGAACTGAAGTCCTGCCAACAACTCTAGGTAATCCCAGCAGAAACAGCAAAGAGGACCAACTGAATGTCCGCCTAACAAGAGCCAGCCAGAGGACTTTCCCACCAGCCTGAGACTCCCCTCTCCCATCCAGAGATCCCACTTTACAGGGGAAATTAACAAGGGGGATTCTGCCACAACAAACACCCAGCCCAGGAAATGTTTTTGTCCCTGCAGCCTGGAGATTCCCTTCCCCCACCTAAAGGCACCAGACATCCAGCCTGGGAAGGCTCCTTTCACTTCCTCAACTAGTACCAACAAGCACCAGTAGCGGCCCCAGAGGCAGGAGACAAACCAAGCAGACCAAAATAGCACCATGGAGTTTCCGAAAACTAGATTGTCACTGGAACCACTGACCACAAAAGTAGGCTAGGACCTGCATGCTAAACCCAAACTGACTGACTGTCTTTTAAAAGGAAAAATTTAAATAGGACCCAGAGTCTCCTAACATAATAGCCAAAATGTCCACATTAAAATCACGCATTTTATACAAAGAACGAAGGAAATCCCAACTTGCATGAGAAGACATTATCATCTGACTCCCACACAGAGGTGAACCAGTTATTGGAATTATCTGAGTATTTTAAAGTAACCATCATAAAAAAGATTCAACAAGCAATTACAAATTCTCTTGAACCAAGTGAAAAAAATGGAAATTTCAGCAAAGAAATAGAAATTGTAAAGAAGAACCAAAAGGAAATGAAAGAACTGAAAAATAAGAGAAATAATATAACTAACTGGATGAGCTCACTAGTAGAGTAGAGATGACAGAGGAAAGAGTCAGTGTCCTCCTCAGGACAGATCGATACAACGTATGCAATCTGAACAACAAGAGAACATAAACTGAAAACAAACAGTCACAGGAAACTGCAAGCCCATAGCGAAAGATCTAACACTTACAGCATTCGTGTCCTAGAAGGGGAGAAGAAAGAGAGTGAGACTGAAGAGTATTCAAAGAAATAACCACCGAAAATTCCCCCAATTTGGCAAAACATGTAAACCTACAAATCAAGAAGCTGAGTGAGGGCTTCCCTGGTGATGCAGTGGTTAAGAATCCACCTGCCAATGCAGGGGACATGGGTTTGAGCCCCGGTTCAGGAAGGTCCCACATGCTGCAGAGCAACTAAGCCCGTGCGCCAGAACTACTGAGCCTGCACTCTAGAGCCCACGAGCCACAACTACTGAATCCCGCATGCCTAGAGCCCGTGCTCCACAGCAAAAGAAGCCACCACAATGAGAAGCCCACACACTGCAACGAAGAGTAGCCCCCTCTTGCCACAACTAGAGAAAGCCTGCACGCAGCAACGAAGACCCAACGCAGCCAAAAATAAATAAATAAATTAATTAATTAATTAAAAAAAAAAGAAGCCGAGTGAATCTCAAATAGTATAAATCTAAACAAGTCCATACTAAGACACATCATAATTAAACCTCTGAAAACTAAAGACAAAGAAAATAAAAGCAGACGGAGAAACAACACAATGCTTATATGGGGACAGTAATTCAAATGACAGCAGATTTCTCACCTGAAATAATAGTGGCCAGAAAGGAGTGATACAACATTTTTCAAGTGCTAAAAGAACTGTGAATTCTATATCTGGTGAAAGTATACTTCAGGAATTATGGGGAAAGAAAGACATTCTCAGATTAAGGAAAACTAAAAGAATTAATCACTAGCAGATCTACTCAAAGAATGGCTAAAGGATGTTCTTCAAAAGAAAGAAAATGATGAAGGAAGCAATCTTGGATCATCAAAAAGGAAGAAAGAACAATGAAGAACACAGAAATATGGGTAAATACAATTGACTATCCTTCTCCTCATGAGTTTTCTAAATAATATATGATGACTGGTATAAAAATTATAATATCATCTGATACTCAAGACAATGATGTTTAAAAGTGGAGAGAATAATGGGACCTAAATGGGAGTGAGCTTTCTGTACTTGACTCAAATTGGTCAAACACTGTTATCTGTAGACTGTGATAACCACTAAAAAGAATACACAAAGTAATACACTCCAAAAAACTAGAAGTAAATCAAGATGGAGTCCTTGAAAATGCTCAAATAACCCCCAGGAAGACAAGAAAAGGGAAATGGAGAAATGAGAAACAGAGGAAACAAGCAGAAAACAAATAAATGACAGACTTAAGCCCTAACATATTAATAATTATATTAAATGTAAATGGTCTAAGTATGCGTTATATTTTTCCTTTCTTGTTATACAAATGGTGGTGTACTATCACTCCTACGTTGTGAGTTGCATTCTTCTCTTAATATATCTTGGAGATCATTCTAGGAAATGATTAGTTCATAAAAAGTTTCCATTTTTTCACATTGCTGTATAGCTTTCCATGGCAGGGCCGTCTCATGATTTAATCATTTCTCTATTGATAAATAGTTAGGTTGTTTTCCATCAAGGCTTCCTTTTTAAACCAACTTAGAGCTTCTCTGAGAGGCAAACAGAAAGTTTCCCATGGTTCCAGAAAGGTAGCTAGAGGTGGGAAGAGGGGAACTATTTTGGTGTTCCTGTCCACTTTCCAGTTTTGCTATGTACCAATTCTATACTCCTGAGCAAGTACCTAGTGGGCCCAGCTGGGTCAGATGCTTGCCCACGTCTACCTGGCTCTAACTAGAGATCTGGAATCGCAAATCCCCACTACCACTCAGCAAGGACTGTAGGATCCAACCCTACGGGAAGGAAAAGTGGCTATGTTCTCTAAGAGGGGTACAGAGTTGGGAAGGAAATTGTCAATATCTCTAGTCCTTTATTTTTTAAGAGAAAATACCATAAACAGCCTCACAGACCTATCTCAGTGCCTTCCTATGTCTATTTATAAACCCTTATCACAGAACCTTTCTGTCAATAAACCATCGTGTCTTCCTATATCATTGTTTTTCCTACATTACAAGTACAACCACACTTCATTAGTCAGCTGATAAATTGGAGTCCCCAGCTATTTCAAAGGACAGCAGGGAGGATGACTGGAGGAAGGTTTCTACTGTGTCAATTCATAATGTACTGAAGCACTTGCCTCATGGAGATTTTGTAAAGAGAAAGGAGATCACTTTTTCAAAGCGCTTGGAGCCCTTTGTGGAAAATCACGGTGAAAATACCAGGTACTATTATGAATGGACAGATACTCTCATCCTTAAAAGTCTAAAATTATCCTGCCATTTGGTGCTACTGTTCAAAAACCATTTATCTAGCATAAGGCGAGTTTTTCCTCCATGTCAAAAGTGCCATAGCACAGAGTGAGACTCGTGGTGTGAGTCTTAGCCAGGGCCTTCATTATGGAATAAATCTGCCTCCCATATTACAGAGCATAATAATTCCAAGGAGTTTGAAGTCTAAGCCTTATTTAATTCAGTTCTCTCATAGCTGGGTCATGTCGCTTAATCCTACCAATGTTTCTTCACAAGATGAACAAATATTTTTCCCCTATTCTCCCACTGCCTAAGAGTCTTTACTCCCCCTTTTCATGCTGTCTGAAGGAGACTCACTTGAGTTAAGCTTTTAAAGTTCAGATACACCTGGAATGGCTACGAGTTTACCCATCTTTCACATATTTGCTGTAGCTTTAAACAGGCAAGCTTTCCCCTCTCACCTAATTAAAGCAGTCTCTCTGAGCCAACAGAAATTTTGAGTTAGGAAGCTGTCAGAGGAGGAGAGGAAGAGAGAAATACTAGTGAACGGTGGGACAACTGGGGACATGGTAGGTTGCTGAAATAAGACCCTCAAAGATTATTTTCTACATAGCCCCCAATACCAGTCTTTGGCCCCTTTCAAGTGACTCAAGAGCTTAGGTTCCCTGTAAAGTCTCCACCACCCAAGTCCTTCTAGGAGGCTCCCCTGGGAGAGTCTCCCAGGACCCAGGAATCAGTTCATTCCCATGTAGCAGGATTGCTCCACCAAACCAAGTTTCCACCCTGTTGATGATATCTGCTTTGCCATTCACTCAGTGAGCATGTCCACGGCCACTGCTAGGTACAACTTGGGGCATGCTAGGCTCTGCTGCTGCAGGTCCCTGGTTCTCAGCTGGGTACAGCTGCTCTGCTGCTGTTCTGTGCTACTCTCCCAGGCCTGGCAGGCATAGCAGGTGCTCCTTGCTAACTCCTCAGTGCTCAAGTCTTCTGACTACTCCTCCAGGCCAAGAAGCTGCCTCTGCTATTTCTCTTGAGGCTCAAAGGAGTCATAAATGCCTGCTGGGCTGTGCCCTTGGGAGGTGGGGGGATGGATGTAGGGAATGGCTCCCTCGTTTTTGTGATACTCTCTTAGAGCCCCCAGTGAATGTCAAAGTTTGGCAGAAAAGCTTCCAGATTTTCTTGCAGATCTCTTTTTCTATAGGACCCAGATACGTGTTCAAGGGTGAGTCAGAGACTAGCAGTAATGATGCTATACCTAGAATCTCCACCCCCTCTGACAGATAAACATTTGTTCCCTTGATAAAGGGTCATGTTTGTCATGTCTGGCTCTTTCTTCCCTAAGACAGCATCCTTTCCCAGAACACTCTGCAGTTCCCAGCCCACCCCCAGAGAGGCTTCTGTCAGGCTGCCCTACCAGTTTGTCAGATTCACCCAACTGTGACTGCTCCAGCAGGGTATATGGCTTAGACTCCTTCTGGAAGGCTCTCTAGCCCTGGGGGATTTCTGGGAGGCTGCCATCACCATGCTCTCAAGCATGCCCTGATTTGTTCAAACTCCCGGCCGTGCAGGGCAGGCTGTGATGGCTACAAGGTGCATCCCTACCATAGCCCTACAACAAGGCTACCTGACTATGTTCTCTTAAAAACCCGAATTACGTAAATGCAGTTTGTCATTAATCTGTGCTCAGCAAGCACTTTAGGTGTGTGATTAGAGCCTTCTTTTCTTGATATTGACTGTCACATAAGAATCCTTCACTCCAAAATCAGTAGATTGTTGGTCTATACCTCATACTGCTATCTAATTATTGCAGAAGCCAGGAAGGCTGATCAGATCACTTAGCAACCACTGGTATGTTTAGAGTCTCCTACAATCGTAATGGCTTTATAGCAGCAACTCTTGTTTATTACCCAACAGATATTTATTGAGCACCTACTATATGTTGGGCATGGTTTTAGGCACTAAGAAAATAGCAGTGAACAAAACAGACAAAATCCCAGCACTCCTGTAGCCTATATTCTAGGCTGGGGAAATGAGGGAGGCTTAATAATAAACAGAGAAGTAAAATATACAGTCTACCAGATGCTGGTAAATGATGTGGAGAAAAGCAAAGCAGTGCTAGGAATGGTGCTGGACGTTACATATTCTCTTTGAGGTGTTCCACACAGATTTTAACACTAAAATCCCTTGACTGCAGTGAACTCTAAGTATATAGTAACAGTCAAGAGTGCAGGATATGGAGTCAGAAAGACCTGGATTCAAAGCCCTTCTCTTAGCCTCATTTTTCTCACAGTAAAATGCAGATAATGGTACTGACCTCAGAGGGTTGCTGAGGATTAAATGAGATGATACATGTGAAGTGTTTAGCCAAGGTCTGGCACATGGGTACTGGCTGCCACAAAGGATACATAAGGAGTGAGAAATACAGCCTTAAAGAATGGTATTCTTCAAACCTGGTTGGGGCATGGGTGCAAAGAGACTCTCTAAGGAATGTCTGTGCGTGTGCGCATGTATGTGAGAGGGCGTGTCCGTGTGTATATGTGTGTGTAAGAGAATGTGTGTATGTTTGTGTGTAAGAGAGTGTGTGTATGGGGGGTATTTAGATTCTGTGACCTTTAAATTCCACTGAACACGTTTAAAAGAGTGTAACAACTTATATTTTAACATGTCAATGTTTGTAATATTGCTGACAATTGCACCCTTTGCATCTATTCACTTTTTTTTTTTTCGCTGCTCCCCGCAGCATGCAGGAACTTAGTTCCCCGAACAGGGATCGAACGAACCCATGCCCCCTGCAGTGGAAGTGAAAAGTCCTAACCAGTGGGCTGCCAGGAAATTCACATCTATTCACGTTTATCAAAAAACTTTAAGATACCAAGTTAAGATTGTGGAAGGAACAATTTCTCAAAATTATTTTAAGGAGCATGTAAGCAGAAAGTTAGAATCTAATTGAGAGAGAGAAAGAGAGAAGGGGAGGGAAGGAGAGAGGCAAGAGAGAAGAGAACAAAAAAAGAAGAAACCCAAACATCATACCCAAAGTGATTACAAGGAACCAAGGAACCACTGAGGTGGGCTTGAGGAGAGGGGCGTGTTGGGACCTTCCTGGAAGCTCTCTACACGCTCCATGGCCCACTGTGCTGTCCCATCAGAGTATGAAATCCTCATAGGTTGTAATTCCCTCTTTCTTGCCTTTCCCACTCCATCAACTCCTTGAGGGCAGGCAGTATGCTTTGTCTTCCATTGCACTTCCAGTCCTAGCACCAAGCCAATATTTACCAAATGCAAGAATGAACTGGTCAGCAAACAGATTTTTGCCTGTGGGTTTTCTCCTTGATTATATTCTCAGCTTCTTTAGGACCATTTCTCAAATATTTGGTCACCTAGCTGAAGAGAGAGTCATATACTGACCCAGTACTTAGAGAGGAGCAGATCAGCAAGGAAAGACCATAGTTTCAGTAGGGACACAGTACATTTTACATGGCTGTGGAGCCTTCAAGTGAGAAGTAGTTAGGGGATAAGGAAGGGAAAACTGTAGAAAATAGAGCCGGTTATGCAATTTAGAGAATCTAAGTCTTGAGTATTCAAAATCTCATATGCAACCTAAATGATAGTTTTTATTTACACGGATGTGTCCATTTTTGAAGTTAGATAAAAACAAATTTAAGATGGCTGAAAGGAAGGCTGACTGGTTCCCCCGGTGTACGTGGTGCAGGAGCCTAACATAACACTGGCCAGTTGGATAAGAAATCCGATACAGATCGAGCTCTTCCTTAGGTCCTCAGAGAACCACAAAATCAAAGTGAACTGTTCTGTATATTAGCACCTGGGTCTCTGTGCCCATGGATGAGCTTAATTTCTCCTTGTTGACAAGGTACCAAATATCTTGGTTCACAGGGTAGCAGGGACTCAACTGATTTTTCTATTTCATTCAGTTTCACATGGAACTTTCTGGAAATTATCTTCCACCTCTGAAGAGGTGAGTTGCCTCAGCGTAGACCGAAGTGTGGCAATGCTGTTTTCACAAGGAGCAGGAAAGAGTGTCATTTCCATAGTGATCTGTGGCAACCCCAGTCTGTGGTGCTTTTACCCATCTTTATTAGCAATTACAGGTCCTAACGGAGGCTGCTTATGAATAAAGTTTAAATGTCAGGGGAATGCATAGCTAATAAGAATCGTAAATATTTACAAGGCAAAGTGATGATTCAAGCTCACAAAATAAATTGAAATTAATCTCTATCAAGCACTAATTTGTTTCCTGAGTTCTAAAACCTTCCACTAAAAAGAAGAGTATATGAGGCTATGTCAGCGTTATCTTCCAGGTCAGTGCATCACCTCCTGTCTCCTATGGCAAATCTTCCACTTGATCCTCTTAGTTCTTCATGCAGCTTCTCCTTCAGTTATTCCTGGGCGCTGGAATCATTAGGATCAATGACTTTTTTTTTCCACTCGCTCATTTACTCAAGACCTATTTACTACTAGATACCTATTATCAATACATTAGACTATGAAAGATGAATATACATATCTATCTATATATCTACGTCTATCTATACCCATCTGTAACCACAAACTTTGTACCATTTAAAGAGCTTACCTTATAAAGAGTTAGATTTAGTAAGGTTTAAAAGATACATACTAGAAGAAGACAAGCAAAACAAGGGAAATTGTAGTGAGGGGAATAGATTAACTTGAGCATAGAATTCATATTAATCATTTAAATGAAAGTGAATGCTTCCTGCCATTATTCATTCCTATCCCAGGCATTATGCTAGGTTCTGGGGATACAATTCTAAGCAAACCATTGTCACTGATCTCATGTAACTTGAGGTCCAACGGAGGAGACAAAAAACAATCAAATGATGAAAAAAATGAGTGTATAATTACTGATGCGATAAAGTGTTCTGAAGGAAAAAGGATGGCTTCATGAGAGTATATAACAAAGCTGATCTGGACTAGGGATTAGAGAAGTCTCCCCCAAGAAAGTTAATGCAGTCTTAATTTTAGGACAATTTATACCAATTTATATAGTACAAATTATACCAATCGAAGAAAAGCCAGAAGGACAACCACAAGAGTCACAATGAGTCATTAATAACAAGAATAATAAAAGTAACCAGCATATATGGAATGCTTACTATGTGCCAGGCACTATGCTCAGTGATTTATATTCATTATTCAATTCAATTCTCACATCTCTGTATTGTAGATACTATTATTATCTTCATTTTACACTCGAGAAAACTGAGGCTTAGGAAGGTAGGATAAGTAGCTGTCCGAAGTCACCCAGCAGTAAGTAGTGGAGTTAATACCAGCATTTGGGTTGCCTTACTCCAGAGCCTACCACTCTTAACCATTACATCTCTGGTTTTAGAATAGCTACCATGAATCCAAAGGATATAAAGGCCTGAATCTGAGTGACAGGCCACACTGAAGGATGGAGCAAAGATCAGGGTCTGAGAAGGAAGGTTGGGGATGAAATTTAGGGTTCTTAGGCCCAGGTTGAGATTTAAAGACAGCAGTAGTGAGAGGAATTCAGAATTAGCACAGAGCTGTAAGTTCTAGACAGTGTGGGGAAGTGGGTCCACTGTCAGCACACCCAGGAGATGACTGCACATCCCAGCTAATGTGATGTTTACTCTTATACTGGATAGGAGTAGTTTTTGGTATTTACTAGCAAAGTTCTAGATGGTTAAATGAGTCAGAGTTGCAAGGAAGTCCATATAGGTCCTAAGGTAATGTAAGGCACCTCTCTCTGGCAATACTGTTAAGTCCAACTGCTTCTTAAGTCATCTATTGATAAAATCATGGCATCATTCGGCACATTTTATGTGCCAGATACCCTGAACCTATAGCTATACCTGATGGACTAGGTACTTAGTAAATTACTGGTAAATAAATGCATGCATGAAAATTATAAATGAATAAATCAGTAAGAAAAAGCAATCCTTTTTTTTCTGGGTGCTTTAGCAATGGCCATCAAGCCAAATAACCTAATACAGTGGTTGAAAGAAATTATGTGGACATAAATTTAAACAACACTAACACTGTTTATCTCATTGAATATTGTTACATCTATTAGGTATCAAAACATTCCTTAAATCGGCTTTATGTCCATCGGTATTCTTCAAAGAAAAGCATAAATAATAAAAGAATACTTTCAAAGAAATATTTTCTATAAACTTTATACATTTTACTGGAATTGATATAGATATTAAACTATGGATAGGTGATGATATCAATGAAAATGGTAGAATAAGGAACTCTAAAAGTCTCCTCCACCATAAAAGCAACTAAAAATCTAAAAGATTTTTAGAACTATCAGAACTATCAGAATCAACCTTTTCAGAACCTGGAAAACTATACAGAAGCTTGTGGCAACTGGGGTGCACTTTTTTTTAAAGTTGAATCATGGTAAGAACATTGAACTTCATGGCATTTTAAACTGTCCTAGTCCCATACCCTGCTCCTCAGCTCAGTTGTAACCGTGAAAATAGCTGTCTGCATTCCTGGTACCAGTGGTACCAGAAGAAGCAGAAAAGACTTTATTCGCAAATAATTGTCATCAGATGATCTGTCTGGTAGCTCCCTGGAAGACCTGCTTAAAAGGCTTGTTTTATCCCACCTACATCAAAAGTTATCCAGTGCTATAAAGTTGCTATGAAAGGAGGGGGGGCATTTGTTGAAAACATTTATAGGCAAATTTTTAGTCATTGCTGCCTGAGGTAACGAATAACAGTTGGGGCAACAGTAGACTCACTAAAGAAACTTGGAAGAAAAGGCTGGGGAATGAGATACTTTGGGGAAGAAGGGCTTTGAAAAGCTCTGACCTATTCCTGGGAATCTAGAAGCTACTACCATGCCCAGGGGTCTGCACACACTCAGGAAAGACCTGAGAAAGCCCTAAGCTCTCACTTCTGGCTGACCTTGAAGAGCTGTGCAGGCAGGAAGTAAAGGCTAAGGCAGAGTTGTAAACTGCCTAGCTGAGTGCTGAAGGTGTGCCCTACCATACACACAGAGCCCATCTGCAAAGACTGGGTGATTTGGGGCTCCAAATGTGTGAGAAAATCTGTCTAATCTTTAGCTAGCCATTAAGCTAATGGAACAGAGACTTCAGTGGCCACACATGACTAAGAATACAGACTTTAATTGCGGCATGCAGGCTCTTAGCACACAGCAATGATGATCCCATGTACCACAACTAAGACCTGGTGCAGACAAATAAATAAATATTAAAAATAAAAGCATACAGACTTTATAAAATTAGGTCAGAAAAGTCACTAAACAAACAACAACTACAACAAGCAACAACTGAAAACCACAGGGAAAGAGGAGATTCTGAAATGTAGAGTTGCCAGATTATACTATTCAAATGTCCAGTTTTCAAAAAAAATACTATGAGCCATGCAAAGAAACAAGAAAGGCCCACGTGCAGGGAGAAAAAAAAATCAACAGAAACTGTCCCCGAGAAAGCTCCAAATATGGACATATTAGACAAAGACTTTAAATAAGCTAAATATGTCAAAGGCTAAAGAAAATCATGCCTGAAGAACTAAAGGATAAAAATGATATCTCATCACACACAGAACATTAACAAAATAATAAAAATTATATAAAAGAAGCAAAATAGAAATTCTGGAGCTGAAAAGTACAATAACTAAAATGGAAATTTCATTAGAGCTCAATAGTAGATTTGAGTGGGCAGAAGAAAGAAACAGTGAAATTGAAGATAGGTCAATTTCACTGCATACACCATCATGCATACCAACACATACATAATAAGAGTCCCAGAGGAGAGGAGAAAGAGAGAGAAAGGGAAGAAAAGAATATTTGAAGAAATAAAGGCTGAAAACTTTCCAAGTTTGATGAAAAATATTAATCTACACATCCAAGAAGCTCCATGATCTCTAAGTAAGATAAACTCAAGAAAATCTTCACTGAGACACCTCATAAACAACTGTTCAAAGCCAAAAAGTATGTTGAAAGCAGCAAGGGAAAAGCGACTCATCATGTATAAAGGGTCCTCAGTAAGATCAACAACTGATTTCTCATTAGAAACTATGAGGCCCGAAGGCAGGCAGTAGGATGATATATTCAAAGTGTGAAAGAAAATATATGTCAACCAATAATTTCATATTTACCAAAATTATCCCTCAAAAATGAAAGAGAAATCAACACATTTCTAGAGAAATAAATAAATGAGTCATTAGCAAACTTTCCCTATAAGAAATTCTAAAAGGAGTCCTCAGGCTGAAATGCAAATACATTAGGCACTAACTTGAACCCACATGAAGAATTAGTGGACACCAGTAAAAGTAACTTCATAGGTAACTATAAAAGACAGAATTAATCTGTTTGTTTGTAATTCCTCTTTTTTCCTATTTTATTTAAAAAACAACTGAATACATATACAACTCAACATCAAAAAAAACAAACAACCCGACTGAAAAATGGGTGGAAGAACTGAATAGACATTTTTCCAAAGAGGAAATGCAGATGGCCAACAGGCACATGAAAAGATGCTCAGCATCACTAATAATCAGGGAAATGCAAATCAAAACCACCATGAGATACCACCTCACACCTGTTAGAAGGACTATTATCAAAAAGACAAGAAAGGGCTTCCCTGGTGGCCCAGTGGTTGAGAGTCCGCCTGCCGATGCAGGGGACACAGGTTCGTGCCCAGGTCCGGGAGGATCCCACATGCCGCGGAGTGGCTGGCCCCGTGAGCCATGGCCGCTGAGCCTGCGCGTCCAGAGCCTGTGCTCCGCAACGGGAGAGGCCACAGCAGTGAGAGGCCCGCGTACAGCACACACACACAAAAAGACAAGAAATAACAACTGTTGGTGAGGATGTGGAGAAAAGGGAACCTGTGCGCACTGTTGGTAGGAATATAAGTTGGTGCACCCACTATGGAAAACAGTATGGAAATTCTTAAAATTAAAAATAGAACTACCATGCAATTCCACTCCTTGGTATTTATCTAAAGAAAACAAAAACACTAACTTGAAAAGATATCTGTACCCATGTTAACTGCAGCGCTATTTATAATGGTCAAGACATGGAAACAACCTAAGTGTCCATCAATGGATAAATGGACAAAGAAAATGTGATATATATTCAATGGAATACTATTCAGCCATAAAAAGAAGGAAATCCTGCCATTTTTGACAACATGAATAGACCTTGAGGGCATTATGCTAAGTGAAAAACTCAGAAAAAGACAAATAATGTGTAATTGCACTCATACGTAGAAACTAAAAAAACCCCAAACTCATAGATACAGAGAACAGACTGCTGGTTGCCAGAGGTGGAGGCTGGGGCTGAGTGAAATGGGTGAAGCTGGTCAAAAGGTACAAACTTCCAGTTATAAAATAAATAAGTCCTGGAGGAAAATACAAAATAAAAAAAGCAAAAAGAATAGGCTATAAATGTTTTTAATAGAGATCAAATTGTCATAACTTGTTGTTGTATGTGTATAATGCTTTGCCATTAATATTGTACAATGTGCTTAGCTATTTACCATAGGAAAAAAAAGCATCAAATAATTAATAGTATAATAGCATTCCAACAAAGCTGTTAATAAAGTGTTAAATAGCTTTGAAGCTAGCAATTCACGTATACATTAAACAAAACAAAACGAATTTCTATCTAAAGTAGTCACACTTAAAGAAACAACATAGAATTGTGGTTTCCAGGGACTGAGGGAAGGAGGAAATGGTTAGTTGTTTAACAGATACAAAGCTTCAGTTTGCAATGTAGAAAAGTTCTAGAGAAAGAAAAAGAAAGAAAGGAAAGACATATATATGACACGACATGTGAGTTTTTAAAAAGAACACCCCTTCACAGATGATTTTTAATACCAGATGTTGAAAACCACTGATTTAACTGGTGGGCAGAGGAGAAATGATAAGCATAGATGACTGTAGTAACACAGTCGGATTATCCACTCTGTTCTTGGTCCTTTTATGAGAAGTGGCCATCCTCTGGCTTGTAGGGAGTGAATCAAATCCTGTCTCTGATGTGTTCACTGTACACTCCAGTTCCTGCTCTTGCTTTCCCAGTTCTTTGTCTGCTCTATCCTTACTCGGTGTTTGAATAACCGCTTGCTTTTGGTGCACTGGTCACTTTGGATAAGACACACTCCTGCCAACCTTGGCCCTAAGGGACCCACATGTTTGTACTACCTTGCCTAGCCTCCCAGTCAGGGCAGGGGAAGAATCAGGAAAACATCCTAGAAGCCAAGAGAAAAGAAGGAGTGGCCAATAAACCTTGCAGAAAAGCCAAGTAGAATGAAGGTGCAAATGGGCCACTGCATTTTTCAGTTAGGATGTTGTGGAACGGAGAGCAAGTTCAGCGGAGACCTAGAAGTAGAAGTCAGATTACAGTGAGCTGAAGAGTGAATGGATATTGAGAATGCAACCTTCCTGTGTAAACTACACTTTGAAGAAGTGTATGGGGAAGGGAAGGAGGAGATAATTAACATTTCAATAATTTGAAGGGGAGGGGAGGACAAAAAAAAAATAGTTTCCCTTTTTAAAAAACAATTAGCATGGGCTTCCCTGGTGGCGCAGTGGTTAAGAATCTGCCTGCCAATGCAGGGGACACGGGTTCGAGCCCTGGTCCAGGAAGATCCCACATGCCACAGAGCAACTAAGCCCATGCACCACAACTACTGAGCCTGCGCTCTAGAGCCCGCGAGCCACACTACTGAAGCCCACATGCCTAGAGCCCGTGCTCCGCAACAAGAGAAGCCACCGCAATGAGAAGCCTGTATGAAGAGTAGCCCCCGCTTGAGGCAACTAGAGAAAGCCCGCGCGCAGCAACGAAGACCCAACACAGCCAAAAGTAAATAAATAAAATAAATTTATAAAAGCAAACGAACAAACAATGAGCATGTTTGCTTGCTGAGGAGAAGGAGCTAATGAAGACTATTGAAGATACTGGAGTTGGGGGTAGAGATTGATGACTGATGGACCAGGATTTAGGAAGGTGCACCAATAGAGTCTAGAACACACTGGCAAATTTAATTTTAAAAAGGAGAGGTTCTTCTTCCCTTAAATAACAGGAGGAGGGAAAGATGGGTGCAATTATGCAGAAGTACAGAAGTAAAAGGGTGTGAAGGAGTTTCTTTCTAATGAACTTTTAACCCCGTTTGAAGTAGGAAATGAGGTTTCTTGTGGAGAGGGGGGAAGCTGTTTGTCTTTATTGCCCCTGATTTGCATAGCTTTGCAATCTTCTCCAGCAATACTGCTCTCCCAGAAATGGGAGTGGAAGTAGTGGATAGCTAGAGTCATCTCCTTGGAGGTATGACAGGAAATCAGAGCTTTCAAGGAAGTGAATCAATTGGTTTGAGTAGCACTCCTACAGTACGACCATGAGGTTGGGTCCAAATAGTCAAGGAAACTGAGTCAGTGAAATTGACAGGCTAGAAGAATAGATCCTGGTAGTTTTAAAATATTGGTTTAGGGGGGAAAATGGGTTTAGGGAGGACAAGAAAGTGAGCATTGGGAGCCCGACAAGGGCCAGTGGCTGGGCCTGCTACAGGTAATTACCAGGACCTGCTTGTAGCGTTGACATGATACACTATTACTGAGCCTGAGCTAGGAAGCCAGCAGGAGGAAGGCTTACAGAGAGCAAGTGCCTGCTGAGGGCTTTGACAAGAACCAGTGGCTGGAGCTGCTGTTGGAAGAAGGAGACAAGGTTTGTAAAGCCATTTCTCCTACATCCTGGTCTTACGATCCCTTGATGCTCAGAGTTCAACAGAGATTGCCGGCGTTGAAAAAACAAGAACGTAAAAATTTCCCCAGGAAATGTAATAAGGTTAGAGGCACGGAAACTTTTGATGGGAACCTGGGCCAGATACTGCGATTTTGTATCATATGCAGCTCTCAGATTCTGGGTGAGCCGTAGGCTGTGGGGAAAAGGATTAAATATAGCACACAATCTTAGTGGCCTGCTGAAGGCTGTCAGAGGCCTACGGGTGTCCGAACTTCAGGTCTCCATCCCCTAAAGTAGTACTCTTATGACTGGTATAGACAAATACTTCTAATATTGGCCACATTTTATCCACTGTGTTTGCACAAATATTATAGTCTATCCTATTTTATTAGGGAGGGTAAAGAGCTGCTCTTAAAATTAGCCACAGAAAAGAATTGTAGTGATCAGAAAATGACCTAAAACAAAGCTCTATCAATTGGCATTTGAACTTTTCAGAAGTTTAAGTATTTTTAAGTCATATTAAAAAAATAAAAAACAAGCATAACGCCTCATGAAGTAAAAATTCTAGTAAAAATCTGGCAAGGGGGCTTCCCTGGTGGCGCAGTGGTTGAGAGTCGGCCTGCCGATGCAGGGGACACGGGTTCGTGCCCCGGTCTGGGAAGATCCCACATCCCGCGGAGCGGCTGGGCCCGTGAGCCATGGCCGCTGAGCCTGCGCGCCCGGAGCCTGTGCTCCACAACGGGAGAGGCCACAACAGTGAGAGGCCCGCGTACCAAAAAAAAAAAAAAAAAATCTGGCAAGGGATCATTGAAGCACGATGGGAATCACTGTCTCAACTGCCACTAGAGGTCAGCACTGGACTCTCGATGTCATTCTATATGAGAGAAAGGACTGTTCTCTGAAATAGACCATCAGTTATGGTTCCCATCGTTACCTCATGCAATCTGTCTTGAATCTTGAATGTGACTGTGGATCCCAGAAAACCAGAGAAAACTTTAACAATTTCTGGGGTGAGCTGCTCAGATATTCCATCTGTACGTGTGAGGAAATCACAGGACTGTGTAATGTGGCCTTCAGAGGACCCTGGATGAAGCCTTGGTAGTCAAAGTACTTGAATCATGCATTATGGCAGCAGGTGTTTCAGAAATAATTACACAGTAGGGGTAGTATTGGCATCATTACTTGCAATGTGAAGTCAAATGGTGCCCTGACCTTGCTATTCTGTCCCTTGACTCTACACTAATCCTGGCCCAGTGGCTCCTGCTTCCTTGAGTCCCACTTACATTCTCATTCCAGCTTTTTCTCAGCACCTTACTGTATTAACGTGTCTTATGAGGAGGGAAACTGTACTCAGTACCAACGTACGAAATGGCTGTGGGGGGTTGAGAGATTTGGCGGCTGGTCAACGGAAAAGACATGACCGTAAGAGCCAGCAACACAGCAGGCTTTACTGATGGTGCTTGAACAGGGTTGCATGAGAGGGGAAGTTCCTCACAGCGTGAGACCATCCACAGGCTTACGGCATGGGGGTTATCATCAAAAAGGCAGGAGGTCAAGGGAACACCCAGGTGAGAGGAAGGTTGGAAAGGGGGCTTATGTACCTAGGTGGTGTCACTCGAGAGCACAGTGCGGAGTCTCTGAGTCAGAGAGTTCCAAAGGGCCATAGCAGCTTGGAGTCTTACAGCCATAAGCCTCTGTCTTGCCAATGGCCAGCAGATGTGGGGTGAGTCTTGCAGATATGTAAAGTAGACAGGCTCTGAATGGCTAGCAATCTGCTTGTTTGGGTTATTTGAAAAATAACTGAGGGAATTCCCTGGCAGTCCAGTGGTTAGGACTCTGCTCTTTCACTGCCGATGGCCTGGTTTCAATTCCTGGTAAGGGAACTAAGATCCCACAAGCCGCATGGTGTGGTCAAAAAATAAAAATAACTGAATGCATGAAAATTTGAGTTTGACACTGGCGGGCTTTTGAGCTAACGGGCCTCAGTCTGCAGTAAAGAAATAAACAATGTAGGGGTCAGTACACAGAGGCACACTCTGGCTCATTCATGTAACAGTGGTAAAAAGCTCTTTGTGAAATTAACATATAGTTGAAAGAAGAGAATATAAACATGAAAGATAACCAGGAATTTCTGAATCAGGAGTTTCTGGTTATCACTGGCTAGGTAAAGTACCAGTTCTCCCTTCTGCTAAAAACTAGAAAAACTGAAAGGAAAATTATATTTATATATGTACATCTTAAAAGCATTTGAGAGTAAAGAATTGCTGCTTACTAGGTCATGATATGGGAGAAGAGAAGCTGAGAGGCTGAGCAGGACTCAGCCTTCAGAGAAGGGGGAAAAAACCAGGACCCTGGCCCCATAAGAATGGAAATCCTGCAATTCTATTTAGACTCCAAAGTGCTGCACCCCAGGAGAAAGGGCAAAAATGGAAGTAAACCATCTGTGGTTAACAATTACTTTGGAAGTCCTCCATAAACCATATCTCCTGGTATTCATATCCTGTTTAGTCTTCTAGAATTTGGGCTGGCTTTCTGACCTGATTTAACTAACAGAATATGACAGAAATGATGATTTACCTAAATCTTAAAAAGGCCTAGCAGCTTCTACTTTTGCAATCTACTTTTGACAACATTTAAGAAATATGACTACCCTGAGACCATCACATTGTGAGGCATCTCACCTAGCCACGTGGAGAAGCCACGTGGAGGAGAACAGAGTGCCCAGCCAATAGCCCTAGCTACGCTTCCAGCCACAGCCAGCACCAACTTACCAGCAGGTCAGTGAAGGCATCTTGGAAGCAGATCCTTCTGCTAAAGTTGAGCAGTTCCAGTCAAAGGCAAACAGAGCAAAGACAAACTGTCCCTACAAAGTCCTACCCAACTACAACGAGGTAGGCAAATAAATAAACTGCTTGTTGGTTTAAGCTACTAAATTTTACTGTAGCTTGTTACACAGAAACAGATAATGGAAACACCACCCTTGTATGGACTGTAACTGAACTTTGAGCCATCTGGGTGACTGAGAAAATCTCAATTCCTAATATTGGATTAACATGATCCCAGTTTTGTAAATGCCTCCAGACATCTGAAAGTAGGACATAAAAATTCTCTCTGGTATAACATCTTCTTAGTACTCCAATTATTCTTTATAAGTTTTAAATATCTGTCATACCAGAGATAATCAAGGACACAAGTTAAGACAATAAGAACAAGAATCAGCTGAAAGGAGACAACGGAAACAGAACTTCAGAAAACTCAGGTATTAGAATTATCAGATAAAGATATTAAAACATCTATGATCAAGAAGATAAAATACAAGATTGAGAATTTTCACAGAGAAGCCAAAATTATGAAAAGGGACATTCCAGATGTTTTAAATAAACATAAATTATACAACTAAAAAAAAAAATACAACAATGAAATTCAAGAATTCAAAGGCAAGGTTTAACAGGTCAGAGAGCTGACTGGACAACAGACCAGAAGAAAATAACCAGAAAGAATTACAGAGGACAAAAAACAAAACAATAAGATAAAATACATAGAGGATCTATTAAGAAGGTCTTAGATAAGTGCAACTGGAGTCTGAAAAGAAGCGTAGGCAGAGGATAAGGGGAAAGCTATTTGAAAACATAATGTATGTGAATTTTCCAGGTTCATGAATGATATCAATCCATATATAGCAGAAGCCCAATAAAAGCCAACCAGAAGAAATAAAAGTCTACATTTAAGCACATCACAGAAAAACTGCTGAAAACCAAAGAGGGAAAGCCCCTATGGAAAAGAACAAAAATTAGACTTACAGCAGAGTTTTTCAAGAGATAATGAAATCCAGAAGACAATGAACTGAAATCTGGATGAAAGAAAACGGATGAAAGAAAATAACTGATAGCCTACAATTTTATAACCAGGGAAAATACTCTTCAAAAATGAAGGTGAAATAAAGACATTTTTAAGCTAAACAAAAACCGTAAGAATTAATCATCAGCAGATCTACACTAACAGAGATACTAAAGAGTGTTCATAGACAGAAGGAAAATGATCCCAGATGTATGGTCAGTGATGCAGGAAATAACTAATGGCAACAAAATTGGAAAATACGTGAGGAAATGTACACAAATACTAATTGTATGAAATATCATCATACGGTTGACCCTTGAACAACAGGAGTTTGAACTGCACGGGTCCACTTATGGATTTTTTTCCCCCAATACCACAGTACTACACAATCCATGATTGGTTGAATCTTCAGATGTGGAACCACAGATATGGAGGGCCAGCTATCAGACTTGAGCATCTACGTACCTGGGTATCCACAGAGGATACTAGAACCAATCTCCCATGGATACTGAGGGACAGTTATATACTAATTGTATTAAATAATATTTTTTGAGGGCTTAAAAGATTTACAGAATTAAAGTACATGCTACCAACAACACAAGTTGGGAAGACAGTAATAGTGTTAGTGTTCTAAGATTTTTATGTTGTCTTGGAGAAAGACAAAAGTACATTGACTTTAGACTTTGATAAGTCAGGGATTTTCTAATTTCTAGGGGAACCCCAAAAGGAATAATAAAAGATTGTGCATTTTCCAAAGCAACAGAGGGGAAAAAAGTATAATAATGAAAAATAATCAATCTAACAGAAGGCAAGAAAGGAGAGGAAAAGAAAAATACTTTAGATGGGACAGAAGAATATAATGAAGTGGTAGATTTAACCTGTAATCAATCAACAATTAGATTAAGAGTAAACATAGACTAAATGCTTCGATTAAAAGAAAAAGATTGTCACTGTGAATAAAATAATCCAAAACTATATGTTTACAAAAGACACATCTAATATATAAGGATATAGAAAATTTGAAAATAAAAGGAGAGAAAAATATAGTCTATGTATAAGCCTACCCAAAGAAAGCTGGTGTAGCTTTATTAATATCAAAGTAAAGACGAAAAGTATTACTAGCAAAAAGAGGTGTATTTCATAATGATAAAAGTTCAATTCACCAGGAATATATAACAGTTGTGAATTTGTATACTTCTAAAGAACATGGCCTAAACTACAGAAAGCAAAAAGTGACAGAACTATAAGGAGAAATACGCAAACCTACAGTAATAGTGGGAGATTTTAACATACGCTGCTTGTAGAACAATAAAATGGCAAAGAATACAGAAGATTTGAACAAAAAAATTTAGCAAAGAAAATTTATTGTTCTTATATATGCACAAAGCACCCAACAGGTACAGAATACATATTCTTTAAAGTACACATGGAACATGTATAAAAACTGAACATATTTAATGAGCCATAAAGCAAATCTCAAATTTTGAAGGATTTAAATCATATAGAATATGTTCTCTCACTGCAGTGCAATCAAGCTGCACTGTAGTGAGAGCAAAAATAAAAAGATGGCTAGAAAATCCCCATATGTTTGAAAATTCAGACGCACAATTTAAAATAACTCCTGGGTAAAATAAACCACAATTAAAATTAGAAAATACCTAAAACTGAATGTTTCATATTAAAACTTGTGGAATGTAGTTAAGGTAGTACTTAGAGGGAAATTTACAGAATTAAATGCACGTATTAGAAAACTGAGTCCAGCAATAAGTAAAATAATACATAATTAAGTTGAGTTTATCCCAGGAACACAAGTGTCATTTAACACTAAGAAATCAATCACATTAACAGATTAAAAAAGAAAAAATGTATCTTCTCAACAGATGCAGAAAAAACATTTGATTAAAATTCAATATTCATTCATTCTTAGTGAATTAGTAAAAGAAGAAGGAAAGAAGAGTGTCTGCTTTAGTCACTCTTACTTGACATCATACTGGAGGTCTTAGCCAGGACAATAAGGAAAAACATAAAATGATATAAGAATTGAAATGAAAAAAAATTCATTATTTGCAGATTATATGATTGCATATGTAGAAAATGCAAAAGAACCTATAATTTATTAAAATTAATACATGAGCCTAAGTTTGTAGGATAAAAAATCAATATATAAAAATCTTTTACATCTGCAATAAATTAAGAAAAATATTTTAATATCAAAACCACACAAAAATAAGTTCCTAGAAATAAAGCTAATAAAATATATGCAGAACCTAAATGATAAAACGATAAACTTTGAGTTCTAAATAAGTAGACATACCATACAAAATTAATCTATAGAGTCAAATGCAATTGTAATAAAAATCCCAGGAGAGAGAGAGAGTGTGTGTGTGTGTGTGTGTGTGTGTAAACTAACAAACTAATTCTATAATGTATGTGGAAATACAGAGGGCTCAGAACAGCCACAGAACTCCTGAAGAACAACAATATGGAAGAACTTGCTCTTTAAGATACTAAGACATATTTTAAAGGTATAATATTCAAGACTTTATTAGCCCAGAAGTAGCCAAATAGACCAATGGAGCAGAATAGAGATCCTATTTAAAATACAGGGAAAGGATTTTATCTTTTTAATAAATGATGCTAGGATAATTGGATATCCATATTTTAAAAATGAAATTGTATGCTTACTTTCTACCGCATTAAAAAATCAACTACAAATGGGTCATTGACTTCTATGTGAAAGGCAAATCTATAAAGATTTTAAAGAGTTTATAAGACAATATCTTCCCTAATTCAGGAAAAGATTGATTAATTAAACTAATTAAAATTAAGAATTTCTGGACATACAGATGCCCAAAAGCACATAAAAAGATGCTCGACATCGCTAATTATCAGAGAAATGCAAATCAAAACTACAATGAAGTATCACTTCACACCGGTCAGAATGGCCATCATCAAAAAGTCTACAAATAATAAATGCTGGAAAAGGTGTGGAGAAAAGGGAACCCTCCTACACTGTTGGTGGGAACATAAATTGGTACAACGATTAAGGAGAACAGTATGGATGTTCCTTAAAAAACTAAAAATAGGGCCACCTATGATCCAGCAATCCCACTGCTGGGCATATATCCAGAGAAAACCATAATTTGAAAAGATACATGCACCCCAATGTTCATTGCAGCACTATCTGCAATAGCCAGGACATTGAAGCAACCTAAATGTCCATCGACAGAGGAATGGATAAAGAAGACGTGGTAGATATATATACAATGGAATGTTACTCAGCCATAAAAAAAGAAAGAAAGAATACCATTTGCAGCAACATGGATGGACCTTGAGATTATCATGCTAAGTGAAGTCAGACAGAAAAAGACAAATATAAGGTATCACTCATATGTGGAATCTAATTTAAAAAATGATACAAATGAACTTATTTACAAAACAGAAACAGACCTACCAATATTGAAAACAAACTTGTGGTTACCAAAGGGGAAACATAGGGGGGAGGGATAAATCAGGAGCTTGTGATTAACATACACACACTACTGCATATAAGGTAGATAACCAGCAAGGACCTATTGTATAGCACAAGGAATTCTACTCAGTATTCTGTGATAACCTATATGAGAAAATAATCTGAAAAACAATGAATATATGTATACGTATAACTGAATCACTTTGCTGTACACCTGAAACTAACACAACTTTGTAAATCAACTATATTCCAATAAATTAAAAAAAACAGTTAAAAAAAGAATTTCTGTTCTCCAAAAGCTTCCATAAGGAAACTAACAACAACAAAAAAGCCTTAGAAACAGAGAATACATATGCAATACATAAACTGACAAAGAATTCATATATAGAATACTATATTTTAAATCCTACAGATTCATTTTAAACATGAAACTAAAAACTGGTGAAAGACCAACATACACTTAAATAGAGGATATCCAAATGACATATATATCAGCCTCATTAGTAATTAGAATACAAATTAAACCACAAAGGGATATACACACACACACACACACACACACACACACACACACACACATGCACACACACAAGCTACCAGACCGTCAAACATTAAAATGTCTGTCAATACCAAATGTCAGGGAGACGTGCATTGGAACTCATATACTGGTTTCTTATACTTTCACTTGGGTGTTGCCTGAGTCCAAGAGGGCACAAGAGTTCCACTGAACTTCTACTATGAAGACATACTATTAAGTTCCATAGTTGCAATACTTGCCAAACACGTAGGGTTACTAGTCTAGGGTTTGTTTTCACCTGAAAACTCTGGTTTATAGCAGTTCATTTTCCTATCTACCACCAGTCTTCTTCCCATTATAGTCAGTTTTTTTCCCTAGAAATAATAGTCTACATCTAATATGAGCTCAGATTTTTTTCTTTTTTTTTTTTGCTACCTTTGCTGTTGATGATTCTGCCTCTGCCATGAGGGCACTTTTAACGGTTCTAGCATATAGGAAGAAACCAGTGCCTCACCCTCCCTCTTCTACTCTTTCATTTTAGGTAGCAGGTAGCTTTCTTCTGGGACATAGGAGGGGCAATAAACTTTGTGGCTGAGGGAGTTTAGCAGAAAGTCACACAGCAATGGGGAAATCTTTGAAATAGGAAGCAACAAAAGGTAATTGGAGAAGGCAGCTAAAAATGTGTTGAGTGGGGAAAGGCAGCTATAGATACAGCTATGTCATGATGGAACTTAGTTCCCTGAGGTTCAGGGCCAGCCTTTCCAAACAAGAAGGTCTCCTCTGACATTCCAACCCCATGGAGATAGATTTGGTCTTGAGCTGGGGCAACATGGTCAGAACTGGGTCTTAGGTGATTCACAGACTGGTAGAGAATAGTAGGTAGATCTCACCTGAGTGTTAGATGGTGTGAGAAAGAGAATTAGGCATTACAATTCTTAGAATTATTCCACTGCCTCAAAATAGGTAGATCTTAGGAGCCTTTGGTAGTTACAACTATAAACCCATGTTGATCCTATCTGCCACTCAGTTGAAGGCTGTTATTGGATTTTGAAGTGGAAATTACAGGTATTGATGCTATTTCTAATATTAGTTATAGCCATACCAGATTAACAGTGACTAAGAGTATAGAGAGATTTGGAATTAAAGGCTCATGTTCTGGTTGAACATTGCATCACTTTTAAGTATAAAATGAGAAATTATAAGGAAGATCTTTAAAGTGAATAGGCAATGTTATATTTAAATGTACTCCAAGCAACTCTCCTTTCACCCTAAATTCCATACGTGTTTTCCTGCCGTACAGACACCACCAAGGGGGTGAGTCATCGATCAACTACCTCCTTGAGCAATTGTGTAACTTTGGCAGCTGCCTCTGCTAGCCACATTTCCTGAGGATTCCTCAGGGCCAAGAGCATCTGCCATGAGGAGTCAGAGTGCTGCTGATTACCAGGAATTGGATTTGTTACAAATGGAGATGCTCCAGCCCTCTGAATTTGCCAGCTCCATTGTTAGAGGAATGTGATAAATAGTTGAGTGCGTCTGCCCTTGAAAGCTGACAAAGATCCAAGCAGCTTAAAATGACACGTTTCTCCGGATAAGTCTTGGGTAGTGTGTGCATCGGTCTACAACTGAACCCTAGAAATACAGAAATATATGTAAAGAGGCATTTTCCAGGGATTTTTTTCTTTCAGGGCAGAAGTAAGAGCCTCTGCATTTGGTTGGCCTGGACATGATCTCTGGAACTGGTAGGGGAAAATGCTGCAATTGTATTCCAGGGCACAGAGTGAGAATTCCAGGAATATTGAGCCATTAAAATTAATGTGCTTAAAGAATCCACTTGAGACTTTCTGATAATGATTGTTGTATTATTAAAGTTTGAGGACTTCTTTCTTCCTTCCTCCCCCCCTCTAATTTGGTAGTGGGTCATTTAAGGGAACAAACTCTAAACTTTCAGTTATTAAAGGAGCACAAAATTTTTAACTGGAGCTTAAAAATACTTAGGGAAGGAAACTGCACAAGTAGTATGTATATTTTTTTTATAACAAGAATAAACAAAGAATCACCTATAATCTCAGCTATAATCACAGTTAAGCATGGTTATAACCTTTCATTTTTCTCTTTATTTCTACTTATTGTTATGCTTTATTTTCCCTATATAAAGACATATATACAATTGTCTGTGTGTGTATGTGCATATATGCATGTGTAGACGTGTTATGTGTGTATGTGTGTGCACGTGTCAAGGTCACCAAAGATTTCTGTAACACTAAACCCAGTGATCACTTCTTAGTTGTCATTGTACATGACCTGTCAATAGTACTTGACACAGGTGACCACCCTCTTCCTTGAAATACTTTGTTCACTTGGATCCCATCACCCCATATTCTCCGGATTTTTCCTTCTGCATCACTGGTCTTTCTTTCTTCATCTCCTCTGTAGTTCTTCCTTCCCAAAGCTCAGCCCTTGGACTTATGTTGGATCTAACTCACTTGGGAATCTTTTCCAGTTCCATGGCTCTAAATACCATCTACCTGCTGAGAACTCCCAAATGTACATCTCCCAGAGTAACTCTCATTTGAACTCAGGCTCATATATCTCTCTACCTCTGTCACACTTGTAAGTCTCATATGCATCTCACAGGTGTTCAAAATAGAACTGTGAATCCTAGCAAATCATTTCCTACTACCAAAAAAAAAATCTCTTGCCAACTCTTTAAATAGTAACTCTAAAATTCCAGTTGCTCAAGCCAAAACTTCGGTGCCACCCCTCATTCCTCTTTTTCTTTCACATCCCACAATCAATCCATCAGCTAGCCCTCAAAGTGTACCAGAATCCAACCACTTCCAACTAATCATCCACTACCACACTGGTCCAAACCACCATGAACTTCCCCTAAAAGAGTCTCCTGCTTTTGCCTTTGTCCTCTCCAAGACTGAGTGATCCTTCTAAACTAAAATCAGATCATACCACTTTTCTTCTCAAAACACTCCAGGAGCTTCCCACATCACCTAGACCAAAAGCCAAAGTCCTTGCAATGTCTTACTTTTCTAATTCAAAAATATGTAGGAGGCAGCATAATGCTCAGGGTCAGATTGCCTGTGTTCAAAGCCTGGTTCTAATTATTAGCTGTATGATGTTGGACAAATTACTTAACCTCTCAGTGGCTAAATTTCCTAACTGTAAAACGGGATTATTATAATACCAGTCTCATAGAGCTGCAGTGAAGATTAATGAATTAATATTTATAACAGGCTTACAATAGTCCTGGCATGTAGTAAACATTATAAAAGTTTTTTTTGTTTGTTTGTTTGTTTTTGCGGTTCACAGGCCTCTCACTGTTGTGGCCTCTCCCGTTGCGGAGCACAGGCTCCGGACGCGCAGGCTCAGCGGCCATGGCTCACGGGCCCGGCCGCTCCGTGGCATGCGGGATCTTCCCGGACCGGGGCACGAACCCATGTCCCCTGCATCGGCAGGCGGACTCTCAACCACTGCGCCACCAGGGAAGCCCCATTTTACATTTTTAATACTTGATTATAACTGAAGAATAAAGAACACTCACAAATCACCCCTCTGCCCCCAATACACACACAATGCAACACAACACACAGTCATAGCCTTATGGAATTACTTTATGATCCACAGAGGAGAGAGGGCCTTGTACTCACAAGTAAATTTCTACAGATTATTTGAAATGGGAAGACCTATTTGAAAAGAGGTCAAATACACATTTGAATACAAGGTAAGTCATGGTATTTGTCCATAAAAACAAAAGGGAGTTAGGATTTGTAAAAAAAATTGTGAAAGGGTCATAATATTTATTCAAGGGTGTATAAATCAGAGATTTTTTTTTTTGACAGTTGAGTTTTAACTTTTAGAATATGTGGTGTGAAGTTTTGTTAATTCTGGAAAAGTCTTCCAGTTCTAGATGAAATTGTGGTATAAACTGGTCCTATTGCTGGAACTCTTAAAGGCCTCTGCATGTTGAGGTGGGCTACTGATGAGCTTCCAGGTAAAAATAAACTTCACATATTTGCCAATGGCAAAATGTCTAAGACTCAACAGCTATGCAGCTATTGAGAATTCCTTTGAGGATATGAGGGGAGAAACAATACTGTGGTGCCTGCACATTAGAAACACGAGGCAACATTTAATGGAAACTTGCTTAGTTGAATCAACATTATGATGAAATGTAACATTTCATGGTATTTACATGTATAAAAGATGTACAAATGAATAATGCCCTTCTAAAATGTCGTTGTAATACCTGTCAAGTAACACTTTTCCTCACTTTTTTTTTTAAATTTTAAAAGAAAATTGGCCTTGAAACACCATCCAGACAAGAATCCAGATGATGCAGGTGCTGCTGAGAGGTTTAAAGAAATCAACAACGCCCACACAATATTAACTGACACGTCAAAAAGAAACATATACGACAAGTACGGATCACTGGGACTCTATGTGGCCGAGCAATTTGGAGAGGAAAATGTTAATACCTACTTCATGCTGTCAAGCTGGTGGGCAAAGGTGAATTGGATTCTTTGCTTCTCTTGAAAACAATTTCTTAGAAGATCATGATATTATTCACTCTTTTAGACTCCATCTCAAAGAAAGTCTAACCTTGCTATATTACTAAACTCTTACAGACAAAAGGAGCTGTTATTTAAGGATCGTTTTTGCTTTAGCTCACCAAGTAATTATAAAATGCAGCATGGCTTAAAATACTTCTAGACATTAATTAGATTTGAATTTGAAGCTTCAGGTTAATTCTGACTGCCCTCCCTACCCCCATAATGACAAATTAAGAACTGACTCATTGCTGAAAACCTAAAATAATTTATTAGTGTGACAACTGTTTAAAAATTATTATGGGACAAATTTAGCCATGTACTTTCCTATCTATAGCATAGGCTACATCAGCAAACACAGTACTGCAGAGAATACATGGTAATTAGGTCATAGGTTCACATGGAGCCTGCTGGGAAGTAGTGGAGAAGGAAATGAGGGGAAAAAGGTAAGAATTAAATAGGGCAGCACACTGAGTTGGCGAGAGAGAGGAAGAGAGAGAGAGAAAAAGGATATCTAGTCAAGAAAAAGGCAAGATTTTTAAGGACTTAGTGCGACCGGAATTGACTTTTGACAGTAAATTTTGTGGGATTTCCTAAGAATCCCTAGTATATGCATGCTTGGTGATAGTTTTATATTTGTTTATGACTATTAATATCCTTATCTTCTGATAAAAGTATATTTACATATAAATCATACATATGGTCCATCTGCATCTTTTTTGGACAGTTCACATACATGTAGTAAGTTCACAGTTCACACATTTTGTGAAATCAGATGAACTCACATTCATATGAGTTGTAATTAATAAAGAAACAGCAGATCTCCAGAGGCAGATGGCATGTTCAGTAGTACTCTGCTACTTTCTTCCGCTAAAATAAATCTTGCTAAATTGAATAGTTTTATATACGCAGGACGAGAGAGAATATGTTTTTGTTCATAGGCATGGGGAGAGAGAGTCTGCAGCCTAAAGCCTCATTTGCCTTCTGCAGTCCTCAGAATTCCTTTTCTTGGGGATAACTGGGAATCCCACTGAAACCTCCTTTTTTTAATCACTCAAGACTTGGGAGGGAGACAAGTTTCTGCCTAGAGGATGTGGAACTTAGAATGAGAGTGTACATATTGTCAATGTCATTTATGATGATAGTTTGAATGTTTATGTAAAATACAGACTTCTGTGGGAAACTAACCCCCAGGTATGACACTATTTCCATGGGAAGGTACATGTGGAGTTCTAGATAATTTACACACTAGCACCTGACTGCATATTGGGGCCTACCTGCATAAAAAGGAGAATAGATTTCCTTGCCCAGGAAGCTGACAAAATTGATCAAAATTCATACAGACAAGCAGAAGCTGTTCAGTAGTGTAAGAGATATACATAAAATAATTCCTGATGTGGCTCTTTAAAAATAAGGCTACAAAGAAATCTACCTTCCCCTTCTGCTTGTGCCAAAGGCTAACTGCCCAGTGCCCTTTAGAGTGGCCTGGCACATAGTGACAATGTATTAAGCATGCATTACATGTATGAATCATGTACCAATTTGAAAATATTTTAAAAACAATGGACACATACTTATGCCTTGTACTGCACTAAGCACTGCAAGGATAAGGCAAGGTTATTTCTGCAACAGGCAAATAATCTAGTTGGAATAACTAAAGAACAAAACAATACATGTATCAAAGGAAATTTTCAGAGAGGAGAAAAAATATGGGAATGGAATAGTGAAAGCAAAAAAGGTCAAAAGTAGGTAAAAAAAAAAAGGGGGTGCTTGTTGGGGCACTGGCTCAGGAACACTGCACAGGAGGGTCTTAGAGGCAGTTGGTGAGGAGGAAGTGTTTTTATACTTTTCAGAGTAATTTAAGAAATGTATGACTCTGAAGATGTAGAGAATCCATAGCAAAAAGATTATAGGTGTGAGGGTGTATAAAATCACTTTCTATTTCAACTAACATACTTTCAATAAAATCATAAACGTATTTTGCACAGTTAACAAAAATGGGATTGTTTTCACTTCAAATTGGATTGGGAGAGTTTAATCTTTTAGCTATGGCAAACTTAGTGAGGAAACCTTTTATATGCTCGTGGGGAAATCCTGGTGCTGTTCACTAGGAGGAACAAATCATTTGTTTATCTACTAATCAATTAATACCTTCATTAATTCAGTAGGCACTTCCTGTCTACCACACTCCAGGTACTAAATCCTTAGGTAGAGGAGGGATTTAAAGACAACTAACATATAGTTTAGCCTTGAAGAAGTTCACAGTCTGAGACAGAATTATAAACTCATCACTGTCTTAAAGTGTCAACAAAATAAGACTATAGTGGACATTTGTATGGCATGCAGTTGGGGCACAAAGGAGGGAGTAATTGTTCTGGAGGACATGGGAATCAGGAAAGATGTCAGACAGAGGATCTCTGAGATAATCTTAAACACGGAGTGGGTATTTTCTAGATGACTAGGGAATGGGACAGTGGGTGTCTAGGCAGATGGTTCCATAGGGAGAGCAAAGCTCTGCAAGGATGGCAGGAACAGGGCCATGCTGGTGCAGGGAAGGCACTGGAAGAGGCCAGATGACCATTAATAAGGAGCTCCAGCCTTTTCTAAGAGGCAGGAGAGTCGCTGCATGGGTTCAAGAGAACATGTCAGAAACCTCCAGCAGCAATGTGCAGAGTGGGCTAGAGGCAAGAGGGGAAGCAGGTAGGTCAGTTAGGAGGCTACTGAAGTGTCCAGAGCAGAGATAAGGGGATCCATTCTAAAGCCCTACCAATCAAGAGAGAGGCAATGGGGAGGGGGCAGAGATGGTGAGGAGAGAGACTGCAGGACGTGGTGACTGAGAGGAATGCGGTGGTGTCAGGACTGGCTATCCCTAGCTCTTCTTGGTGAGAATGATTCCATGCCCTTGGTTAGCCCATGTGACCTGTAGAGGTTATGTTTGTTGGTTTGTTTGTTTGCTCTGCTCTTAATAATGATCACCATGGCTTAAGAATAAAGAAGAAAATGTCATACTTCATTATTTGGCTGCAAGTCACTTGTTCCTGGCCTAACTTGTTAGGCGAAACTCTGTGAGGCATTTGTTTCCAAGGAAACTAAAAAGATAGTCCTCCATGGAATAAGGATGAGGGTGAATATGTGGTGTCTGGGGTGAACTGTGATGCCTTCAGGTCTCTGGAGGTACATGGGTCCACACTTGATTTCTGGGGTCTCCTACACCCCACTACCCCTCACCCCTGTTTTGCTTTGCCTCTGGTTCCCCTAGACTTTGTTTGTCATCATTGGCCTCTTGACCGGCTGCTATTTCTGCTGCTGCCTCTGCTGCTGTTGCAACTGCTGCTGTGGACGCTGCCGGCCTAAGTCATCGATGCCAGAAGAGGACTTCTATGTGTCCCCAGAGGATCTTGAGGAGCAGATCAAGACTGACATAGAAAAAGGTACAGCAAGCTGAGAACAGAGTAGGGGGTGTCTCTTCATAGGCCTGGCCAAGCACCAGGCCCCGTGGCGATGGCTATCGCTAAAGTGAGAGAGAGATACAACCACCAAATGGGGGGAGTGCCGTAGACTTTTACCTTTGGTACCTCTTTTGGAGAGGGTGAAAGGACAGTTACCTTTACCAGCCACAGAGAAAAGCAGAACCTAACACTGTCAGAAGGAAGTCATGAAATACGCAAAATCAGATGAACTCACATCTGAGCTTATGATCACAAGGCAAAGCTAGCACAATTCACAGTCTCATTACGAAAGAGTGAACTGTGGGTTCAGGGAGGTTTGGGTGGGAGTGCCCAGGGGTAGGAGGTAGGAGAACCAAGGCAGAAATTTCTCCCAGGAGAAGCATGTCAGCCTGTTACTTTAGGATCTCTATTCAGATAGAAGGGAATGGACATCAAGAGAAGTCGACAACCCTTGACTTTTCTTCCTTTTGATTACTTGATAATGAGTTTTGGGTAAAACTGGGGGAGGGTAGTCTTTCTTCCCCAGAAACGCAGCTTCCTTCCAAAACCACACATTCAGAGCTAGCCTCAAACCAGCCTCAAGAATACTGTCTGATATAAACGGGACTGTTTGCTTTGTTAAACCACCTGCACGTGCCTGTCAATGTGTATGCATGGCTGTGATAGATTACTCGATTCTTCAAGTTCACTAGACCCAGCAATGATAACCAAAAAATGTAAAGAAAGACAACAATCTCACAGAATTCACATCATCAGGAATACTTCATATTCTCTGGGAAATGCCTTTGTTTAAACAAACTGGAGTCAAACCTGCCATCATCCTTTCTGTCTTGCAGCCATAATCCTACCGTCATTTTCTCCTGCAGAATGCATCATTATTCTGGGTAATAGACTTCATCGCTAAGTCACAAAGAAGCCTGGGCAGCCAAATAAACAATTCAGACTGTGACCCGCTGCTGTCAGAACTGCGGGAATCAGGCATGGTGCACTTCTGTGTACTATACTCTGATTCCTTTGATCACAATGAAGCAGAAATTCCAGGACATCAGACAGAGGAGAGACTGTTTAAAGGCTTCCAGATACTTTCAAATTCCCTATCAAATGTGCTAAGTAATATCCAGTTATTACCCACCCCGAGTCCAGCTTAAAGAAAGGAGTCTTCAATCATGTGAACTGTACTTAGTCTCAGACCATTTTAGGATTGGGAGATCAGAGAGGACAGAAGGGATTTTCCTGCAAGCTGTGATTCCTTCCCATGGGGACCACTGGGTGGCCAGTCTGGCAAACAGGGGGTTTGTTCTCACCATTTTGTACTACTGCCCCTGGAGCCAAATTGTAGGCCCATCGTGAAACACAATTACAACTTTCTTTTGCTTCATTTGGGATATAAGATGACAAATCTTCTAACAGGGCATACACACCAAAAACAGCAAGCAAGCTGTATTACTTGTAAATGGGTTAAACAGAGATACACACATATAAACTCTTCTTCAGGGAAGAGTCAGTGACTTCGGCATAAATTGCTTAAGAATGATGAGCCCGGGGGCTTCCCTGGTGGCGCAGTGGTTGAGAGTCCGCCTGCCAATGAAGGGGACACGGGTTCGTGCCCCGGTCCAGGAAGATCCCACATGCCGTGGAGCAGCTGGGCCCGTGAGCCATGGCCGCTGAGCCTGCGCGTCCGGAGCCTGTGCTCCGCAACGGGAGAGGCCGCAGCAGTGAGAGGCCCGCGTAGAGCAAAAAAAGAAAGTGAGAATGATGAGCCCAGTGCATTCATCTCATCTGCTCTTTTGAGGGAGATAAACTGTTATTAGATCATGTCAGGGGTCGCTGGGCCCATTGTTCATAGGATCTCCCATAATATCCATCAACTCAGTCCAGTCACTGACAGAGGATAGGAAGGGGCAGTTAGATAGGAGAGTACTGTCATCGGCATCCACTGTGTCAAGCTTATCTTAACTTTTCCTTTATAGTGCGGGAACCAAGTCTAGGTGAACTGAACCTAGATACCTCAAATCCAGTGTTCCACACTTTTCTGAAAAGCCTCAAAGTCTTTCCTTTTTAAATTAGATAAGAGCTCCACCAGGGCATTTCAGCAGACCTTCTTTGCAGAAGATTTCTTTTCTGGAACAGAAATTCATACTCAGTGCCAAATTCCACCCAGATTTCCTTCCTGCAGAGTTGTTGGTGATAAATCTACATGCCGTTCACTGTTCTCAGTTCTGACACCCCAGAGCTACCAATTCCATTGCAGAGGTCAGATTCCAGACTTAGTAAGTCACGAACCCATTCGACTGTGTTACTGTTAGGCTTAACCAAAAGGAAAAACTCTGTCCTATTCCTAAATATTTAAAAGCTCCTATGCAGAGTTAATCAAGGTTTTCAAGGGCCAGAAGCTTACACAATTTGGACAGTCCTTTTAGGGATAAAGAATATCAAATTACAAATACAAAATTAGATCTGAAAGTGAATACTTATTTATAATGAAAAAAAGAAATTACAAAAAAATTGCAAAGCTTAAAAACTGATAAATGTCTTAAATATCATAAAATTTGAAAAACAGCAACAGTCTAATTAACTGCCTGACACACCTTTATGATACTTTCCCCCTGTGCTTTCTGGGTGCGTATTCTTTGATTGCCTCTTCACTTAATAATAATTTCATTAATATCACTTCCTTAGGGAGAATAGAAAAATTACTGTCCTTCCTCTAGCATGTTTCTTCAAAATTTGTTGTTTATTACTGGTAGATTAGAAAAGTTTCAATCTTACAACTCATTATTGATAATGTTGCCTAACTTTTTAGGGATTGTTATCAGATTTCAGAAAACTCCTATCTAGTTTATTTCATATATAAGATGTAAATTTGGAAGAAATTTTTCCACAGACCAATTCTGACTACACATTTCAAACCTTGTTGCCCCTCCATCACCCAATACTTCCAGGATCAGAGCCCACTGGACACATTCATAATGTGTGACACCATGTCTGGCATGGATCTTCATGTCCCCTAAGCAATTAAATTGGGGTAGTGAGCTATAGGAGTTATCTCTAAAGCCATTGTTATGCCAGTATGGCTAGCAATAATTATACACAGAGTTGCTGCAAGCCACAGAAACACAGTTTCTGTTCAAGAGTAGTGGTACAGGGTGGGATTTGCTAGTAGAGAGGAGAGATTTGCTTGGGTTATTGTGTCTCTTTCAAGTATGTGAAAGAATGTAATCTAACTTCTACCCTTAAGAAATAAAGAGAAGTTCAAAACAGTGGCATCTTCAATATTCCCTGGTAATTTTAGAACTTGTAAACTGATTCCCATCTCTTTCTCAGAATAAAAATATAATCCCAGTGGCATTCTAGGAACACAGGGGAATTCTATTATTCTTATGAATCAATTAGGAGCAAACAGAAGAGAGACAGTGTCTTGGGGGATTGTCCATACCCCCTTTTTTGTCTTGGAAAATTTGAAGCTTGAAAGATAAAGGTGACGGATACCAGGTTATTTCCCTTCCTTTCAAATGTTCACAAATTAGAATTTCCACTTTGTGAAATTTTGAGTGTTATATTTAAAACAAGCTCATTTAGACCTTATACTGCTCTGTTAGATAAAGGCCACAATGCAGTCAGAATTCTACCAGTCAAGAGGGCTTTACAGAACATCTTGAGATAGAACACCATTCCCTGGGACCCTGTGTGTGTGTGTGTGTGTGTGTGTGTGTGTGTGAGAGAGAGAGAGAGAGAGAGAAAGAAAGAGAGGAAGGAAGGAAGGAAGGAAGGACGGAAGGAAGGAGGGAGGGAGGGAGGGAGGGAGGGAAAGGAAGGAAGGAAGGAGGGAAGGAAGGGAGGGAGGGAGGGAAAGGAAGGACGGAAGGAAGGAAGGAAGGAAGGAAGGAAAAGAAAGAGAAAAATGAAGAAAAAAGAAAAGGAAGGAAGAAGGTATAGAAATGAGCATAAATGGGAACCTGTTATCTCTAAATACTCTGGCAAAGCAAACCAAAAATACAAGAGATAAGTTCAATTTTTTTTCCAAGCTGCAAGCAGTGGACTGAAAACTCCCAGTTAAACTCAAAAATTTTCTTGCAGAGTCATGATTTCCCCACTTTTTTGAAGGAGAGGAAATAGAGTGTTTAAGGGAGAAGATTTTCTAGTGGGTTGACCTTGGATCTAAAACTGTGAGATTCAGGGCACAGGAAAATCTGTTGACTGCTTAACTGTTCTTGCTACTCACCTGGATGAAACCCAAATAAATTCACAGCCACTGAGCTGAAGAGGCCATATGGCTTCTAATTAGACTAGCTCCCAGCCAAGATATTGAGACATTTATTACATTTGCTGTTCAGCATTCATCACACTTTATTGCCCAGGAAAAGGGCACCAAGGAAGAGATTAAATTCATCCTTCCTCTTTTCACCAATCCCACTCAATCTCCTTCCTATCCCCTTCCCCCCAGTCAAAAGGAACTGATTTCTAAAAATAATTCATGGAAAATAATTCTTGCAACTAGTCCAAAGCCCTTTGCTGCTTCTTTATATGAAAATAACAAGTGAGCACCATCAAGGCCCTGGGCCGGGACAGCAGGACAAGTGAGTCAGCTCAGAACGCTGCCCCGGAAGCTGCTCCAAGGGGACCCAAGGTTTCTTCAGATTTTGCCTGCTAAGGTTCAGTGAGCAAATTTACTAGACAGTCTTTTCACAGAAAACATTTATTGAGCACTTAATATTTGCCCGACACTACGCTAGGGGCTAGAGAAAAGAAAGACGCGGTCCCTGCTGTCTTGGACCTTACAGTATCGCAGAGGAGACGGGAAGACAAGTACTCCACAAATAGTCACACGATGAGCTAGCTAACTTCCAGGTATGATAAGTCTGCCAAAGGAGAAGCACAGGGGCTGTGACAGTGAACACTGGGCGGGCCTGACCCGGATGCAAGTGAGGACAGCTTCCCAGAGGAGGTGACATTTAAAGCTGAAAATGTAAAGAATGAGGAGTTAGGGGTGGGAGATTATGGGGAAGGAGAACCCTAGAAGGGAGGAATCTTGACACCAGCACAGCATCTGGCACAGCACCTCCCAGCATTCTGTGGATAATGGTGAATGGAGCTCTCGATGCCAGGCAAGGCAGGGATAGTCACATTAGGCTGTTCAAGTGAACAGTTTGATCAAGGAACTGAATGAAGAGGAAGTTATGCAGAGAGCATATTTGCAAATAACCCCAAACTGGGATATACCCAGTCAAGGGCTCAGACCATCAAAGTGAAATGTGATAGATGGAAAGCAGCTGGAATCCTGGACAGTTGACTAGATAAGAGCAAAAGCAGTAGGATTTTAACTAGGATGAGGGGAAAGGGAGTTGAGAGAAACCCAGGAGGTTCTGAGGAAGAAAACGCAAAAAGGTAGAGGTGAAATATTATTCAGCCATAAAAAGGAATGAAGTACTGATACATACGACACGGCGGATGAACCTGGAAACATTATGCTAAGTGAAAGAAGCCAGACACAAAAGGACAAACACTGTATGATTCCATTTACATGAAATATCTAGATTAGGTACATTCATAGAGGCAGAAAGCATACGGGTGGTTGCCAGGGCCTGGGGGGAAAAGAGGAACAGGGAACAACTGCCTAATGGGTCTCCTTTTGGAGAAATGTTCTGCAACTAGATAGAGGCAGTGAATTATATATTTAGTACACTGTGAATGTACTAAATTGTTCACTTTATTTATTTATTTAATTTTATTTATTTTTGGCTGTGTTGGGTCTTCGTTGCTGCACGCGGGCTTTCTCTAGTATGGCGAGTGGGGGCTACTCTTTGTTGTGGTGTGTGGGCTTCTTATTGCGGTGGCTTCTCTTGTTGCAGAGCACAAGCTCTACGTGCGCCAGCTTCAGTAGCTGTGGCACGTGGGCTCGGTAGTTGTGGTGCGCAGGCTCAGTAGTTGTGGCGCGTGGGCTTAGTTGCTCCGTGGCATGTGGGATTTTCCCGGACCAGGGCTCGAACCCGTGTCGCCTGCATTGGCAGGGGCATTCTTAACCACTGCACCACCAGGGAAGTCCCAAATTTTTCACTTTAAATGGTTACTTTTATGTTATGTGAATCTCACTTCAATTAAAAAATATCTGTAGTAGAGGAGAGAGGGGATTTGACTACAGAAAGAAACTAAACACCCTTCCTTCAGAGAAGGAGAAGGTTCTTTGTTTCCTGAAAATTCACCCATGGCAGGGAGTAGAGGATACCACAAAGCATCAGTATTCACAAAGTGTGGGGAAATGGGAAAGTTGATTATCAGTCTTTTATGCAGCTACCTTGAGAGCAGTACACTATTAGTAGCTAAGACAGAAAAGGGCTTTGAAGTCAGTCCCATTTCAAGCCCTGACTCTATTAGTTACCAGTAGAGATTCTGGGGGTAATTCATTTAACTACTTTATCCCTTATTGTTTTTACTTATCAGGAACATACAGACGAACATTATGTGCCATTACCTTTAGGTTCTTTGCTTGCTGTTCCCTATTTAGAGGTAACTGTTACCCTAAATCATCTGTAATCATTTTCCTTTTTTAAATTTGTTTTATTGAGATATTTAATTGACATACAGCACTGTATAAGTCTAAAGTGTGCAGCATAATGACTTGCCTTACATATATTGTGAAATGATCACCACAGTAAGGTTAGTTAATATCTATCATCTCATATAGACACACAGAAAAAGAAAAAATGTTCTTTTCCTTGTGATGAGAAGTTTTAGGATCTACTCTGTTAGCAACTTTCAAATATGCCACAGAGCAGTGTTAACTGTAGTCATCATATTGTATATTACAACCCCAGTATTTATTTGTCTTAGAACTGGAAGTTTGTACCTTTTAACCACATTTATGCAATTCCTTGTCTCCTCACTCTCTGCCTCTGGTAACCACAAATCTGATTTCTTTTTCTATGAGTTTGGGTTGTTTTTGTTTTTTTAGATTCATGTATAAGTGAGATCATACAGTATTTGTCTTTCTCTACTTGACTTACTTCATTTAGCATAATGCACTCAAAATCCATCCATGTTGTCACAAATAGCAGGATTTCCCTCTTTTTTTTATGGCTGAAAACTAGTCCATTGTATATGTACACCACATTTTCTTTATCCACTCATCCATCATTAGGTTGTTTCCACCCACTTCTTGGCTATCATAATGTAATCATTTTCTTACTATTCTTTTTAGTATTACAACTATATATATTTATGTTCCTAATCAAGTTTATTGCTTGGTTTTACATTTCTGAACTTTAAATCAATGAACTCATACTCAACAATTATCCTTCAACTTCTTTTTTTTTCACTCAACATCATATTTCTGAACTTCATTCGTACTGTGATTGTCTTTCATTCATTTTCACTGTTGTATAATATTCTTCTATGAGAATATCCCAGAAAATTTATCTATCCATTCTACTGCTAGTGGATATTTGGGTATCCAAATCCACTTTTTTGCCATTACAAACAGGGCTATTACAAATATTCTTGGTATGAATGTCTCCTGGTTCATGAGTAGAGTTTTCCAGGTATTGGGTTGGCCAAAAAGTTTGTTCAGCTTTAAGTAAAAATAAAAGACACATTTTTCATTTTCACCAAGAACTTTATTGAACAACGTATTCATTAACTGAATGAACTTTTTGACCAACCCAATATATACACAGGAGTGGAATACCTTAGTCAAAAGGTGTGCATATCTACAAGTTATTAGATAACACCAAGTTGTTCTACAAAGTTGCTGCACTAATTTCCATTACCTAATGAGAGTTCCTACTGCTTCACATCCTTGCCCTCACTAGACTATAAATGTGTGCCAGTCTGGTGGATGGGAAATGGTATACCTTTGTGATTTTAATTTTTTTCTCCTTGAATCCTTTCAGAATCTTACTGGTTGTTTGGGTTTCTCTTTCTTTGAAATGCCTATTCAAGTCTTTTGTAGGTTTTTAATATATCATTTGCTTTTTTCTTACTGACTCTTTTTTGGGGCGTGGGTATTGACTCTGTTGATCACGTTTGTTTAAAATGTATTTTCCCAATTTGTGGCCTGGTGTTTCACTCTTTACGGTGTCTTTCGATAAGCCAAAGTTCTTCATTTTAATGTAGTCAAAATGTCAATATTTGCCTTTATGCTTAGTGATTTCTGTGTTTTGATTAAGAAATCTTTCCCTATCCCAAGGATATAAAGGTGTTCTCCTATATGGTCTTCTCAAAGTTTTATAGTTTTGCTACTCATGTTTATGTGTTTAATAACCAGGAATTGATTTCTGCAAGTCGGTATGATGTAGCGTTCCAACTTCATTTTTTTCCATATAGAAAACAAATTGTCCCAGCACACTGATTTCTAGTCTTGGTTTTGACATACATTAAGTTTTAATAGATATATGGAACAGTTTCTGGGCTTTCTGTTCTGGTCCGTTGGTCATTTTGTCTATCTATATGCAACACCAGGCCCATTTATAATAATTCATAACACTGTTCAGGCAACTCTTCCTAATTTGTTCTTCAGGACACTCTCACATATCCTTGGCCTTTTGCTTTTCTATATAAATTTTAGAATAAGCTTTGTTAAGTCCTGTACCAAAACTTCTTTAAGCAAAATATTTGGGATCTTGATTAGAATTGCAGTGATTGTAGATAAATTAGGAAGAATTGACATCTTTAAAGAATGTGAGTCCTCTAATATGTGACATGGTATACCTCTCCATTTATTTAGGTTTTCTTCGTTGCCTTTCAATAAAGATATCTCTTTTATATCTTTGGTTGCATTTATCCATAATACTTTATCCACTTTCATACAATTATAAATAAATTATCATAGATTAGTTGTTGACTTGTTTCTTAGTATATAGGAATGTACTTTTTTTTAACATTGATTTCGAATCCAAGAAACTAGCTAAACTCTCTATTTCTAATTATTTATCTGTAAATTCTTTAGGGTTTCTACATACCTATCTATAACATTTGTGAATAGTGATAGTTTTGATTCTTCCTTCCCTTCCCTTATCATTTTTTTAGCCTTTTCCTTGCCTTTCTGTGTTTGTTGAGACTGCCAGTAAAATGTTGAAGAGAAGATGCTTTCAAGATTGCATAATGATTGTGAAGTTTGCTGTAGGCTTTTGATCAGGTTAAGAAAGTTGTCTTCTATTACTATGTTGTTAGAATACTTTTTTCTTCACCAATTGAGATGGTAATGATTTTTCTCCTTTAAATTGTTCACGTGAAGAACTATATGAATTGTTGCCCAACGTTAAAACAATCTTGAATTCCTGAGATAAACCCAAAGCAGTCATAATGCATTAACTATTTTATTTTTTTATGAAATGTGTTTGCTAATATTTTGTTTTAGATGTTTGCATCTATGTTAATGGGTGAGACTGGCCTATCATTTTCCCATCTCAAACTTTCCTTATGGGTTCTATACCAAGATTATGCCTCATAAAATAAATTAGCAGTGTTCCTCTTTAACTCTTGAAAAGTTTGTGTATTACTGGATTTATTTCTTTCTACAGGATGGTGTAGACCTTTCTGGGCTAATGTGTTTTTATACAAATTTTAAATTATGGATTCAATATATTTTATAGGCCATTTAGGTTTCCCTTCTTCTTTATTAAAACAATTAGTTCTTCAAAATTTCCTCTTGTTACCTTTTACACATCTATAGTATCTGCATTTTTGTCCCATTTTTCATTCCTTATATTGGTTATTTCTGCTTTCCTTTTTTAGCCATTCTCACCAGATATTTGAAAATTTTATTCTTCTCAAATAAATGTTGTCAGTGTTATTGATTCTCCTGTATATTCTCTCTACTTAATTTCTATTTTTTATTATTTCTCTTAATTTATTGTTGTTAATTTTCTAACTTAATTTTTATACTTCTTAATTTTCAGTCCATCTTCTTTTCTGATATTAAGCTATTAAGGCTATAAATTTTTCTGTAAGTACCAGTTTGGCTTTACATACACACACGTACACATATGTTCTTATAATCTAAGTTTGAAACATTTTCTTATTTCCATTATGATTTTTTCTTTAATCTATAAGTTAGGTCTATATGTGTCTTAATTTGTAAACCTGTGGGGTCTTTTCTCGTTCTTTATTATTGTTTGTGTCTAACTGAACTGCAGTATTATCAGAAAATGTGGACAGCATGAAACAATATTTTGAAATGTCTTGAGGCTTGCTTATAGCCTAGAACTTAAATGATTTTACATATGTTCCACATTGCTTCAAAACAGTACATTTTGCATTTGTTAGGTTCACTGTTCCATGTATGACTATTAAATAAAGCTAATTTGTTGTATGTATTAGTTTGCTAGGGCTGCTGTAACAAAGTACCACAGACTGGGTGATTTGAAAAACAAATTTACTCTCTGGCAATTCTGGAGGTTAGAAACCTAAGATCAAGGTGTCACAGGACTGGTTTCCTTAAGGCCGCTCTTCTTGGCATGTAGATGGTCATTTTCATCTTGTGTCTTCACAAGGCCTTTCCTCTATGTATGACTGTGTCCTAAGTACACAAGTCATACTGGACTAAGGCCCACTCTGAGGACCTCATTTTAACATAATTACCTCTTTAAAGACCTCCTCTCCAAATATGGTCACATTCTGACAGACTAGGGATTAGAACTTCAACATATGAATGGGGTGGGGGGCAGGGACACGATTCAGTTCACAACATTACACTTTTCAAATCCTTTATAATCTTAAAGATTTTTTTGCTTGCTTTATCCGTCAGTTACTGAGAGAAGCATTCAATTCTTCCACTGTGCTGATGGATTTTTTTATTTCTCTATAAAGTTCTGTCAATTTTTGCTTCCTATATTTTGAAGCTATGTTATTAGCATATATAAGTTTAGAATTTTTATGGCTACTTGGTTAATTGAATATTTTATTATTATGTAGTTACCCTCTAGCTCTAGCAATGCTTTTTGTCTCATACTTTGTTTTTAAAATACAGTTATATTAGCTTTCTTCTCCTTAGTGTTTGTGTAGTAAATATGTTTCCATCCTTTTATTCTCTATGTTTTTTTGTCCTTATGCTTTTTGATGTGTCCTTTGTAAACAGCATATTGCTGGGGGGATTTATTCAGTCTGGCCATGTTTTTTCTTTTAAATAGAGTCCGTTTGTATTTTTTATAACTAATGATATATGTTTTTTTCTATGAACTTACTCTTTGTGAGACAGTATAGCACAGCCTTTAAGAAAACAGACTCTGAGAAATACTGCCCAGGTTTTAATACTAGCTCTATTCCTTACTACCTGTGTAATGCAGGCTAGTTACTTAAAACATTCTGTCCTCAGCTTATCTGTAAAATAGCTATCATAATTACCCTACCTTGTAGTGCTATTATAGAGTTAAGATACATAAAGCACTGAGAACAGTGCTAGACACATAATAAGTACTATATACATGCTTTCTGTTAATATTTTATTATTATAATTATCACTTTAAGTTGGCATATTTTTTCTGTTTCTATTTTCTTTCCTTTTTTTCCTTCTTCTGTACTGACAGAATTTTTTTTTCACATTCCATTTCTTTCTCTCCTCCAGTTTGGAAATTATATTCTCTGTTCTATTTTTTTAGGGCTGCCTTAAAAAGTTACCAAGCATACTTAAGTTACCAAAGTTGAAAGTTAATTCTTATCTTTACCCTCTCCTGAACAATACAAGAACTTTATAACTCTTTAATTCTGATCATCTCCTTTCTGATTTACATCCATTGTCATAATTTTATCTCAATTTTAAGTCTCATAAATTATTATTGCTTTATATGATAAATAATTGTTTAGTTTTACTTATATATCTACTAATCATTTCTATATACAGCACAAATTTTTCCATGTGATAACACTTCTTTCTGTCTGAATTATAACTTTTAAATTAGGTCTGCTGGTGGCACAACTTCTGTTTTTATTGTCTGAAAATACCTGTAAATCATGCTTAAAAAAATAAATGTAGCAATAAGAGGGTTTATCAACAAATTTAGGTTGATATCTTCTTATAGTATATTGTAAACATAATTTCATAGTTTTCTGCCTTCCATATCTGCTATTGGAAAGTGAGATTGCTTTAAGAACCGTTATCCTTAGTGTTCTTCAATATCACTAAGATGTTTAAATATGAATTTCTCTTTAATTTATCCTAGTTGGTTCTTGAATCTGTGGACTGGTGTCTTGTATCAACTCCAGGAAATTCTCAGCCATTAAATCATCAAATATTACCTCTACTCTTCTTTTCTTTTCATTTCTTTACGAAAGTCTTATTAAATATAAGTCAGAATATCACTCTATTCTTCACGTCCTTTAGCCTCTTTCCTATTTTATATCTTTGTTTCCCTGTGCCACATTCTGATTAATCTCCTCAAATCTGTCTTCTATTCCATTAATTCTCCCTTTAGCTGTTAAACCCCATTCATCAAGTTTTAAAAATTTCAGATGTGTTAATGTCTAAAAGAGATTTTTTATTATTATTAATTTCAAAATCCATTTGATCACTTGAAAAACAAATCTAATTCTTTCTTATTCTGTGTCTGGTAAGTGCAGGATTTGAAGTCTTTCTGGGTCTGACTGGCTTTCTGTTGTTTCTACTGGCTCTCACTCAGTGTGCATTGTTCCTATGTGTAATGTTCTCCCTCCCCCCATCTCTCTCCCTCTCTCTCTATTTCTCCCTATCTCTCCCATCTCTCTGTTTTTTACTATGAGTTTATGTTTCTTGCAATTTGTGGGGGATTCTTTGAGGGCTGGGTTGAAGGTTGGGGCCATTCATTTCTGCTCTGTGCTTTTGCACTGGACCATTTTAAACTAAATTATCAGCCTGGGGTTTCTTAGAACACACAGGTATTGTAAATTTGACCTGCCACATTGTGTGCTCATTAGCTTGCTAACAGACATTTTTAAGGGAGCTCTTCACTTCCTCATCAAAACTCAAGACTAGCAAACTTCCTTGCAGATTTAAGGCTATGGTGATTTAGACAGCACATAACCATTTGGGGTACTAGCTTTATGTGGAGAGCTTCCTATTAGACTCTTCACCCAAGCAAACTCTGGGTCTTGGCCTCTCTCCCAACCAGAGCCATGTATGCAATTGTCCACTGCACGATTCTAGACGTATTTTTCATATAGATACACACTGCAGTCTATATGACATGGGTGGCAGCCCTGTCCTCATCCCCACAAAATGGTGAAAACTAAAGCTCAAGTTTATCAGTTTTAGAAATTGCCTCAAAGTGAAATCTGGGCTTAGTGCTTTGGTTTTATAATTCTGTAACTAATAGAACTTAAATGAAGAATAAAGACAGTGAGTGTATCCTCCCTTTTGAAGTCCTTTAAAGGGTAGGATCCTTAGTATCTTAGGAATTGAAATGATTTGCTAATCATCATTTCAGCAAAAATATCTACCACTTGCCCCATTAAATGAAATGTAACATAAGAGGGTGTTTACTGGTTTTCTTTGTTTATTTTTAGATATGGACTTTCCAGTTGTCCTCCAGCCTACAAACGCAAATGAGAAAACACAGCTAATCAGAGAAGGACCTCGAAGTTATTGTACAGACTCTTAATATTGAGCCCATTGAGGGTCCACAGTACCTCCTCTTGGTTCGGTCATGTCTCCAGGTGGTCTTGATGGGGGATGGTAGGGGACATGAAATGCTGTGAACTTTTCCACATTTGTATTTTGCTTTTAGGTTAAGGAAAGATGATTGCTACATAATTTTCTCAGTATGCAGATTCACTCTTTGAGTAGAACTCCTAATGGAAACACACATTCCATTTTAATGAATAAAGGCCTGAAGAGTTGTTTTATGCTCCTTGTATGAGGTAAGACAGTGGCATTGGACAGGCTTATGAGCCTGCCCTTTATGTGAGCCAGACCTTGTTCCTTATAGACTAAAGTAGTATTTCAAAACCGAAGCCACTTTTCATCTATTTAACTAAATGTAGTATTCATATCTGCCTTTAAATATCAACAGCAAAACATACATGAGAATTTAGGAGGAATATTTTGTGTGTGTGGAGATTTTTCCTGTCGTATTCAATATGGCTACAGAAATATTTCAAAGGCAAGAAGAAATTATTAGGTAAAGACAAATCGTATTATTTTAAAGTATATTTTTGAAAGATTACAAATTGTCACTTACTGAAAACTGACAAAACCAGGAAGGAAGAAGTTTTGTGTGTACTTGTAGATAGGCATAAAAACAAAAACAAAATTTCAGCCTGGTTAAATGTTATAAATGATCCAGAAAGTAATTCTGGGCCCAAACCAGCCCCAAACAATGTGTTTAACAATTTTAAGTTAAAATAATTTTTGTCCAACAGGCTTAGATTAGCCAGACTAAGAAAAAGAAACACATGAGGTAAAGGACAGAGTTCTAAATTCTACAGCCTAAATTTAAATTTAACGGCATATCACTCACCCCATCTTCAGTGGGATTAATAACACTGACCAGAAAATGCTCTGCTCTGTGCACGTTTAACATTTATGCTCAGAGGTCATCTCTGCATTTACTTGTCTGAACCTTATATTCATCACGTGGAAGAAACCATATGCTATTTCTAAAATAGTAAGCAGCAAGTGTTTGTTTTTTTCCAGGTCTTCCTTAGTTCTTTATGTAATATTACATTTTTCAAGATCTTGTTATGTTTTTATGTAACACTGCATGAAATGCCGTTTCCTTTTTTTCTTTGTTTCTTATTCTGCCTCACCACGAAATTACCGTTAATTAAAGTTAAATATACATTGTAAGTGGGAATTGGTGTTATAGCTGATAGTTCTGACATAACTAAAACTCTGCTCTAACTCTTGAGTTACTGGAATTCTTTTTTTAAATCGACATAATTAAGTAGAAAGAGCCCTGGTTTGAAAATTAAGAACCTGGTTCTAATCTAAGTGCTCACAAACTAGCCCTGTAACCAAGTGAGATGAGAATAATATGGCTAATCTCTCTGACCCTGTTTTCATATCTTCTCTGTTCATATTCCTAATTGCTGCCAAGATCAGGTGAAATAGTTGAAGTGAAAGAACTCTGAAAAGTCAAGTATTTAACAAGTATAAGATGGTTTCACATGCGTTTGTATGTGTTGATACACATAGACAAATGTAATGTGACTCTTTATGTATATAAACTCTCTCATCCAACAAGACACATGAAAATACCCAATACTAACAGTGCCAGTGACCAGTAAGTGCTCAGAACTCTACTCAACAATTGAGTGCTACTTTCCATTTGAAGGGAACAATGAGATAAACAGCCCCATCTGGGGATAATTTGAGCCACTACATTTCCTTCCTGAGGCCTCTAACCAAAACATCAGTCCTGTTTTTGAACAGGAACTTACAAGTCACCAAGCTCATCTTCTCTTTCTCTCCCAGACCTCTGTTTTCTTTCTGACGCGGAATTTTTTACTTCCACTCCCAGCTTTCCCAGAGAGCTGGTACAAGAGTGGTCGCGATGAGAATAGGGCAGGAATTAGAATCAGAATCAGATGGTGGAATTCCTGGAGGCATTCTGGTCAATGTTTCCCACATAGGGCTAGTTTCTAGTTACCACGGTTGTGGCAAATGCATGCACATGGATGTCTCTGAGTGAGGGAATGAATTCTACAGAATGCCCGTTAGCTACATAGAAACAAGGATCAACTCTCCATCTGAGGAGGGGCCACGTAAGCATCTTGCGGAGTTGCCATCTGGAATCACCTGCTATTATTCTGAGTCCACAAGCATCTTAGCAAAGAAGCATCGAGGAAAGAAAGGACATGCTGACTGTGATCCTCAGCAATGGCTGCATGGCTCCGGTTCATGCAGGGTTAAATAAGCTGCCACTTCAGTGGCTCACTACCTAATCCTGGTCTCCAGGCTATCAGAGAAGGGGATTTCGTATAAGGTTTCATAGGTCAACAATTTATTTATCGTTTTGCTGTCTTACATCAGAACATAAAAATATATATGCATTTTTATTTACCACAATACACACATTTTATTTCTTTTGAGCATAAGTGACATTCTATTTCTACATTTCAAATGGTATGTAGACTAAAACACATTTGACATGGCCTGGTCTGGAAACACACTTACCTGGCAATGCACTGGCTGATCTTCTGACCTACAGAAAGGGTTCCAATTAAGGCTTCCTGATCTCTCTGACAGGCACAATAATGGTCCCCCAAGATGTGCACATCCTAATTCTCAGGCCTTTCATGGCAAAACAGATTTTATGGATGTGATTATTAATGACCTTAAGATAGGGAGATTATCCTGGATTATCCAAGTGGGCCCTATCTAATCACTCTGGTCCTTACAAATGGAGAGCCTTTCCTGACTATGGAGAGAGAGAGGTGACAACAGAAGAATGGTAAGAGAGATACAACTGACAATCAGAGAATGACTAGAGATATGCTTTACAGATGGAAGAGGAAAAGGGCCATAAGCCAAGGTGTGCAGGCAGCCTCCGACAGCTGGAAAACTCAAGGAAATGGATTCTCCTCTAGAGCCTCCAGAAGGAAACACAGCCTAGCAAAACATTGATTTCAGCCCACTGACACCCATGTCAAACTTCTGACCTCCAGAGCTGTATGAGTTCAACACTGAATCAGTGCTCCTCACTTGTTTCTTCCTTGTCCTTTTGACTCCTTATTCTATATTCCTCTTTTGTTTCACTCCCTCATCCTGTCTCTTTAATTTTACTTTCTGCTTTGTCCCTTCCCTTCCGTTTCTCAACACTCCGTCTCCTTCCCTGTCCTCCTCTCCCACTTCCACCTTTCTTACATTTGACCTTCATTTCCCTGTTTTAGTCTCCTAATCTCTCTGCTCACCATTGTCAACCCTCTGCTTTCACATTTACTGGAATTTTTAGATAAACTGAACTTTTGGCAATCTACCCCAACTGGTGTAGGGTGCAGAAGGGAGAGACAGGAAATAGCCTGGGTAACAGGATATTAGTAAAGGAATGTCTTCCCTCCTCCAACTTCAAGCACGAATAATCATAACGCTAATAGGCAAAGGGAGAGCAAAAGTATTTTTCATTCAGTTCTCTGAGTATATTGACAAATAGAAATAATTTTAGAGACCAAATCATTTGAATGAATGGCAAGGTAATTTATTAGACATTAATTTTGGTCTGTCCTTAGTACTGTAGGAATCTCACTCGAAGGAATGAGTGCTCTCCTGATTTTTTTTTTTTTTTTTTTTTTGCGGTACACGGGCCTCTCACCGTTGTGGCCTCTCCTGCTGTGGAGCACAGGCTCCAGACGCGCAGGCTCAGCGGCCATGGCTCACGGGCCCAGCCGCTCCGCAGCATGTGGGATCTTCCCGGACCAGGGCACGAACCCGTGTCCCCTGCATCGACAGGCGGACTCCCAACCACCGTGCCACCAGGGAAGCCCTCCTGATTTATCTTTAAAAGGTCACTCCCTTGCTGCCCTAGCCTCAGACGTTAAAAACAAAGGTAGTCAGACACATGGAAAACAACCACCTATGTATGCTTTTGTTTGGGCTGTTGGAAAGGTGCGTGCTGGGAACTCCCTGGTGGTCCAGTGGTTAGGACTCCACGCTCTTATGCCCAGGCTCAATCCCTGGTCGAGGAACTAAGACCCCACAAGCCATGCGGCACGGCCAGATAAAAAAGAAAGAAAAAAAAGATGTGTGCTGAAATTTTAGGAAGAGACGTACCCCCATCATGAGGGGCCTCTAGACTAAAAACAGGTTGGAGAGTTCGGGGGGGCAGTTCCCAGAGTAGCCCAGACTTGTGTCCCCACAGAGGAGAGGCTCTGGTGAGATAGCACTTGGATGCCTCGGTGACAAAATTAAGTCAGGACTTTGTAGACATTAAGATTCTTGGGCCCACTTCTGGCCCCTCAAAGTAACCACACAGGGTTGGACACTGAGACCTCAGGAGCAACCAGGGGACAAAGACATAAACCCTTGCAGACCCCTTATAATCTGAAGAAGGGGAAGGACTCTCAACACCCGGCTGAAGTGAAATTTCTTGCTATCCTGTTAAACTGCAGCTCTAAGCCAAAGTTTAATTTAGAACACACCATCAAGAGACTTCCCCCAGATCTTTTCCCAAATGTCATTCTTTGCAGGCTTTCTAGACCACCCTGCCTAGGGCTGTTAACACCCTCCACCTCACGCTTCCTATTTTCCTTCTCTGCTTTTTCTCCTTAGTACCTTTTTATCTTTCTCCCACACCACAAGGCCTAAGATTTTTGTCTGTTTTGTGCCCTGAATTCCTATGGCTTAAAAGAGTGCCTGACCCATGGTAGACAGTTGGGGCCTATTTGTTAAATGAGTAAATGTTTAACCTGTGTCATAGAATAAAGAAATTCCTACCTGCTAGAAATGCAGAAGCTGCTAGAATCCTTAGTTTTTAGGGAGGCTTAGCATATTAATAGGAAAATTAATTAATTTAATTAATAGAAAAATTAATACGTTAGCTTGGCACCCAATCAAACCTCTGGCTCAGTTTCAGAGTTATCTTTTTTTAAAATTTCATCAGCCAGCCAGCCCTTACTCCTCACTGATAAGAAGGCGAATGTCCATTTCCAGGCAACAGTCCTTCTCCAAGCAGAGAAAGACCTTTATTCAAGAAACACAAGTCCTCCTCTCCAAAACCCCTCTTCTTCCAGCCTTCAGCCCTCCTAAGCACCTAAGTAACAGTCATCTTCATATTATTCCTGAGCAGTTCTAGACCACAAAGGGCCAGAAATTTAGATTCAGTCACGTATAACCAGTTTCTGTAAAACAAAGCCATTTCCAAATTGTAGGTGGCTCAAGCTAGCAGTGATCCTAGCGTCAGCATTTACATCTGTGCTTTGCACAGCGCTAAAAATGAAGAGACTAATAAATACCTGTTGATTAATTCTCACAACATATACCGTTTCTGAGAAAAGTCTTGCTCCAAAAGGGGACTTAAACATGCTCAGTGCCAAAATGTGATACAATTTTCTGGAATTTTCATGCTATTCCAGGGCTGTCCCCAAGAAGCAAAACTAAATTCCCAGAATCATATCAGCAGTTACAGGACAGCGGTTAACACATTCTGCTCACAGCTGGGCTGCCAACGGAGCTTTCTCATAGCTGAAAATCTGATTATCAGCTTCTCCAACGCCTGAGAACCCCCAGGCACATCCCTGTTCCCAGGGCCAGGAAGAAGCATCTTACCTGGGAGGGTTTTTTCTTCTTACTTCTGAGTAATCTGCTCTGGTACCCAAATACCTCCACTCCTGAGATGTCCAGATTCATCTCCAGATTCATCTCCTTTCATCTACGACACGCTTTCTTTTCTGGTGAAGAATAATTGGGGGAAATTTTTTAGTACAGATATTCACTTTGGGAATGAAATTCCAAAATTTTCTCTAATTTTTTTAGAATGATCTTTTTGGGCATGTATACACACTATTTACTAAACTGATATTTTGCAATTATTATAATTGCAAAAAGCAATATTTTAAAGCTAACCTAGATTAGCTTTATGAAAGTAAAAAATGAAAGCCACCAAGCAATGAAAAGTATTGCCTATATACTGATTAACTTATTAGCATAACAATTTTCTATAAAATGCCTTCATTTCAAAAGTTTATTGTATTTAGCATGGAATTTATTTTTTTAACTTCATATATAGCATACTAGGAAATTTAATTTTCAGCTACCAAAACCTGAAAGATACATGTTATTCTGAATAAGAGGGTAAAGCTTTAATAGATTTTAAAATGATTCACTTCCCTGCTTATCTCCTGCTTTTCTTAGTTCTCTCTCTTACCTCTTCTCAGCACATTCCATCCCCCAAGCTAAAGGATTTGAAAGGTGGAGGAAAGTGTTGGGTTTTAGGACCACAGGTGCATTTGTATTTGAAAAAACATGATTCATTTCTTCATAAATTAAAAATCTGTTGCACGAACAATAATAACCAACAGTCCCCGTGCTCAGGACCTGACACTGTCCTAAGAGCTTTATATTAGCTTTATATATTTAATATTTACATATTCACTTAATGCTCACAACAACCTGTCGGACAAGTACTATCAGCATTATTATTCCCCAGTTTTCAGACAGTCTAAAACAGAAAGGTGAAGTAACTTGGCCATGATCACCCAGTTAGTGAGGGGTAGAGCAGGCTGGTCCTCAAGTCCATGATGTTAACAGCTGCACTATATTACCTCTCCACAATGATCTTACATTTCCAACTACATTTGTCCTTGAAAACGAACCTTCTACGCCTCCCTGCCCAGATCCTTCCCAGGGTTCTTTTATTTTCAAAAGAACTGTCACTCCTGTCACTCCTTTTATTATCTACCTTTCTCTTCAACTGCCCTTTGCTGCTCAAGAAGATTCCTCTAGGGAGTGGCCCTTACTTAATTCCCAGTGACTTCCTCAAGTAAATCCTCGAAGATTCAAAATCCTCAAATTCCTCAAGAGCAAATTCCTGAAGGCTTCCTCTGTGCCCTCCTCCTTCCCCTGCTACCTGCAGCACCTGCTTCCTTGGGAAGCCCGTGTGCCTTTCGTAGGGCTACCTGCCACTTCTCTTGCCTGACCAAAAACTGCAACGTTAATCAAGTGAGTGAGAAGTTGGATTTTTTTTTTCTTCAGGGTTTTTTTTAGTCTGTGATAATCATACAAATATTCATGTATACAGTCAGGAGAAACTGCCTCATCTTTGTCGCCTCCCAGGTACCAGGAGGCCCCACCGCAAACAGTCAGCCAGCTTGCTTGCTGCCACACCACTGTCCAGAAGGAGAGGGCAGCAGCTCCAGCATTCACCCAAGGAGACAGAGAAAAGGCGAGGCAGGGTGGGGCGGGCAGTCAGCTCGCAGTGCTGGGCCCCGGCAACGCCACCACCCTCTCCCACTGGGGCTCACAGTGAATCTGGGGAGGGGTTTATCCTTATGCCCACTTCCCACCTGGGCGACCCTTGGGCCACACCAGCTGTCTTGGTGAGGTTCTCTCCTGGCTGGAAGTGCCTTTGATGGACATTCGGTAACAGCCAGTCCTTGCGGGGGGAAGAGAAGGCTGTTTCTTATAGAAAAATGCCCCCAATTCAACTGTCCCCATGGCAAAAAAAGAAAAGCAGGCACGCGTGCACACGTGCACACCTCACTCCGTGCAAACAGACAGGTTCCTCCCAAGCCTGAGCCCCTCTGCCTCCCCTGCTGGCCTCAGGTCCTTAAGGATGCTGCCTGCCTCACCTGGTGAGACCACCTGCCTCACCAGACACTGGTGGTCCTGCCCAGAGGCAGCCTGCCACTTGGTAAGGAGTCCAAGAGGAACAGACTGCTGGGGCTGAGAGGGTAGCCTCTGTGGCCCACTAGGCAGTGGAAAAGAGGGGCTCTGAGGACTTGCTCAGAGCCCACACTAGCGAGAAGAGGCAGGACGAATGGTACTAAGGGCCGCCAGGCCCTGGGAGGACCACGGACTCCTTCCGCCCCTACTCCGCGGCTGGCGCTCGCTCTGGCCTCTGCAAGGAGCGCACCGCTCCAAAGATGTGCACAGAAAGGGTTTGTTCTTGGGAGAGAAGCCAACGTGCTTGGGACAATTACCTTGCCAGGTGAGACTGCCTAAAAGCAAGGGGAGGAGCAGAATCCTTGTGGCAGGCCCAGACCCACTGACGGGGACCCGTGAAGCCACTGCTGCATAACGGCGGGCAGCCCCCCTGGAAAAAGGGGAAGGGGCACCTAGTGTGGGGGAGATGAGGAAGCCCGGAGACCAGCGGGTGTAAAGCCTCCCATGATCCTGCAGGGGCAGCTGGAGATGTGATGCTTTGAGGGCTATCCAGTGAGCAGAATGGTTGGGCATGTGTGGGCTCCAGGGTGGCAGTGTCCCCGGAGGTTGGCAGCAACAGTGGCACCAGTCTGGGCCCAATAGGGCCCTCAAACAAAAAGCCATCGTGAGCCCCTGGCTTGGACCTGTGGTGACCTGGGCACCTGGCAGGGACTCCCCTCTGCTCTGCTGGGAATGGGGTGCTCTGTGTGTGCACAGAAAGTAGGTGCTCCAGTGTGCGCTCTAGTCCGGCCCCAGCCCCAGCGGCACTGCCCTTTCAGCAGGCAGGCTCCACCCTCCCCCGGGGCTTCTCCAGTGGACCAATGTTTACGCCCCCTTTTATTTGGGGTGAGGGGGGGAGGCAAAGGGAGAATTTCATACAAGCTTTTCTCTCACAGTCAAGCTTGAAAAACATAACCGTCTCAGAAGTGGACGAGGAGGAACAAACAACAGGCGTTTTGGGAACTCAGACACCCAGACAGAGCCAGACAGACTCTCAGCCACACCCAGGCCACATGACCCCTGCGGCCAATCAGCGAGCTGGACTCCCTGCTGTCTCACAGCCGGGGGGTGGGGGGGATGGGGGTGTGGCAACAGGCAGGTGACCCAGCAATGGCACCCTAGATCCGTATGCCCGGCTACCAAACGAACCAAGACTCGAGGGAAGGACGGGGGGAGAAGAGAAGAGGGACTTTGCATACTCCTGTATCTTTGGCACACAGCTGTTCTGGCCTGGTTTGAGCTTCCTGTGGAGATATCCACATCTCAACCTGCTCAGAAGGCGCGGGATGCCAGTGGGGCCACCTGTCCCAGGGAGCAGCCAGCCAACCAACCTGTGCTCCGGCTGGGCTGTGCCTTGCCCGCCACCTCCCAATAGCTGAGCATCCTGCCCAGGGAGGGGGTCCTTTCATTCCCAGCAAAATGTGGTCTCCAAGATCACGCAGTCAGTAAGTGTGGCCCTTCCCCACGGCAAATTCCCCATCTGGGGCTCCATTTTCATACCTTAACAGCTCAGCCTCCGCTAACAGGCTGCGAAAACACCACAAAGGACAACTGGAGGGAAACGCAGGGAAGGGAGTTGTGTGACAACAGAGAAGCACGGGACACCTTCACATTCGCCGGCTGCACACTCGCTGGTGAGCTGCACCAACACCCGTGTGTGTGTGCACGCAGCACGCACATATACACAGCACAGAGGCACTGTTCCCAGAGTGGATGGCGAGCCGCTGTGTACCAAGAACCCGAAAGAGCAGTAAGCGGGATGGCGTTTCTCTCCGCCAAGAGAAACGTGGAAGGAAAGCAATTTGAATTGTCACGAGTGTGTGCAGGAGGTCACCTCGCGGCCTCACAAACTCCCCCGTCACCTGACATCTGTCCTCCAGGCTTCCTCTGCTGGCCACACAGGGAAGTTTGGTCAAGAGGTTCTGATGCTAACAAGCCACAGGGTTGACGAATACAAACGTCAAAGGTGTAAATCAACAGAAGATCAAAGAGAAAAGAAGAAGAAAAGCGTGATAACCCATAGGCTGATGCCACTAAAAACAAATGGGGTCAGAGTCTTGTGGAATCAGGTGGCACGCAGGCGTCCTCCTATAGCACCTACCCACAGAGCCCCCAAGCAGCCCGTGCCAGCTTTGAACCTGAATTGCTTCCAGAGCAAGCAGCTAGTCTATACACAGAATGTTATCCCTTATCTAAAAAAATAAAAGTGGGGAAAGAGGGGAAACAATTAACATGTGCTCAAAACTACAAGCTGTCTGTAGGCAAAATAATTTTTGTTTAAAAGATGGCTTTTTTCCCCTCATTTTAAACATTTTTTTCCTTCCCGAGCGCCCTAATGACTTGTTAGACTGACGCCTAATAAACAAAACCCAAAGTGGCTGCGAGGATTTCTTCTTGGTGGCCTTAACACCACTCCCACCACTCAGCATTCACACACACACGCACACGCTGAGTTTACTCAAAACTAGTCTTTCTGATTCTTCTTCTTCTTCCAGGATGGGGGTCAGAGCCACAGGTCCCTGCGATGTGGTCTGCAATCCAGAGGAACCCCTTGCCCTCCCCTCCCAGAGTCAAGCCTTGTGTCTTTCGTTAATTTTTCTTCTTGGTGACACCCGTTTAAGACTGACTGAAGGGGTAAGGCCCGCGGAGCCCCTTACTGTAAGTCATGACTGATAAGTTGTTTGCGTGACTGCTGGGGGACAGATTTACAGAGTTCTGGGGGAGTCTACTCTCATCTTGCTCGGTTTGGTCAGGCGCGGGAGCCCGTGTGTTTCTGCTGATCGAGTGGAACCCGGAACGCCCAGGGTCTTTTGTTTTCATCTGACTGTCGGTTCTTTTGGGGAGAGGCAAACAGGGTGAAGTTTCCTTCTACCTTGCGATGTGGCTGTGTGTGGAACTCCGTTTCAAAAGATGACAGCTGCTGTGCTACTCCTAGAAGTCCACCCGCCTCCACACTGAGAATGACCCAGATGACATCTCCATAGTAGAGTCCTGTAGCAGTGCACATCCGCCACTGTCCCTGATCCATTCCTGCTCTGCTGGGGCTGCACATCTGGACGCTGACATCTGCAATCTCCTGGGGGTTTAGCAATCTCACCAACACCATGTTCACATGTCCAAGTTGGTCTCCCCTGACATATTTAAGACAAACCCCTGGAGGCCAGGCCTCTGCCCCAGAATTTTGGATGCGCCATGTTTTTATATATTGAGCATAAGGGGATATCGACTTCCGTTCTCCTATGGTGACATCTTCAACAAAGGACACAGACGGCACACTGATGTTTGGGCTCTCAAAGTCATAATAGGCGCCAATTGCTCCTTGTAGGTTCCAGCTGGTCATGTCCAGGAGGAAAGCACAGCCGGCCGGGTTGAGCTGGAAGCCGAGCAACTGCTGGAACTCAGAGACGAGCACGTCCTTGTCGGCGGTGCCCAGGCAGCTGAACTTCTGCACCAGCCCAGGGTCCGGGCCCACGTCCATGCCGTCCGTGGCTGGCGCCGGACACTCGCTTCCCCGCCTCCTCACAACTGGGCCGCTACCGCGCCGCCGAGCCCGGGGACCGCGAGGGGGGCCGCTGCTAGCTGGCGCCGCGACCCTTTTCCTCTCACCGCCCGCAGGGATAAACTCACTCAGCCACGGGCTCACTCTCGCGCTGCCCGCCCCCGCCAGCGCCGACACCCCGCCGGGCCACCTCTCACTTCTCCCCTGCCTCCATCTCAAGGTGGATTTTTTTTTTTTTAATTTAAAAAGTGATTCTAGAGTAGTCGGTATTGGTAAACAGCTGTGACTTTTAAATTCTGATAAAGTTCCTGCCACAATTTTCTAGGATGTGTAGATAGTGTTAAAAAAACTTAATATGTTTTTTAATAACAAACAAACATATGTATGGTGCTTCCTATGTGCCAGACCCTATTCTTAGTGTAGTGCTTAATACAGATTGACTCATTTAATCCTCACAGCAGCCCTGTGAGGTAGGTACTATCATTTCCCATTTCACAGATGGGAAAGTTGGAGACATTAAATCGTGCCATTAATAACAGAAGAACCAGCATTTGGACTCAGGTAGTCTAGCTCTCCCATCTATCTGCTTAATTACTACACCACCCTGGTGCCCTAAGACATATGTGAATTCTGTAAAGTCAGAAACAATACTTATTTAATGTCAAAACAGAGTTTACCCTCAGTATATTCTAACTTGTCCCCTCCCCACTAAAAGTGAATACAAAGGTCTGTAAATCCAAGTTAATATATCCTGTTCCATTATTCTGATTCCATAAGATTGGAATGAGAACCTTTGCTATTATATATAAAAATAAGGCATTTCAATACCACTCATACAATGAGATGTACGATCTTTTCATGACTTCAAATGTTATCTATTCATAATAAAAGTGAAATTATACTCAATTTCTCCACTGTACAAAATAAGGTACAAATTGTGAAATATCTATTAGTAAAAATATACCGTTACTTATGTCAGACTATTAAATTAGCAATCCTTTATTATTTCTTCATAGTACAAAGGAAATACAACTTAGCAAACTTTAACTTTTTCTAAAGGAATTTTATCTGCAACCATTTAAAATAAATGTGTGTGTGTGTATACGTATATATACTGTAGCAATTTATTTTGCTTTTCTCCTACGTCAATTTTCCACTGTCAGAAGCACAGTACCCTCCACACTCTGGATCTACCTGCGCTTTATTTCTCCCTCTGGCACTCACCACTGTTGAACCTCCTCTATATGTTATTTACGGTCAATTTATTGTCTGCCCCTGCAGAATGTGTGCTCCATCAGAGGAGGGATTTGTCTGTTTTGTTTACTGCTACGTCTCCAGCACTAGAACAATACCTAACACGTAGTAGAGAGTAAATAAAAGGCTGTTAAAGGAATATGAATCTCTGAAGAAAATCTCCCTGCAACAGCCTCCCCCTCCCTCCCCCACCCCCCAAATCATACCTTTGGGGAAGACACTGTGTGAACAAGATGAGAGCTCTACTTTCCCTGAGTGTGAAAGACTGCAAGGGAGTTTGCAGAGGCTTATGGAGCCCTGGGAAGTGGATGGGTCAGTCTTGCTGTCTCCCTGTAGTACAAATGGCTCCTGTTAACCTGCGTAATGGAGGTGGGGAGCTGGGGGTTAGTCTCATTAAGAGCTTTCGAGGTAGTGATTCGGCATATAATTCAGGATTTAGTGTGACTTAATAACATAGTCAATTCTCACGATCACAGATTCCACATTTGCAAATTTGCCTACCTGCTAATATTTATTTGTAACCCCAAAATCAATACTCAGGGTGCTTTTGTGGTCATTCACAGAGATATACAGAACAGCAAAACATGCCAGCTGCCCAGAGTGCCTGCTCCCAGCTGAGACCGACAAGACGACGTTCTTTTCGTTTCAGCTTTCTTACTGTAAACAAGTGCCACTTTGTTTTGCACTTTTGTGCTTTTTGTTGGTAATTTCACTATTTAAAATGTTTAAAAGCACAGTGCTGCCTAGTGTTCCTAAGTGCAAGAAATTACGATGTGCCTCATGGAAAAAATCTGTATGTTAGATAAGCTTCTTTCAGATATGAGTAACAGTGCTGCTGGGCATGAGTTCCATGTTACTGGATCAGCAGTATGCATTAAATAAGGTGTCCTTACAGAAACATGCATAAAACAAGGTCGTGTACTGATCACTTAATGATGAAAACGTTGTGAACAGAGGCTTAAGGGAACTTAACCCTGTATTTCCCCCAGAAGCAATGGTTCCGTATTCGCTAAATCACTGTTTGCGGTGACTTCTATAGAACCTAACTAGCAGGCATAACAAGAATCAACTGTAGCTCCCCTGGAGTTCTCCAGCATGGTTCCCTTTCTGACTTTGGAAACATCATCTCTGTGCTTTCTCACAAATAACCTTCCTGGACACAGTAAATATTTACAGAAAGCCATGGATGAGGAATCAGCAAACCTGAATTCATCCCTCCTCCCCCAATTTGGAGGGTCAGTCTGAGGAAATTACTTAACCTTTCTTGGTAGAGCCTTGTGATCTGCAAAAGGTCTCCTTAACTGAAAGGAAGAGCGTGAAAGCCCTCTCATGTTGATGTGTGTAAGGTATTCCTCCAAGCTGAACAACGGCTTTTTCCTTCAGATCTCAGGGCATCTTGGCAGCATTTTCATGGAGCTCCATTGTTAACAAATTTCAGGAACTTGATCTTTGGGTTCAAGAGATGAAAAGACAGTCCCCTTGAATAAACCAACACTTTCCTACTCCCAGAATCCTGGTCATCACTGAACCTTGCCTGACATCAGAAACTGCCTTTCAACCTCCCTTCTCCCAGGGAGCAGTCCAGCATCCAGTCCCTCTAACTCAAGTGTCCAATTGGCGACAAGTAGTGCCAAGCAAGGAGTCCTGGCTAGTGACTCAGGAGATCTGAACTCTCACCTGCCGTTGTTCAACTTTGTTACTGAAGGTAAGCCATTTCACATCTTTGGGCATCAGCTCCTTCATTTAAAAGCAACTGTTACAAGCCTCGTAGATAGCCTCATCCACCAGAGGGCAGACAGCAGAAGCAAGAAGAACTACAATTCCGCAGCCTGTGGAACAAAAACCACATTCACAGAAAGATAGACAAGATGAAAAGGCAGAGGGCTATGTACCAGATGAAGGAACAATATAAAACCCCAGAAAAACAACTAAATGAAGCGGAGACAGGCAACCTTCCAGAAAAAGAATTCAGAATAATGATAGTGAAGATGATCCAGGACCTCGGAATAAGAATGGAGGCAAAGACCAAAAAGATGCAAGAAATATTTAACAAAGACCTAGAAAAATTAAAGAACAAGCACCTAGAAGAATCAAAGAACAAACAAAGAGAGATGAACAATACAATAATTGAAATGAAAAATACACTAGAAGGAATCAATAGCAGAATAACTGAGGCAGAAGAACAGATAAGTGACCTGGAAGACACAATGGTGGAATTCACTGCCACGGAACTGAATAAAGAATGAAAAGAAATGAAGACAGCCTAAGAGACCTCTGGGACAACATTAAACAAAATAACATTCACATTATAGGGGTCCCAGAAGGAGAGGAGAGAGAGAAATGACCCAAGAAAATATGTGAAGAGATTATAGTCGAAAACTTCCCTAACATGGGAAAGAAAATAGCCACCCAAGTCCAGGAAGTTCAGAGAGTCCCAGGCAGAATAAACCCAAGGAGAAACACGCCAAGACACGTAGTAATCAAACTGACAAATATTAAAGACAAAGAAAAATTATTGAAAGCAACAAGGGAAAAATGACAAATAACATACAAGGGAACTCCCATAAGATTAACAGCTGACTTCTCAGCAGAAACTCTACAAGCCAGAAGGGAGTGGGACGATATATTTAAAGTGATGAAGGGGAAGACCCTACAACCAAGATTACTCTACCTGGCAAGGATCTCATTCACATTCAACAGAGAAATCAAAAGCTTTACAGACAAGCAAGATCTAAGAGAATTCAGCACCCCCAAACCAGCTCTACAACAAATGCTAAAGGAACTTCTCTAAGCGGGAAACACAAGAGAAAAAAAGGACCTACAAAAACAAACCCGTAAAAATTAAGAAAATGGTAATAGGAACTTACATATCGATAATGACCTTAAACGTGAATGGATTAAATGCTACAACCAAAAGACACAGGCTCGCTGAATGGATACAAAAACAAGACCCATATATATGCTGTCTACAAGAGACCCACTTCAGACCTAGGGACACATACAGACTGAAAGTGAGGGGATGGAAAAAGATATTCCATGCATAAGGAAATCAAAAGAAAGCTGGAGTAGCAATACTCATGTCAGGTAAAATAGACATTAAAATAATGAATGTTACAAGAGACAAGGAAGGACACTACATAATGATCAAGGGATCAATCCAAGAAGAAGAGAAAACAATTATAAATATATATGCACCAAACATAAGAGCACTTCAATACATAAGGCAACTGCTAACAGCTAGCTACAAAAGAGGAAATAAACAGTAACACAATAACAGTGAGGGAGTTTAACACCTCACTTACACCAATGGACAGATCATCCAGAGAGAAAATTAGTAAGGAAACACAAGCTTTAAATGACACAATAGACCAGATAGATTTAGTTGATATTTATAGGACATTCCATCCAAAAACAGCATATTACACTTTCTTCTCAAGTGCACACGGAACATTCTCCAGGATAGATCACATCTTGGGTCACAAATCAAGCCTTGGTAAATTTAAGAAAACTGAAATCAAATCAAGCATCTTTTCTGACCACATCTTTTCTATGAGATTAGAAATCAATTATGGGGAAAAAAACGTAAAACACACAAACACATGGAGGCTAAACAATACGTTACTAAATAACGAAGAGATCACCGAAGAAATCAAAGAGGAAATCAAAAAACACCTACAGACAAATTACAATGAAAACACGATGATCCAAAACCTATGGGATGCAGGAAAAGCAGTCCTAAGAGGGAAGTTTATAGCAATACAAGCCTACCTCAAGAAACAAGAAAAATCTGAAATGAACCATCTACCTTACACCTAAAGGAAATAGAGAAAGAAGAAGAAACAAAACCCAAAGTTAGCAGAAGGAAAGAAATCATAAAGATCACAGTAGAAATAAATGAAATAGAAACAAAGAAAACAATAGCAAAGATCAATAAAACTAAAAGCTGGTTCTTTGAGAAGATAAACAAAACTGATAAACCTTTAGCCAGACTCATCAAGAAAAAGAGGGAGAGGACTCAAATCAATAAAATTAGAAATGAAAAAGGAGAAGTTACAACAGACACTGCAGAAATACAAAGCATCCTAAGAGACTACTACAAGCAACTCTATGCCAATAAAATGGACAACCTGGAAGAAATGGACAAATTCTTAGAAAGGTATAACCTTCCAAGACTGAACCAGGAAGAAATATGAACAGACCAATCACAAGCACTGAAATTGAAACTGTGATTAAAAATCTTCCAACAAACAAACGTCGAGGACCAGATGGCTTCACAGGTGAATTCTATCAAACATTTAGAGAACAGCTAACACTCATCCTTTTCAAACTCTTCCAAAAATTGCAGAAGAAGGAACACTCACAAACTCATTATATGAGGCCACCATCACCCTGACACCAAAACCAAAGATACTACAAAAAAAGAATATTACAGACCAATATCACTGATGAATATAGATACAAATATCCTCAACAAAATATAGCAAACAGAATTCAACAACACAGTAAAAGGATTATATACCGTGATCAAGTGGGATTTATCCCAGGGATGCAAGGATTCTTCAATATATGCAAATTAATCAATGTGATACACCATTTTAACAAATTGAAGAATAAAAACCATATGATCATCTCAATAGATGCAGAAAAACCTTTTGACAAAATTCAACACCCATTTATGATAAAAACTCTCCAGAAAGTGGGCACAGAGGGAACCTACCACAACATAATAAAGGCCATATAGGACAAACACAATGGTGAAAAACTGAAAGCATTTCCTCTAAGATCAGGAACAAGACAAGGATGTCCACTCTCGCCACTATTATTCAACATAGTTTTGGAAGTCCTAGCCATGGCAATTAGAGAAGAAAAAGAAATAAAAGGAATACAAATTGGAAAAGAAGTAAAACTGTCACTGTTTCCAGATGACATTATACTATACATAAAGAATCCTAAAGATGCCACCAGAAAACTACTAGAGCTAATCAGTGAATCTGGTAAAGTTGCAGGATACAAAATTAATGCACAGAAATCTCTTGCATTCTTATACACTTACAACGAAAGATCAGAAAGAGAAATTTGGGAAACAAAGCCATTACCATTGCAACAAAAAGAATAAAATACCTAAGAATAAACCTACCTCAGGAGGTAAAAGACCTGTACTCAGAAAACTATAAGACAGGCTTCCCTGGTGACACAGTGGTTAAGTCCACCTGCCAATGCAGGGGACACAGGTTCGAGCCCTGGTCCGGGAGGATGCTGTGGAGCAACTAGGCCCGTGCACCACAGCTACTGAAGCCCATGTACCTAGAGCCGTGTGCCTAGAGCCATGCTCCGCAACAAGAGAGGCCACCATGATGAAAAGCCCGTGCACCACAGCGAAGAGTGGCCACTGCTCGCCGCAACTGGAGAGGGCCCACGCGCAGCAACAAAGACCCAACGCAGCCAAAATAAATAAATAAAATTTTTTAAAAACTTGTAAGACACTGATGAAAGAAATCAAAGATGACACAAACAGATGGAGAGATATACCATGTTCTTGGATTGGAAGCATCAATGTTGTGAAAATGACTATACTACCCAAAGCAAACTAAAGATTGAATGCAATCCCTATAAAATTACCCGCGGCATTTTTTACAGAACTAAAACAAAAAATCTTATAATTTGTATGGAGACACAAAAGACCCCAAATAGCAAAAGCAATCTTGAGAAAGAAAAACAGAGCTGGAGGAATCAGACTCCCTGACTTCAGACTATACTACAAAGCTACAGTAATCAAGACAATATGGTACAGGCACAAAAACAGAAATATAGATCAATGGAACAGGATAGAAAGCCCAGAGATAAACCCACACACCTATGGTCAACTAATCTATGACAAAAGAGGCAAGGATATACAATGGAGAAAAGACAGCCTCTTCAATAAGTGGTGCTGGGAAAACTGGACAGCTACATGTAAAAGAATGAAATCAGAACACTCCCTAACACCATACACAAAAATGAACTCAAAATGGATTAAAGACCTAAATGTAAGACCAGACACTATAAAACTCTTAGAGGAAAACATAAGAAGAACGCTCTTGGACATAAATCACAGCAAGATCTTTCTTGACCCATCTCCTAGAGTAATGGGAAAAAAAAATAAACAAATGGGACCTAATGAAACTTAAAAGCTTTTGTACAGCAAAGGAAACTATAAACAAGATGAAAAGACAACCCTCAGAACGGGAGAAAATATTTGCAAATGAGTCAACAGACAAAGGATTAATCTCCAAAATATATAAACAGCTCATGCAGCTCAATATTAAAAAAACAAACAACCCAATTCAAAAATGGGCAGAAGACCTAAATAGACATTTCTCCAAAGAAGATATACAGATGGCCAAGAAGCACATGAAAAGCTGCTCAACATCACTAATCATTAGAGAAATGCAAATCAAAACTACAATGAGGTATCACCTTGCACCAGTTAGAATGGGCACATAAGAAAATCTACAAACAACAAATGCTGGAGAGGGTGTGGAGAAAAGGGACCCCTCTTGCACTATTGGTGGGAATGTAAATTGATACAGCCACTATGGAGAACAGTATGGAGGTTCCTTAAAAATCTAAAAATAGAATTATCATATGACCCAGCAATCCCACTACCGGGCATATACCCTGAGAAAACCATAATTCAAAAAGACACATGGGGCTTCCCTGGTGGCGCAGTGGTTGAGAGTCCACCTGCCGATGCAGGGAACACGGGTTCGTGACCCAGTCTGGGAGGATCCCACATGCCGCGGAGCGGCTGGGCCTGTGAGCCATGGCCGCTGAGCCTGCGTGTCCGGAGCCTGTGCTCCGCAACGGGAGAGGCCACAGCGGTGAGAGGCCCGCGTACCGCAAAAAAAAAAAAAAAAAAAAAAAGACACATGCACCCCAGTGTTCACTGCAGCACTATATTTACAATAGCCAGGTCATGCAAGCAACCTAAATGCCCATTGACAGATGAATGGATAAAGAAGATGTGGTACATATATACAATGGAATATTACTCAGCCATAAGAAGGAACGAAACTGGGTCATTTGTAGAGACGTGGATGGATCTAGAGACTGTCATACAGAGTGAAGTAAGTCAGAAATAGAAAAACAAATATTGTATATTAACGCATGTATGTGGAACCTAGGAAAATGGTACAGATGAACCGGTTTGCACGGCAGAAACAGAGACACAGATGTAGAGAACAAACGTATGGACACCAAGGGGGGAAAGCGGGGGCAAGTGTTGGGGGTGGTGGTGGTGGGATGAGTTGGGAGAGTGGGATTGACATGTAGTCACTAGTATGTATAAAATAGATAACCAATAACAACCTGCTGTATAAAAAATAATAAAATAACTTCAAAAATTCAAAAAAAAGAATGCAAAAACACTATTGCTAATAACGAGAATGCCAAGCATTTACAAACACTACCAAATAAACAAATAAATAAATGCAACTGTTATTAAATGCTGTATTAGATGACAACTATGGGACTCTCTGCCCCACAAGTGTTTGCATGTGGTCAAACAAACATGGAAACCATACCAATGGATGCAGAAAAGAAAGCAAACTTCTCTTTCCTCACCGTGCCTGTATTCGTTTGCTAGGGTTACCATAACAAAATACCAAGGACTGGGTGGCTTAAACAACAGTTTGTTTTCTCACCGTTGTGGAGGCAAGAGGTCCAAGATAAAGATGTCAGCAGGCCTGGTTTCTTCTGAGGCCTCTCTCCCGGGCTTGCAGGTGCGTGCCTTCTTGCCGTGTGTTCACGTGGTTGTCTGTGTGTCTGGTGTCTCTCCCTCTCCCTATATCCTCATCTTATAAGGACACTAGTCAAAGTGGATGAGGACCCACGCTAACAACCCCATTTTAATTGTCTCTTTAAAGGCCCTATCTCCAAGTATAGTCACATTCTGAAAGTTCGAGGTTCAATATAAGTGGGGGGGGGGGGCATACGTTAGCCCACAACACAGGTCATCAATTTCTCAAAATCATGCCAGTTTTCAGTTTGCCGTATATTTGGACCATGAGTTTTTTATGAAGCTCTATGTACTTTTTTAGAAATTCCTAGTTTTGGTTTGCTTTCTGAGAAAATCAACATGCCTTTATCACATCCCTAAGTTCTTCCTGGTCCTTCGTCACGTTCACTGTGAAAGAATCCATTTTCTTCTTCAAAGATCATCTTCCTTGAGCCCTCTGACCTCTTCTGTTTTTTCCTAATTCGTCCTGATTGCTTTCTTGGCTTGTTGCATCACTGTTAATCTGGGATTTACGTTGAGTTCCTGAGTTGGTCCCTTTCTTCTTTTTAAATCCTGGGTACTCCTCTTTCTTGGATTCTTGTTTTGATGAAGTACATCTGTGGCAGACACAGAGTATTTGCTCCTAGACTGCCTTTCCAGAAAGGACTCACTGCCCAGCTGCAAGAAGGATGGTTAACTGAGAGCCTCCTGGTGTTAACTTCTTCAGGATTCACCTCAGTTTCCTGGCCAAGGTTGTCAGCTTCTGACAAGGAGGCTGTATAAGGGCCTAGCCATTTCTGCCCCACTCAGGACTCCACTAAAGGGAAATCTGCTCTGCAGCTACCAAGGGGGCTGGCAGAGACTTTGTCAGGTCTGCGTCACTGTCTGATGGCTACCCCCACCCAATACTGTGTCTTCCCCTTTTCTGTTCACGGATGTTACCGTCCAGTAAACTTTTGTACTCTAATTCTGTGTCAGCTTCTGCTTCCTGGAGAAATCAATCATTATAAGAACCTCAAGTGGTATTTTTTTAAAAAATTTGTTTCAGAAAGGAATCACGGGATTTAAACTTTGAGACTTTGTGTGAATTATCTATTTGTCCTCATATGTGATTGCTACTTTGATTGGTTATACAATTCTAGGTTCAAAATTATTTCCCCACAGAACTTTGAAGGCCTTGCTCTACTGTATTCTAGCATCCAGTATTTCTGATAAGAAATCTGATCATAATCTGATTCTAATTCCTTTGTAGCTAGCCTGTTTTTTTGTTTGTTTTTTCCCCATCTATGAAAGCTTTGGGGGTTTCATCTTTATCCTCAATGCTTTAAAATTCCACTAGGCTGTGTCCAGACACAGCTGTTTTTCATTCATCCTACTTGGATGCCCCTTTCAATAACTAATGTCTTTCTTACATTCCTTTCCTTACATTGTCCCTGTTTTCCCTTTCTGGAACTCTGACTAGATAGCCATTGTGTCTTCTGGGTCTATCTGCCATGCTTTTAGGCGTATATTTTCTGCTCTCTCTATTCTGGTGTCCTGGGAGATATTTTCCATTCTATCTTCTATAACTCGAAATTTGATCTTTTGCCATAATCAGTGTTATTTTTCACGTTAGCAATCACTCTTAGTTTTCAAGAAGTCAACTTTTCTCTCCTCGCTCCTTTTAATACCACCTTGTTCTGGCGTCCCTGAGAATATCAATTAGCATTTTAAAAAGTGGTTTTGTATTATTCCTTGCACCATCTGTTTCCTCCTGGATCAGTTATTTTGTTTGTTCATCTTGGACTTTAAGTTGTTTTTGTTTCCTCTCAAATGTCTGGTAGACATATGTTCATATTCATGAATCAAGGACTACGTTGATTGGGGTTTGTAAAATGCCTGGGTCCTGGGGATAAGCAGGGTTTTTCATTTCTATGGTGCTGGCCCAAGATGCTCCAAACTGCCAACTTAATTGCGAGTGGGGTGGGGCAGCCTTTCTTTCTCTCCAGGTCTCTTATTATTAGGCTCTACTCTGCCTCTCTCCCCAGCCCTATACTCACCCCATAGGCTCTCCCCAGGCAAATCTACTCTGCTTAAGCAGTTCTCCAGGTAGCTCCAGCTGGGGCAAAGGCTGCAGCAGCTGCACATTGTTGTGGGCCTCCGACCTCTGAGCTGCTGCCTCTGTGCCTGAAGCCTCTTCGGAGCTCCATAGGGAAAATGGTTGTTTCTGCAAGCTTCTAGAACGTGTATTCTGAGCTGTGATTTTCTCCATTTTGGGCCATGTATCTATTCAATCTCACTTGCTTTCCACAATCCCAGAAATTATTTTAAAGCTCAGGTTTGCTGATTGTACCTACTTTGTTTTCCATGTGGCAGGAGACTTTTTCTTCTTGTATATCTTTATTATCTTTCACTGGCATCCTAGGAAAGAGGGATGCAATCATATGTGTCCAACCCTTCTCACCGTATGCTCACATGACTGGAAGAGAGGAGGCATCTCTCTGAGGCCTCTTTCATAAGGGCACTAATTCCATTCATGAGGGCTGTGACATCACGACTTACTCACTTCCCATAGGCTCCACCTCCTAATACCATCAGTTGGGCATTAGGTTTTCAACATATAAATTTGGGGCCAGGCGGAGGGGCTAAATATTCAATTTTCGGCAATAGACTAAGGGATAAAGGTCAGGAATTTTTAGGGTAGTGGGGATGGAGGGGTGCAGCACCATGTTTCCAACTGTGTGCACTAGAGAAGCAGAGAGAGAAGCTGAGAGGCGCTGGGGAAAACCACAAGGAGGCTTAGTTACCACTCCTCCATGGTTTCCGCGGGACACTCCTGTATCACCGTAATATATGCCACTTGCTTACATTAGCTCTGTGTGGATTTCTATCACAAGTAAGAGGGCCAGAAATCAAGAAACATCTTGGCCCTCCTGGAACGCGTCACTCTTATCTGGCTGGCTGTTTTGGAAGAGGGTGCATCAGGAAGGGGTTACACCAAGGGGCCAGGATTCCACCACAGTGCAGTGATGGCCACGACAGTGACCTCTGCAGATAATAAACGCCTGACTTGCCACCCTATAAAATAAGACAGTGCGAATAAAATGAAGGCCCTTTCCTCTTAGTCTAATTTACAAGGTTCTTTCCATAAACTTCGGGGGAGGGGTGCGACACATCTCCCCCGCCTCTCACAGAAATAGTATTTTTTTTAACTCTCGGAGACACTATATAACTTTAAAGAGCTACCGGCTTGTTACGTGCGAAGAATGGCAAAATGAAACAAAAATAAAGCTCACCATTTCGTTCAAATAGCCTGTGCTTGCCCCACCCTCTAAATTTTTAACTCCTTTTAACCATGTTTGTGTGGCCTTAAGGAAGCCGCTTTCCCACTTAATGACTAGCCCTTTTCCCTAACCTCGCATTTTCTCTTCCTTAACTCATCCTCACATTGTATTAAAACTTTTACTTTGGGGAGCTGTTACCTTACTTGGGGAGACTTAAGAACTAATTCTAAACCCCTTTCCACAAATAAGATCAATAACTTCAAAATAAAAACTCAGTTTGCTCAAACCAACATTATGCCCTCTTGGTTGAAAGGCCCTTGAGGGCAGAACCCAAATCATTAGACGGTTTTTCTGCTCTGCTGACAACCAAGAAGGGGTTTGTTAAATGAAATGTAAAATGGGAGCGGGCTCCAAAGAACCTTGTAAATAACTTTGCTCCCTCTGCATTGTCGGGCATGGCTGGCGTGGTTTAGTAACTGGGTGACTGCAACGTCTTCAAATACCTTCCAAGACCTGACGAGCTGAGCCGCGGTAGACGCAGCCCCGCGACATTAACCAGCTTTGTCCTGGGCACTGCGGGCTTGACCTTGGGGCTCCCTCCCCACTTCCTACCTGGAGCCCGCGGGAACCGCCCCTCCTTTCCTCGGCTCTGCCCCGCGCCGTCCTCCTCGCCCGGCTACCGGCGTCCCGTTATTAGTGTTCGCGAACCTCTCAACATCTCGAAAGTTCGACAGGCGGCATCGGAAACCAAGCCTGGTGGCTCTCCGCCCTCGAGGTGTGGTAAACTCTCGGCATTTGTGCTTGGGAGAACCCCAAAGTAGTAAAAGTCTCTGATTTTGAAAACTAAGGGGACAAAAACGCCAAGACTGGAAGGAATCGTACCTACGGTCCTCTGATTCGTAGTCGGACGCATCACCCTGCACCACGGACCCCTCACACGAGGGGTGAGGAGACATAAAGGTTACAGAATAGGGAAACCACACCCGACAGTAACTCCCCTAACACCGGGAGTAAAGAAAAAGTGCGACAGACACGCGGAGGAGTCTTGAGTCTTGACACGAAAGTTCGGAACTCACTCCTACCGCAGTCAGGCTCCGCGAGCCACCGCCGGCTAGTCTTTCTGCGCACGCGTAAAACAACATTCGGGCACGTACTCCCTTCGCGCCCCACTCTCTCCATTACGCATGCTCAGTTTCATCTCTGGGTAAGGGTTGAGCGCGCTCTGGTTCCTAGGTATTGAATCTCAGGGGGCGGGGGCACGGGCTCTGCACGTCCCTTCGATAGCTCAGCTGGTAGAGCGGAGGACTGTAGTTAATACCCTTAAGAGGCATCCTTAGGTCGCTGGTTCGACTCCGGCTCGAAGGAGACAAGGACGTTTTTGTCGAGCTTCCTATGATTTATGGTCCTTTCTGCATAAGGATTTCTCTGATAATACATTACTTTCCAAACAACAGGTCCAAACCCGTAGCTTCCTCGGTGTGAATCTTTTGCGAATCCCGGAAACGGGGACATGCGGTCCGAGTTCTGAGCGAGCGGGGCACTGAGTCTGCGCTCAGCGGGGAGGCTGCCGGGTCACGGCCTTCGCTTGTTTCTAAAGCGTCTTTGGCGTTTCCCGAACCCCTGAGTGCCGACACGGCTAAGCCGCGTCCCGGGCCAACGGCCGGCTCCCCGGGGCCAGGCCCCTGACCTAGTCCTCAGAGCCCATGCAAGGTCGGCGATGCGAACGCTCGGGGCGGCTGCCGTGAGGAGCTGGGAGGTCCGCAAGGAGGATCTCGTGCCCAAGGAACCTGGGAATCACGAAGGCAACGCGGTAGAAAGCACACGAAGCCTAGAAAAATGACTAAAAGTTATGAAGATGGGTTGAGGACCTGTTCCCTCACTCCCTTCGATAGCTCAGCTGGTAGAGCGGAGGACTGTAGATTGGTGTCCTATAGCCATCCTTAGGTCGCTGGTTCGATTCCGGCTCGAAGGAGAGAGGCTTTTTTTTGTTGTTGTTGTTACTTTGGCCTTAACCATGAAACAGGGACAAGAATGTGGTCAAGAATATTTATCTTCGCTTCTAAAGGCTCTGTTCTCTCTCTAGAGGAAGAGATAAGCAGCCGTGGCCAGCGGTGGGGGATTAGCTCAAATGGTAGAGCGCTCGCTTAGCATGCGAGAGGTAGCGGGATCGATGCCCGCATCCTCCAGTTTTTCTCCTGATCTCCAGTGGTCCTTTTTCTTTTGATTCTCATTCAACTCGAACAAGAGTTGAAAGTAGTTGGGCGAGCTTGAGGTTACCGCTATTAAAACTTCCCAGACGAGGGTACTTGAGGGGATAATTTTTCTAATTTTAAAAGTTTAGACCCATTTACTTTGTGAAGTTCACGAAATTAGTTTTCTCTCCAAAAATGGAGACAGATTGCAACCACGTCTGTCGGCACTCTGAGTCTTTAGTGATTTGTGATTGATGGCTGCACTTACAGGGACCCATCTGAGTCTAAACTGCGCATAATTAAAGGGACCTGACAGAAAAAGAAAAAACAGAACTTGGAGAAGGACGCTGCTACTTTAAACTTACGTTGAGCTGAGGAGGCGGGGACTATTCTGGTCCATCTCATCTGCATACAGTGGGGTGCCTGGCTCCTGGCAGATCCAAGACGGATATGATAAAGCAAGGCGGGTACCTGAGGACAGGTGAGGAAGTGGAAAAGACGCTGGACCCAGAGGCTTCTTGTTGGAGGAGGATTCTAACGCCATTTTCCTCCTGGGAAGTAACTTTGGAGAGTTCATTAGAGACCACCACAGAGAGGGAATCAACTGGAGAAAAGTTCTAGCTCGGGCTGCTCTTGAGTGTGTTCTGTTTAGTTAAAAGACATGACAAAAGCAAACACAAATCCCACACTCATTGAAAAATTCAATTTAGCAGAACACACACACAAAGTCTTTTCTGGTAATGAAGTCTCTCTATCCTAATTTTCTAGAATATAGCCATGAAAAAGCTGTTGAAATGATACTGCAGTTGTCAACACAAAATATAAACCTAGACAAAGGCAGAGATAACACCTTTTATGAGGATTACAGTTGAGAAGTGAAAATACTTTTATCTTATTTCCGTTTTAGGATTCTAAACAACCTGTATATTTTTGTTACCAATGTGTACAACCTGTTGTTTTTTATTGGCGTGTCTTTCATTTTCTAGGGCAGCTTCTATTTTAAATTCTTTTCAATAAAGTCTCTTTATTGAATGTATAATGATTCACTTAAAATACATCTTTTTTTTGGTAAAAACAAATTTACAAAGTAGGAAAAAGAATCCTTTTATCAGATGATATGTCCCAATTTCTGGTTGGGATGATGGGTGTTCTAGCTGGCGGGCTGGAGGAACTATAATAACTACAAGAGCAAGAAACGGGTAATAAGTAAAGGAATTGTTAGCAACTGCACCCCAAATCCAGGTGGAGAACACATGTTTGGGACAAGTGAGCTGGGCAAGAACTCAAACAATATCTCAGGATCAGCAACTCAGGTATGGAATGGAATTCATATAAGAAGTCTATAGATATAAGCTGAGAGGCACTGTTGCCTAATGGTTAGTCATGTGGGCTGCGAAACCTGATAGACCTTCTTGTCTTTACCATTCCCTATCTGGGTGACCTTGGGCAAGTTGCTTGACATCTTGGTACTTCAGTTTCCTCATCTGTAAAATAGGGATGATAATAATGGTACCTACTTTTAATGTAAAACCCTTCTTACAGTGCCTGGCACATAGTAAACACACAATGAACATTAGCTGTTATCAGTGTATGTTATTAGCACACCATAGAGGGAAGGCCTGGAGGGAATATTCTAGAGTTTATACGAGTGTTTATATAAATATATATGAAAGTGCAGGAAAGAGGTACTTGGATCTCCTCTGCAGGGAAAGTAGAACAATTCTAAAAATACAAAATGATGGTTAAGTGAATTATGGTATGACCATGTAATAGTATAGCCTTTGAAATTTTATTTATTAAGAACTTCTACTGACTTGGGAAATGTTAATAATTGAATATTAAGTGAATAAAGTAGGCACAGAGCAATATAAACAATAACAATATAAACAAGCATGAATTACCTGTAGGAAACACTGAAGAATGCATTAAAATGTTAATACTAGTGACCTTTGGCTAGTAGGATTACTCTGATTTCTTCTTCCTTAAAATTTAAAAATATTTTTAAGTTCTGTAATAACCATTTATTACTTTAATTGAAAATATAGATGAATTCTAAAAAATTAAAAGCTAACATTTATTCAGCACCTCTGACAAGCCAAGCACAGTTCTAGTTACTTCACACGTGTTAACTCATTTATTTCTCTCATAAAGAAAACACCAGGCCCAGATGCCTGCAGTGGTTATTTTACCAAACATTTAAGGAAGAAATCACACCAATTGTACACAAACTTCCAGAAAATTGAAGAGGAGGGAGTACTGTCTAACTTATTCCATGAAGCCCTCATTATCTTGATCCCAAAACTAAGCAAAGACATTACAAGAAAACTACAGACCAATATCCTTCATGAACATAGATGCAAAATTTTTCAACAAAATTTTAGCCAGTTAAATCCAACAATATATAAAAAGGAAAATACATCATGACCAAATGGGTCTTTTCCAAGAATACAAGATTAGTTCAACATTCAAAATTCAAGGTAATTCGTCAGTACTAAAGTACAGTACTAAAGAAAAAAAAGTACAGTACTAAAGTACAGTACTAAAGAAGAAAAACTACACGATCATTTCAGTAGATGCAGAAAAAGCATTTGACAAAATTCAACATCCAGTCCTGATTTTTCAAACTGTCAGCAAACTTGGAAGGTAGGGAGAAGGGAACTTCCCCAACCTGATAAAGGGCATCAATGAAAAACACACAGCTAACATTAAACTTAGTAATATGAATGCTTTCCTCTTAAGATCAGGAAAGAAGTAAGGAAGACCATTCTGGGGTCTCTAGCCAGTGCAATATGGCAAGAAAAATGAAGTAAAAGACTTCCAGATTGGAAGGGAAGAAATAAAACTATCTCATTATTTAAAATACTGATTATATGTTGAAATGATAATAGTTTATATGGTTTGGGGTTAAATAAAATATATTAATAAAATTAATTTCATTGGTTTCTGTTTTTTAATGTGGCTACTAGAAATTTAAAATCTTATATATGGCTCATATTTGTTACTCACATCTTATTTCTATTGTACAGTTAGGTCAGAGAGGTAGGTAGGGGACAAATCATTCCAGGCCTTAGGGATCACAGTGAGGATTAATGTCTTTATCCCTAGGGGTAATATGACCATTAATGGGATTTAAATAGAGTGTGACACATGAGAAGCAGATTGCAGAAGGCAAGAGTAAATTCAGAGACATCAGTTAGTAGGCTGGGGTGGAGGGGAGGTAAGACTAGATTGTGTGCATTGAGGGTGGAGCCAAGTGTCCTTGATCTTGGAGCCAAGGTAAGGAGTTCAGACATGGCCATTGGGAAGGCCTTACACTAAAGTATTTGCTACTTTTAGGGATTGTCACTGTTTATTTCTGGCATGTGAACTATGCCAAGAAATGTTCAGAGGAAAGTACAATATGTTAGTTTTCTAACATTTCCTTAGAGATATGTATGATGAAGTAAAATTTATAAACAACAGATTTGGAGAAGGATTAATTATCAAGAAGTAAAAAAGCTTTCAGCCAGAAGTTTGCAAACTATCTAATGAAAGAAATGCCACTTAGCTTCTGTTAAGTACTTTTCAAGTTAGTTAATTTCATTTTTAGTTTAGCTTTTGTAAAATGTTTCTTTTCACTAAAAAATTTAAAATCACATATTCAAGCTGCCTATTGCCAGAAAAACAGCTAAACTGAAAAGATTGACAATGTAAACCGAAGGAAAATGTTAAGCATTTTGTAGATGTCAAGAGTCCTTGGTGTAAGAAGACGGACGGATGGATGGATGGATGAATGGATCAATATTGCAGGGAAAAACTAACAACCTCATTGTCTTAGTTTAAGAGGACCTGGTCTGTGAACTATTAAGAATTGGCTTTTGTTTTGGCATGGGATTAAAGTGATTTTCAGGAGACTTAACTGGAGCTGGAGTTGACCTGAAAGTCTGAGTCCACTCATGACCTAGTGTTCCAGTCTAACTAAACCTTCTTCTCCAGCAACCCCTACTGTCTGCCTCCATAACCACACAGTCTGGTGTTTCTCTCCTTGTTTTAACGATTTTGTCAAACGCCAACTTTCTCACTTCTGGTGGGTAAAAGAAGGAAGAATTCTCCTTCCTCTACCTTAGAGAATGAGCTGAAATCAAGATCAGCCTTCCAGTTCCTCTTGTTTTCTCTTCCTCCAGGGCTGCACTCTGCCTCACTCCTTTGCTTCAAACTATATCTATTTTTTACTTCCCTTTAGCTCCACTTTCCATCTGTTTTGTTTGATGAATGGCTAGCTAGCTCCTGGAGCTAAGCCTAGATTATTTTCAAGTACCTGGATTTGCAATTATGTATGTTAAAGAGACAAAAAGAACATGGGTAAATGAAATGCTAAGGACATTCTGGAATCCTTGGGAAGTATACTTATTCTGACACTGATTCTCTGGGAACTTTCTAATGCCTCCTATTCCCCATAGTGCTCTGTCTTGTTTTGCAAGTTGGAATCTAGAGTTGATGTTGCTTTTCTAACTATTCTGGGGTTAGAGGAGTTTTATATCACCCTAACCGGAAAGTACAAAACCCACCAAAAGAGAGGAACCCAGTTCCTGCCAGAGAATCCTTCATATACATTTCAATTTTCCCCCAAGGTTTTTTTTCCCCCCCGCAAAGGTTTTTTAATATCTTATGTTCTAGGACTTGTGTCCAATATGGTGACCTCCAGCCCCATACGGTTATTTAAACATATGTTTAAATTGAATAAAATTAAAAATTCACAGACTTCCCTGGTGGTACAGTGGTTGGAAATCTGCCTGCCAATGCAGTGGACACAGATTCGAGCCCTGGTCCAGGAAGATCCCACTTGCTGCAGAGCGGCTGAGCCCGTGCACCATAACTGCTGAGCCTGCGCTCTGGAGCCCGTGAGCCGCAACTGCTGAGCTCACGTGCCACAACTACTGAAGCCTGCGCACCTGGAGCCCATGCTCTGCAACAGGAGGGGCCACCGCAATGAGAAACCCGTGTACCGCAACGAAGAGTAGCCCCCACTCGCTGCAACCGGAGAGAGCCCACGTGCAGCAATGAAGACCCAACGCTGCCATAAATAAATAAATAATGGGAAAAAATTTTCAGTTCCTGAGTTGCACTATACACATTTCAAGTACTCAATAGCTACCTGTGGCTAGAGGTTGGCCAGCACAGATGTAGAACATTTACATCATTGCAGAAAATTCTAATGGACAATGTGCTGTAGAGTATGGGGTGGGGTAGCTTAGTGGATGAGTCAAAAGGTATCATTCTGCGCAACTACTTAACTTCCCTGAGCCACAGTTGGCTCAATGGAGATAATAATATCTACTCTAGAGAGCTATCCTAAGAAATGATTGGTACTCTGCAAATATTTATGATGTTTGTTGTGGTGGTGTAGTACTAAAGTAAGGGATTTTAGAACCTCATTTTCTCCCTCCCTGAGATTAAAAACACACTGAGATCTACATTTCGCTGGATCCTGAAGTCTGGGTTCATTTGGCCTGGTAGCTAGAGGTTGAAAAAGGTCAAGAGTCTTCTCTTTCTGTTGTCACCCCTCAGTGTCAAGTCCACCGTGGGCGTAAACTCAGGTTCTTAGGGACCCATCTTGCTTCCTTTGACTTATCTGGGGGATGTGGGAAACTTCTGGAGGAGGTGAGAGCCATGGTGGTTTTGCTTCAGCTTCTCAATGTGTCTAAGCACACCCGTACCACAGTGTGGTAGGACTCAAGAATGGGGGGAAATCGGTGCTTCAAACTATGGCAACTTCCTGTGTAATTACCCCTGATTGGTTTCAACCCCCTGTGCTAGGGTGTGGGTAGGAGAGGGGAGGAAGTCATGCACCACCCCTAGAGAGTCCAGGGTACCTTCAGGAGACTAAGCTGGTTTTCGCATCTCTGTGGAGGCCCAGGTCCACTGCAGATTCCAGAGCCTTGAAGCTGACTTCAATTCTGATTCATTTCCAGAATTTCTGCCATCTCTCAGACTCTGAATGATTTGGGAGCAGACTAAAATTTTCTGGTTCCTCCCTAGGAACCAGAGTGCTACCCCCGTGTCCCACTCCCAACTCACATGCCCACCCCATAGATGGCTGGTCTCTGAGAGCGGGGGGAGCAGGAATGGAGGAAAGATGATGAAGAAGGGAAGGTGGTTCTTATCCATCAACCTGGCTCTTCTTCCTGTGGGCTTCTTGCTAGTTTCCTCTGTAGCTTCCAGGGGCAGTTCTAAGACAAAATGAAAGGCAGAGAGCAAGAAGGAGCAGAGAATAAAAGGAGAGGGTAGGGTTCAACTCTCCATCAAATAATTCAACTGGGGATTCTCAATGTTCATGCAGTTTCAGAGTGTTTTCTTCTACAAATACTGCTAAGTTAGGTTATGAAGCCCACTCACAGATAAAAGAACTGAAAGCCAACTAGGTGAGGTCACTTTCCCAGGATCACCAGGTGAAGTGGACATGGGAGCTGGACCTTCTGACTCCCTGTGCAGCCTCTCACTGCATCATCTTGGTTGCTCTGGCTCAGGCACCTGAGTCACCCCTGAGGATTCTACCCTCATAGCCACCAGAGTCCATTTCCTCCTTTCCTTCCCCACTGCCATTCGTCACCCAGGGCCAGGGCGTCATGACCTCTCACCTAGGCAACACCTCCCATCTGGTCTTTAGCCAGGTCACCTTCACACTGACCTATCCCAACCAGCACTGAGATTAATTTCACCAATGCACAGCTCTCAGGGAAACGTCCCTGTGAGACACTCAACGACTTCCTGTTGCCTAATTTATTAAGTGGTAAAAACTCTTCAGCCCAGTATTCATGGGCTGCCAATGTGCCAGAAGCATGCTCTGCACTCCAGCCCAAAGCACCACACGCTCTGAGCGTTCCCGGCACTCCTGTCTGCTTCTATGCCTTCTCTTGGAAGCCCCACCTACGCCCCACTGCCCACAGAACGACATGCCCATTGGTGTCTAGGTTCCTCAGTGGATCAGTGCAAATGCCACCCCACCCATGAAGCCCTCCTGATTCCTCCAACTCTGGAATTCTCTGTATTTTTTTTTTTTTTTTTTTTTTTTGGCCGTGCCGCACGGAATGGGGATCTTAGTTTCCTGACCAGGGATCAAACCCGCGCTCACTGGAAGTGCAGAGTCTTAACCACTGGACCACAAGGGAAGTTCCTGAAGTTCTTTATCCCATTTTGTTTTGTCCTGTGGTTCTGTATATGCGTGTCTTATCTCTACTATTTATTAGACTGAGCTCCTTGAGGACAATAGCCTGTCTCTTGTTCATCTTTCAAGACACATGATAAACACTCAACAAATATTTTTTGAAAGAATGAATTCCTCTTAAAAGGATAGGCTTGGCTATAGTGTATAGTATTAGTTTAAGTGCTTTTCCTTAGGTTGCAAGGTCTTTTACAGTAGAAACTTCATCTTTCTTAGAAAACACCTCTCTTATTTTGCTCAGATCTCCATAGCCCATGTACAATAAACACAGTTAACTGTCTAGGCTAGGTGAACTGAATTAACTCAGTAAAACAATGTCACCAATTCCCTTCTTCACTGTAGTTGCTAAACAGACATTGAAAGGAATAACAAAATTCTCCAAAGATCCCTGAAATGTTTATGAATACGTATAACTTATTATTAGTTAATAGAGCTTATTAGATTCTCAATAAACTCTCAGTGCACACAGCACTAAGGGCACACATAACCAGTCACAACGATCTACTCCTTACTGGTAATTAAGTGCACCCTGGGGCTGTGTTAACAAAATGTGTCCATTGTATGGGGTGTTTTAAATCAAGGAGAAATAAAGCTGCAAATTCATCACATAAAAAAATAGACATGTGTTTCTTATTTCATTTTTGATCTGATTTTAAATCTTTAAATAAAACACATAGATGAAACAGTTGTTTCACAAAATCCTGGCCAATATCTGAATTGAAGTTGATGACTCAAGAGCAGACCAAGAATTCTCAGAAATGACCGGGGAAACTGTCATTTAAAAAATCAACTTGGGAAATACAGACAAATGCAGAGGGGCACAGATATTTCAGACCAGATAAAACCCAGGTGTGGAAGCAGGATTCCATTTTCACTTCCACTGAAAATGGCACTGATATTTGTCCCCCACTATATGGCAAAATAAAATAATGGGTCTGCCACCCCATGTGCCAGTTACTACCTCATTACTGATTGTTGGCGCAAACTAAAATTTTTAAAGATTGCCAAATTTTCTGTGTGTTTCTAGGTGTGTGTAGGGGTGGTGGTGTATATGATGAAGGAGGATTAGGAAAAAGAGAGAGAAAAGAGCATACTAGAGCTTTATTATACAACTTTTTTTAAAAAAAATTGGATCAACTGGTGTTTGGAGTTTTTAAAAATTTTGTGGATACTTTTATGGTGAAAAGATTTGAAATCAGTTTTTAAGTTGAAATTTTTCCCATTTCACAACCCTCACAAAGATGAAATATTTAACACTAAGCAAGTCTTTTTAGTTGATTACCCTTGTGAAGCCAGGATAATGATATGCCAAGCAGACATGCTTCGTTTGTTTTCATCTAGGATAGTATGATCATGCTACTTTTGGTGACTTGCTTCCTAAATTCTCAAGACAGAAATGGCATTCGTTATACAGTGAGACTCTTGGACTATGTTCTCCCTGGTCCTGGAGAAGCCATCACCAAGCCCTTGCTGATTGCTCACAGGGGGCTCAGCGACTGGGCACCAACATTTGCATTTGTTGTTGACAACTGTCAGCTTCACCTCCCTCTCCTCACAACCCCGTCTAAATGGGGTTTGTAATCCTCCTTCCCACCCACTCTCTTCACTCCCTGGGGTGGAAATGTTGGCCCCTGTTCTCTGTCACCTGTCAGAATCCATCCTCCTGTCACTGGCTTATACGGACAAGTCTGTCTGCTGTCATGTGACCCTCGGCTGCTAAAAACAGCTCCAGCCCCACTCTGAACCTGGGCCTGAAACAATGTCCTCCACGGAAAGAAACGTAAAGGACACTTGATCACACAATCTTTGGAATTATTTCCAGGAATCACTTGCAGAAACCATTCGAAGCACCCTTTCCCTGGCAGAGCACACAGGGACGGCCAGGAGATGAGCGCATCTTTGAATTACAAGTCTTTTTCCAAAGAGCAGCAGACCATGGATAACTTGGAGAAGCAACTCATCTGTCCCATCTGTTTAGAGATGTTCACGAAACCCGTGGTCATTCTCCCCTGCCAGCATAACCTGTGTAGGAAATGTGCCAGTGACATTTTCCAGGTAGGTTTGTTTGGAATGGAGGGGGTGGAAAAGATTCCCTCTTCTCCGAATCAAGCACTTAACTTTGAGGTAATTTCTTTAGAAAGCTGTATAAGGTTGCATTTGTTAAAAAAAAAAAAAAAGTTTTTAAAGTGATTTGCTTTGTACTTTGCTGTCAGCCTCCTTCTTACTCTCAAATCTAATTTTATTTCAATACCAAGAATCATACTTGTTTAAAAAAAACTGAATCTGTCTCAAAATTGTAAATGAATTACTGCCCAAGACATTAATGTTGGAGTTTCTGGCTGGAACTTTTGGTTATGGAAATGCTGGGCGGAGAAGCACCTCATGCTGAAGACGGTACATGCTTGCCGATAATGCCCTAAGGGACGATCTCACAGCAAGCTGAAAGCAGGAGTTGATGTTGTTCCTAGTGTAACAGAGAGTGAAGGGAAGCCTCTGAAAAGCTACCTGTGGCGTTGCTCAATTCCTCTTTTCTTGCTTGGCGAGAACAGGCCTCTAACCCGTACTTGCCCACAAGAGGAGGTAGCACTGTGGCCTCGGGGGGCCGATTCCGTTGCCCATCCTGCAGACACGAAGTGGTTTTGGACAGACATGGGATCTACGGGCTTCAGAGGAACCTGCTGGTGGAAAATATCATTGACATCTACAAGCAGGAGTCCACCAGGTAGGGTTCTCCTGTGTGTCAGACACATCTGAAGCTTGTCTTCATTATTTGTTTGTTTGTTTCAGTGGGTCGCTATACTGAATGCTTGTTTACCAATCAGGGGCTAATTGTTTTATAGGAAAATGTTTTTCCAAGTCAGTCCTTCCCAATGGGAGTGAGAGTTGCTCTTGGGAGGAGAGAAGGAAGCTGGGGCCCATGCTTTTGTATCAATTTCAGAATGAAGTAACTCATTAACACTAATCCAGTCCAGATGGTGATATTGAAAGAGGCATAATGCTGCCCTACCCCCAGCCTTGTATTACATCCCTTGTAGATGTTTCTGCACTACACAGCTTCTTTATAGCTCCAGATTCTACACAGCAGAAAAACTAGAGTGCAAAACTCTACAGAAAATGAACAGAAATGGCATCTCCCCACATCGGCCTGTTCTTAGTTCAGACAGTCTCATGTAAACATTATCTAGAGGATAATAATAAAAACAAAATCCTCTGACATAGTTAGTCATGGTAGTGACTCTGGGAAGTAGCAAAGCAAGGTAGACTCCTGGGATTTGGCAACTTAGAGTTTAGAGACAGGGGAGGAAAAAAAAGGATGGAGCTCAGGTTATGTTTCCCTATTCTCTAGGTTATTCTTCCTGAATACTGTTGGCACGCACCTGCTGATTGACACGCAGCATATACATCAGTCATTTTTTAGTTTTTTGAAAAGGGCTTCTTATTCATCGAATCACTGGCTACAGAGTTCCTTTCCTAGAGACAACACAGGGGGAGTTCATTCCTAGAAGTGCTGGTGTCGAGGAGCCCTTTTTCAACTGTACACAAGGCAGTCAAGTCCATAGCGCTTGACAGCAATACTGAGACCATCTAGAAATGATCTCACTGTGCTTCCTAGTAGGAGACACGGATTCATGGGACATCTGCAGGGCTCGAAGAGCCTTGTGCTCTTAGAAGGAAAGCTGTTCTATAAATCGAACATATAATTATTACAATTGCTATGGCTATTCATTTCTGCTTAAGAGTCAAAACTAAATTAGATAGGGCCAGGATATAGATGGCACTGGGAAGAAGAATTGCTGATGACATATTGCAGAGATACAGAGTGGGCCATTTCCCTTGCTTCCAAAATCTCTTGAGAAGAAGGAAAGTACCGCTACTGTAATTAAGATCTGATCTCATTTTATTTCATTATTTTAAGATTCAAATAGATACACTGTCTCTTAAAAAAGTTAACCAGCCGATTAATAACCAACTAATTACTAAGGCTGTTTATATAACAACTGATTGAAGTGCCTGCGACAGTGCCTCGCACAGAGCAGTTGCCCCGTAAGTACCAGATGTTTAAGCAACACCATAAATCTTCTTACACGTTCTATTTATTGCCATAATTTTCTGTTTTGCTACTTGCCACAGTGAGAGCTTGAATGATGTGAACTAATAACAATAATTGTTATGTAATCCCGAGAAGAGGAGATATTGAAATCTGTAGCGTAACACTACACGACACATCCTGGCTTTGAAGTCTATGCAATGCGTCCGCCACAGCTAGTGCCTAGGTGAACAGATTCAAAGCAATGAACCAATCTCCAACAATGAAGCTCACAGCTGAGTAGCCTACTGGTGTTTTTGTGATGATCAAATTCTTCTTATGCTGCTGTTTCTCGAACCTGAGACTTGCCTTTGGGACATTTTTAATTGGTAGCAAAACCACAAATTGTACAGAGAGCTCGGGCACGTGTTTGGACATAAACCCAGTGGTTCCCTGAGGGCTGGCAGATTTACCAGTCCAGAATCCTAAGCCTCAGGGTATGTGAGGTGACTCTGGAATAACTTTGAAATACAGAGATGAACCCTGGCCCACATTAAGGTGGAAGCAGAAAGGGCAGGGGCTGGTCAACTCTGGCCTCCCGCAGAATGGCTAGAGATTGTAGGTCTCAGTAAAACCTGGCCTTCTTATCTAGAATTCTGCCTGGTGCTGAGCTAGCCAGAGCTTGCGGGGTGGGTGGGGGGGCGATGCGAGAAGGAACTAATTTCACTAACATTAATAATGAACATAACGGGACTTCCCTGGTGGTCCAGTGGCTAGGGCTCCACGCTTCCACTGCAGGGGTCACGGGTTCAATCTCTGGTCGGGGAGCTAAGATTCCACATGTCCCACGACCAAAAAAAAAAAAAAAAAAGAACATAATAATTAACTTTAAAATACAGCAAGTCAAACCAATATGTGTTGAATACGCGTCAGCCACTGTTCAGGGTGTTATACACATGAATCATGTGTAATTCTTTAATTCTCATGGGTATTTTAAATATTTTATTCAAAGTAATTCCTATGCATATGCATAATTTTAAACATTCCAATCGCACTACAAGGCCTCGAAAGAGAGCTGCATTCCCTGCCCTACTCCCTCTTTGCCCCCAAGTCGCACTCCCTAGAGTCAGCCACGTTTAATTCTTTCAGCTGTTCTTCTGCCACTTATCACCCAGTGATGTGTGTATGCTACTAGCAGGCTCCTATTCTTTGGTTTTTCAGTTTTAGACATTATCTATTGACTTCACTGCAGACAATTAGGGCTGAGCCCCCGTGCGGTTGGCTTTACCTTCTACTTTTCTTTTACTCTCCCCTGGGTTGAAGCCCTTGTTTCCTGGATCCTTTGTCGTCCTCTTTGTTGGTTTACTCTACTGTTTTTGTGGAGCACATCCTGAAGTAATCCCTAAAGTGTGCAAAAAGTCCTCCTCTTTCCAGTCCCCCCCCGCCCGCCCGCACTCCTGGGTGCCTGGCCTCTGCAGTCCCAGGGCCTTTGCAGGCGGAGCCTGTAAAGCTTGAGCAGCTTGTCCTGTGCGCCTTTACCCTGCAGGCTCCCAGCAGAACCAAGATGCATTTCAAACAGGTCACGTCCCTTCGTCCAGCTGTTCCCAACATTTGGTTGCATCTCTCCTCTGCTGTTATCTTGCTCATTTTTTGTCCTTATTGATTTATACCTTTTTATTCCCTTACTCTCATTTTACTGGGATTTCAGCAGGAAACAAATAAATAAATGCGTTCATTTTGTCATATTTAATTAGAAGACTCCTAGTCCAATTTTCAGATATGAGTAAAAGCTGAGCCTGAAAGAGTTGAAGGAACTCGCCTAAGGCCATACGGCCACCACTTGGAGAAACTGAGTTGGGATTAAACTTTGAGATCAGTTTGACTGTAAAAGTACTGCCTGAACATGGAAGTAACCTAAGTGTCCATTGACAGATGAATGGATAAAGAAGATGTGGCACATATATACAATGGAATATTGCTCAGCCATAAAAAGAAACAAAATTGAGTTATTTGGAGTGAGGTGGATGGACCTAGAGTCTGTCATACAGAGTGAAGTAAGTCAGAAAGAGAAAAACAAATACCGTATGCTAACACATATATATGGAATCTTAAAAAAAAAAAAAGGCTCTGAAGAACCTAGGGGCAGGACAGGAATAAAGATGCAGACGTAGAGAATGGACTTGAGGACACGGGGAGGGGGAAGGGTAAGCTGAGACGAAGTGAGAGAGTGGCATTGACATATATACACTACCAAATGTAAAACGGATGGCTAGTGGGAAGCAGCCGCATAGCACAGGGAGATCAGCTCAGTGTTTTGTGACCACCTAGAGGGGTGGGATAGGGAGGGTGGGAGGGAGGGAGACACAAGAGGGAGGGGATATGGGGATATTTGTATACGTATAGCTGATTCACTTTGTTATACAACAGCAACTAACACAACAATGTAAAGCAATGAGACTCCAATAAAGATGTTTAAAAAAACCCAAAGTACTGCCTGAAATGCATCATCAGCACCAGATGCCCATCCTTCAGGAAACTTGAAGATGGTCCCCGAAACCCCAGAGAGCAGAGGGAACAGGCTACAGACTCCCTGAGACTAGCCTGCACGGAACGGCTGGGGGCCACAGCCAGCATTTGGTACTGAGACCCGAACCACAACTGAGAGCTCGGACACCCTCACCTCATGAAGTCGCCTTTGCGTCTTTATTCTACATGCCACATTTGTCCCAAGTGTGTTATGTGGCGTAAGGTGTCTGAAGGTTTTCATTCTACACCCATTTGTAAGTGGGGGATGCCTCTCGGCCTGCGTTGCCACCTGAACAACAACAACCTAATAAGGAATATTGCAGGCAGTCCTTGGTCTGTATTGCATCATGAAAAAGTAATCACAATCAACAACTAAATGAAGAGCCCATGGCTGTTTCCACATTTTTCAGTATTGCATCCCCTGCAAATATCTGAGCTCTACAATATCGTCCCTGGTCAGAGCTGCTAACATCAGAGCAGCACGTGGGATGCAGGCTACCCTCGGGAAATGCCTGGGGGAGAGGGGCCGCAGTAGCATCAGCTGTGCCATCTCCCAGTTAATGTGCTCTGGACACTTGCTTGACATGTATTACGAGGTGGAGGTACAGGGGAGGGAAGGTTTTAGAGGTAGAGAAGCCTTTGAATCACCACTCCTAGTCTCTAGATAACCGCTGGAGGCCTTTGTCATTTATAAGTGGAGTCTTCAGGATGTTGTCTGGTCTTTTCCTTTGCCACTCAGGAGAGCCAAGTGACTAAGCTTTCCCCATAGTTCACACGCCTTCTCCAGATGAGCGATTTTATGTTAGAGCACAGGGAACACTGTCCACGAATCTGGCAAATTCCCTTTTACTTCTCATTCATTCAACAAATATGTACTGAGCACCTACTCTGTGCAAGGCACTGTTCTTGGCACTGGGAACCCAGCAAAAAAGGAGACAGACCATGGCCCCTGCCCTCATAGAGCTCACATTCCAGTGGAGGAAATAGACCATAATATATATAATGGAATATTATTCAGCCATACAAAAGAATGAAATATTGCCATTTGCAGCAACATGGATGGACCTAGAGAATATTATACTTAGTGAAGTAAGTCAGACAGAGAAAGACAAATATTATATGATATCACTTATATGTGGAATCTAAAATATAATACAAATGAATCTATATACAAAACGTAAAAAGACTCACAACAGACATAGAAAAATTTATGGTTACTAAAGGGGAAAGGGAAGGGGGAGAGGGATAAATTAGGAGTATGGGATTAAACAAACTACTATATTAAAAAAATAGATAAGCTACAAGGATTTCCTGCATAGAGCAGGGAATTATATTCAATATCTTGTAAAAACCTATAATGGAAAATAATCTGGAAATATATATATGTATAACTGAATCACTTTGCTGTACACCTGAAACTAACACAATATTGTAAATCAACTATACTTCAATAAAATAAAAATTCAGTTCCAAATCTGAGATGCTTCTAAATAATCATATGTTTGGGAAAATGAGGAAAGATTTTGGATTTGTATTTAAATTTTCCAAACAATTCTGAAAACTATTAACAGCCTCAGTCTTTGAATAGAACATATCAAAATTCCAGATTTCGTATAAGTAGGCTAAAACCACCCTTCCCCCCATGATCTCCAGAGGGAGCCTATAGCATCACAAGGTGACATAATTTTGATCTTGACGTATTCTAACACCTAAACCACGATGATGGTTAGGGAAATATACCAGGCCCTACCACGTGACGTGAACCTGGGCTCTCCAGGTGATTTCGCAGCTAAGAGGTTATCCTTAAGCAACAATAATTTGTCACTACCTCTCTCATGCTTCTTCATCGCTTAGCCATGGTGGTACCCCTGAAGTGCAAATCTCAAACCCAATGCTCCATTATGACCTGGGCAGCTTTGAGAAGTTTTGGTTGGTTTGGTTTGGGAAAACTGAAACTTGCGGATTATCTGTGAGATTTGGACTTCCGGGGTACCACCATGTCCCAGAACAACATTTTGCACTTTTCTTATTGCCTAAAGTATGCAGTGTAATTGCTTACACTCACTGAGCACATACTACCCACTCTTAACCACTGCTGAGTCCGCAGGAAGTCACGTACATTTAATTTTCTGGGCTAATGGCAGGAGGAGACCCAAACAAATCCAAAAAGCACTTACACACAACTACTTCCAACCAGCGCCGAGATGGATAATCAGAGATTTGGGCTCCCCCAGCCCACCTCCACGCTCACTCCTTTTGCCGGGGCCAGAGGCTGCAGCGGTGGGGCAAATGGGCCTCCCCAAAGCTGGTGCAAACTTGACATTTTGTTTATCGGCAACCTGCCCCTCTTTACCCGTAATTGTAAAGTGTCTCTTGAGAGACTTGTGAGCGTGTAGAGATGGTGCTGAAGCAGCTCCTAAGGAAAGAATCTGGCGCTCGGCTTTCAGGAATTGCACTAGCCCGTTTTTAAACCTTGAAATCGGCCAATGGGGGGAATATTCATACCAGAGAAATTGGCAAATGCTACAGGTCACAGTCTCCATGTCCTTACCCCCAGCCTGGTTGGAAATTTGTCAGGACACTGCTGATAAACCCGTAGAGAATTTGGAGGGCTCTGAGCGCATGAAAGGGGCTCTGGAAGTCTGCTGGGGTAGGGTTGCTGGGGGTACAGGGTCTTGCCGGGTAGGATGCAATGCTGATCACCCCGTTGGGCCACCCGGCTCAGCTCTGCCGCAACCGGAGCTAACACTTATCCACGTATCTCCTCCCAGACCAGAAAAGAAGTCTGACCAGCCCCTGTGTGAGGAGCACGAAGATGAGCGCATCAACATCTACTGTCTGAACTGCGAAGTGCCCACCTGCTCTCTGTGCAAGGTCTTCGGGGCGCACAAGGACTGCCAGGTGGCTCCCCTCACTCACGTGTTCCAGAGGCAGAAGGTAACAGAGGCCTTTCCGCCCCTCCTCCGAAGCCCCTTCCAAGTGCCTGCGTCACTGACTCGCTGCCCCCCAAGGAGAGATGCCCAATGCACAGGGCCACAGGGCCCTGAGGCTGGGAGGGCACGGAGCATAGAGCCGGAAGGGATGCTGCGCACCTCCACGTGCTTAATGCCCTGCAGGCTGGTGGGGAAGGTGGGGGAGGGAAGAGATGCAGACAGTCAGGAAGGGGTCCGGAGGGGAAGGGTTGCTGTGTCTGTGCCCGTTGGAGGTTGTTGAAGATGTGCATTGTTATGGGACTCGGTCCGAGCTCAAGCTGCTCAAACGTTATTTGAGGTTCAGACTATAGGTAATAAAAGGATAACTTTTTACTCCACTCAGAACATTTTCCTTCATTCACCAACCAAATATTCCTTTGGCCTTCCTCAAGGCCTTTTCTCGCGCACTCCTAGTTGGTAGAATTACAATGACATTGCGTTACACGTTCCCTTGGCCTGGCCCTCCAGCCTGGGTTAAACTGGCCTCCTAGCCTTTCAACCTAGGCCAGCACTGACGGCACCATCCATGCCCTCACCCCAGGGCCTCAGACCCCTCATTCTGACCAAATACAGGGTGTCCCAGCTTATCACTCACCTGCCAATCCGGTTTCACCCACAGGCAAGTAGAAGCTTATCCATTTGATGTAATTAAACTGTGGGGTTGTGTGCTCAGGAGCTGCAACCAAGTCTTGGCATCTAGAATTTGAGAAGCTCCACATCTCAGCTTCTTTCTGTAAGAATCAGAGGTTCCACATTTGGTCAGTGTGTTACACCAAATACAGTATAGAGTTGGAATTAAATTTGGAAACCAAACTTTGGGCAACACCAGTTGCAACCAGCGAGTACTAACTGCTAAAGAAGCAGGATTTAGCAAGATATCCATAACATTTATTTATTTTTCAATCCACTTAAGACTTATCCCCCGTTTCCCTTTTACCTGCCCCCCCCAAGTCATACGTGTTAGAACTGAATGGTACCTGTGTCACACCATTCCTCTCAGAGCCCTGAGGCCCATGTGGGATGGACACAGGCAGGCTGGCAGAGCTTCCACCCCGCTCCGGTTTGGCCAAAGCAAACTTTTTACCTATTGGGATTATTTATTAGCTTCCATTTGAAGAAAGGGTTCTGCAGCTTTAAAATGTTTTACAACCACTCTTCTGGTCCAGTCTTCTCACTTTATATGTGAGACCATGAAGGTCCAAATTGATTACATGTTTTGCCCAACATCATAGAGAAGTTGAAGGCTGAGTTGGACCAAGCACGTAGGTTTCCTGAGTCCCACTCATTCAGTGTTTCTTGTGCTCCAGAGGCCAGCCTTGCGAGGGGGTAAGTAAGAACAACGGAATCGCTTCGGGGTCCAAAGAGTCCTGAGAGGAATTTCAAGTTGAAATTTTTTTTCCTGGAAACAGTTGAACGTTACAGTTTTAAGTTTGTAATGACTTAGTCTAGAATATGAGTATTTGTTTGCATCTAGCATGTAGAGGATGCGTTAATAGGTATACGTTGAATAAATGAATATTTCTCTAGTAAAACTGATCCTGAGCTGCACTAGACAAATAATTCATTTTGGGCCCCTGATGTCACATTCTGGTCTTCATTCAATAAACAATGCTTAGAATTCTTTACCCTGAATGTGCTATTCTCTATGGCCTATAATTCGGTGTTCTCAATGTTTTTAGCAGGGTCACAGTCTCTGTTAAGAATTTGATGAAAACTATGAAACTTCTTCCCAGACAAATGCATTTATACACACACCCATTCAGAATTTTATTTACAAGATCAGGAGGTTCTCAGGCCTCCCAGCCTCACTGTTCCTCCTTTGGGGGTTCCATGGACCCTAAATTAAGAACCCATGAGGACGCTACTAAGATGAACTCACAGTCAGTGCTGACTAGAAAGCCCCTAAAATCTTGCACCCTCTTTTCTCTCCATTAGTCTGAGCTCAGCGACGGCATTGCTGTCCTTGTGGGAAGCAATGATCGGGTCCAGGGAGTGATCAGCCAGCTGGAGGACACCTGCAAAACGATCGAGGTGAGTCAGGTGGCCTCAAGGGAGTGTAAACCGTGCCTGAACCCCTGGGGTTTTGTGGCTTCCTCAACGCCACCCTAGAAATCCCCGTTCCAACATTTCAGTCTTTCCATATAGGATGACCTCCTTCCTGATGTGTCTCTAAAATATTTACCTCCTGGCACAGAAAAGAGAAGTTACCACATGAGGCAACAAGGCAGATCTTACCGCATTTATCAAGGTGGTCGTTACAGGTGTTCTTTCTTGGGCAACCTGTTTTGAAAGATTAGCTACAAGAAAAATCAGTTTCCAGTAGTGACAATGAGTGTTTTCCACCATCATAGCACAGTTTCTTTGTGGAAATCTAAACGGTCTTAAGAAATGCTAGTTGGTGCTTTAGAAAGTCATGTGCAGATTCGAGCTGCATATCTAAGCTCTCACAGTGGAGTTGCTGCTGCCTGCCTGCAGGGAGAGAGGGGGTCAATATCTGGGAGCTCACTGAGGCCAGAGTCCCGGCTCCTTCATCTCTGCTGGCCCTCTGTCTGGCCCAGTGCCCGGCACATAATAAACACTCAATTAAACACTTGATGAACAAATGGCTCACACTTAGGTTTGGCATGTCAGAAATCCACTTTTTCTCAAGATCAAATATAAACTGTATAAATGCTGAAGCCAAAGGGGTTTTGCCACGTGGCAGATGTCTTTCCAAGAATTGAAGGTCCACAGGTTAGTTCAGTCCTGCTGCCTGGGGGCAGGTGCAAGCCACCTGGGTTTGAGTCCAGGTCTTTGGCTGTTTAACCTGGAGCAGTTTATTACTACTCCCTGCTCTAAGCTTTGGGGCTGTGCTTTATTTGGACCTCAGAAGCCTGTACTGCTCAGTTAATGGCATGTTGTCTTTATTGCTGTGGACACGGCCCCTCTTGTTATCTACTTATGTCCTTTTATCCCCATTTCCCACTCCTTTTCTCTGTAAATAACTACTCTAACATGTTTAATGTTCCATTTACCTGTATTCCTACAAAATGTGTGTTGTTTTATATGCATGTCTTTTAATTTTATAAATGGTATTTTGTTGTTCTTCTCATTCTGCTTCTTACTTTTTTTAAACTAAACGTTATGTTTTAAGATCCATTCACAAGTACATTCATTCCTTCAGTTTTCTCCTGGAAAAACAGGGCAAAGTACCCGTTTTATAGAGTTAACCGTGAGGAGTTAAGTAAGCATAAACACAGTGCTTAGCCTAGCGCCTGGCATATGGTGAGTGCCTGATAAATGCTCTAATCTTACCATTTTATCGCTTGAAAGGCAAATTCTATCAAAAGCCAAAGGCCAGTTCCTAGATGATGACTTCAAGATGTTGGCCAAAATCATCTCCTTTTAGATTCACACATCATTAAAGTCAGTCTCCTCTCTTCCCCATACTCACATTCCTGAAAAGATTCATGATGGATCTGGAATCCATTTATAGAAGGACAGTTTTCTCTTGAAGAGATCGAAGAGATTCTGAAATGGACAATATAAACTTTTTTTCTTTTTACGTATTCACAGTAAAGGCCAAATACAACTTAATCATTAGGCCATGAATCAGCACTCAGTGTGGTACCACACTGAGTCTCGAGTGTATAAATAGGAATGTGTTGCTTGTGGACAAGTGAGGTCATCTCTATGCTGGTCTCTGCTCGCACCTTCATCAGAGTCCTCTGTCAGGGGAACAGGCTTTCTGTCGGGGACGTTGAGGCTGGAGAACACAAACGACAAAAGTCCTGTGCGGCACGCTGGGCCCTGAGCAAATGCAAAGGGCTCTGCTCCATTTAGGCAGCACCGGAGGACACAGAGGGCGAGGAGAGACTTGACAACAGGTTTTCTTCCTGGAGGCCTGTCAGGGGCACAGTGGGAAGCAGCTGTTTGTTCTTTCATTGAGAACAAGACAAGAAGGAACAGGTTTGAAGTTAAGCCCGCAGAAGGGATTAACTGTAGATATCAGAAAGAACTTCCTGAGAGTGAAGGTCAGGATTACAACCCCTATTGTTACTGATAAAAACATTGGTCCAATGTACACACTTTTACGAGTATTTTCACAGTTCCCCAGAGGAAGCTGTGTAATTTTCCCCCAGGAGGCTTCAAGATGAGTCAGCAAATTGTCAGGAGGAGTCCATCCCCTTTACGCATTTCATTCACCCCTGGGATTTTAACTTAAGGAAATAAGATGAAGACGTGGTATATAAACAGGACAGAATGTCTGTATTCATAGGGGGAAAACATGCCAGAAACCAAAAGTGTAAGAGCAGGGAATAGTGGAATGACAGGTGATTTTCAAGGCCTTCCTTATATATGCCTGTATTTCACATTTTTCTAAAGGAAGCCTGAGATTTGTAAAATAACCAATAAAAGAAAGGATACATGAATGAATAGGGCTCAGATAAGCACAGTTCTTTCAGATCAGTTTAAGTGGCTCACCTGGAAACATAGGGATTGGCTCAGAGCCCGCCCCCCCCCCAGGTCTCTGATTTTATGATTCCTACTTGATGCAAACACCCTCCATTTGAAGAGGCCCTGAGGACAGAGACACAGCTATAAATGGCCCCATCGTGCACCTGGAATCACTTATGTGGCCTCCCTCAGAGCCAGGGTCCTATCAGCAGGCCAAGCACCAGGGCAGGGCAGTGAAGTGCACTGAGGTCTACCTTGCCAAGCAGGTGAATTCTGTACCAGGGGTCAGGGTCACAGAGCTCCTGTGTCTCCTGTCCTGCCTGGGGTGGTTGTTTCCCTTTGTGGCTCTGCTCATCACCTGCCTGGAAACATTTTCCGAGAAGCCATCGGCGGCTCCCAGCCAGGGGGTGGGGAGCTGTTTTTGAAGAATTCTCTTTTCTGATTGGTGAAGAGCTCCATAGGGACAGGAAATGGAGCAGCCCCTGGGGTGGGCACTATCCTTCCCTAATTACATGGCCTCCCACTCGGGGCCCTGACACCTGCCCTTGCAAATGTCTAATTTTGTCCCTAATCATGTAATGTCTTGCAGGGCTGGCCTGGGCAGGCAGCCGGCCCGGGATCAGCCCTGGAGAGCCGCTGAGCTTGGGATAAATCACGCTGGGGACTCCTTGTGATCCTTTAAACACAATGTGTGCAGTTGATGTGAGTTTGCATTGATGATGAGAGTGGCTTTGAGACGGATCGCAGTCACAAAAGGGAATTTGAACTGAGCTGGGGAGGAGTGGCATTCCCTCTTTGCTGTGGGCCGATGGGGGATGGAGGAACCTGCAGTCTTCTTAGCCCTCCTGACCGAGGTGGCTCAGCCTGAAACGTTCTCAGAGCTTGTGATTGCAGGTTGTTGGAGGGCCTTCTGGGCTGTTCTAGACGAGCCCAGCAAGATCTAAAGCTACACTTGCCTCTCCAGGCCTGGAGCTGTTCTGGGATGGGTTGGGACAGAGTAGGGGGACTGCTGGTCGGGGGTGGAGAATTGCACTGCCTCGGGAGCTCTCTGCTTCCAGAAAAACGTGCTTGACTTTCATTCCTCATCCCTAGAAAACGTAACCTCCCTCTTGTAGTCTTTCCAAATGGCGCTTATCCTAGGTCACTGGAAACCCAAGAGAGAAGGCTACTCACACTAGCCGTCCCGAGGCAGATCGGCCTAGAAATAATGTTGTTCTGCGTGGACGTCCGTCTAGGGGAAACAGCTGAAGCTGAATCATAACTATTTGATCTTGAGCATTTTCCAGTATCTGAAAAACGGCACCTTTAATAAAACCCTCCAATGATTTTGCAATGACAACAAATCCATTATATTTCCAAATCAATGATTTTAACCAAACAGCTTTGAGACGTTGTCCATGCAGTTACAAATATGAAGTATGACTAGAGTAAGAATCATCCTATAAAGCATGCCAGAATTATGACATATGCTTAAAGAACAGATTTCAGAGTTTGAATTTCGGCTCTGCCACTTAATGATATGACCTTGGTCAAGTTACTTCCTCTCCCCGTCCCTCAACTCCCTCAGTGGTACAGGGGGGTTAATAAACCTTCACAGTGCTGCGGTGATGACTAAGAGGCACATGCTGGGGGCTCCGTAAGTGTCACCTTGTGTTGCTGTCACTCTCAGCTTGGAAAGAGTACACGTAATCTAATGATGCTAATAATTGTTTGAACCACTGGAGCATCTGGAGCATCTTTTAAATGGTGTTGGAATAAGACCTCAAGGTCTTGGTCAATTATGATGGCCGGGTGAAGCAACTCCCTGCAGTGGGAAAGATCGAAAATGAATGGAAGCAGATATTAGCTCTATTCTTTGAGGCTTTGTGATAACTCGAGATACTGGCAACAAAGGGAGGCTGAGCCCCTTCCAGGAAACATGCTGATTATCCAACAGCAGACGGCAGTGAATGAAACAGCTGCTCAGCTTGCCTTGGTCTGGTCTCATGCTTTCGCTGCACCATGGGGCTCAAGTCAGCGCAGGCTCACCTGACCCTCAGCCTTCAGAGGATTTCTCAAGGATATTCTAAATGATCTGGACTAGTCCAGAGAACCCCTAATACCAAGAAACCCAGGAATAAGAATTGAAATGCCATAAGTTATAACACAGTTATTCTTCTAACACGAAGTGGGTGGTAATGCAACTTGGTGGAAAAGAGCATAAGTTTGGGAGTCCTGAGACCCATGGCCATTGAATAGAGTTCTTCCACTAAGCCCTGCACAGAGACACTGAGTGGATGGGGGCGGGGCTGAACTCCAGTCTGTGTGCCTTGAGGGATGATATTTTTCTAATTTGTCTGCCCCTTTTCTAGGGCAGCCTGTCAGAGACCTGGGTTCTCACCCTAGTCTGCGCTCATGGGGCTTCTGTCATGTGCTCGTGATTGGAATTGGGCTTTACCAATGAAGGGTTGGACTTGAATTCCTCAGGAGAATCTTCCTACCTTAATATAGTTCTTTCTTTAATATTATTAATCTACTGTCTGATTTTTTGCGGGGGGAGAGGGGTGTTGAGGGGAAAGGGAAGGAAACCCTGTTTGGTTTAATGAAGGGAATTTTGAAGTACCATATGTCAAATGAAGCTGAGTGGGCCCTTCCAGACCCAGAGCTGCTGTTTTGAACAAGGGTGTCTCAAAAGTTGAGGAATGTGGTGTAGATATGAATGGGCCCAGTAGAGCCACAGTTGCTCACTGACAAGTGATGGGACTCAGAGCTTATCTTCAGCTCTATTTTGGTCACAGAGCTATGCTCCTTACATGGTAAGAGCAGTGGTCACAATTGTCTTAGGTTTCCTGTGGTGGCCTTGGCACATTCCAAACCTGGGACTGACATTGCTGGGCTAGGATGTGTAATTCACATCTCAGTGCTGTGATGACCACTCTGAAACTCGCCATGGGTGGAAAAAGGCATTTTACATATATAAAGAGGCACTTTATAGTCTAAAGGCTCCAAATAACTCCACATTTACCTGAAGTTGTAGAGCCTTGAAACTGTAGAGTGGGAAGGGACCTTAGCAATCATCCAATCCCATCCCTTCTTGTACACATTAAAAAAAAAACTGTCCTGAGTTAAATGTCTTCCCTGAAGTTGCCTAGCTATTTTTTGCTGTTTTCTTTTGAGTGTTGAAAGAAGAGGTTTGGAGTATCCACTTAAATACCTATGTCTTGGGAACAGAACAAAGTAGGAACTTGTGAGTGAGGGCTGACTATTCCTAAATACAATTCATATATCATTCATTCATCCAGTCGTTCAAACATACATGCAGAATATGCCATATTCTGCACATGTAATGCCGGGAAATAGATAAAGATGAGATAAACAGAAAATGTTCCTTCCCTTAAGAAGGTTTTATTCCAGTAGAGGAGTTAGACAATAAGGCAAACAAATAACAAGATTGTTTTCAAAGAGTAATAAGTGCCTGGGGAAAGGGTGAACCACTGAAAATCTAATGATAAAACCTCATAACGGTGCTTTGCTTGGCAGGCTATCTACTCTTTAGTATATGATCATCTATTGCTGATTTTTTTCCATGAAAACTTCTCTTTGCAGTCATGTATCTTATTTTTTCTTATTGCCACTAAAATATAAGGATGGCTAAAAATTAGAATCTGTCAATTTTAACATTTCTACAAAGGCAACATCTAAACAATGTTTTTAAGGTAAATATTGAAGGTTATCTACTCACTTCTAAGGAAACAACCAAATGACTACTCAATGTTTTTCTTTTCATCCAGATATTATGGTATTGGTTAGAAACAAATATTCTACCTGTCATCATTTTACCATTTCAATGTGGGCAAACTAGTCTTCCTTTTATAAAATCACCCCTTTTTGGTATATTGCCTCCATACTGGGTTCTCCCTAGAGATGGGATGGATTTTATTTCCATTAAAGTATTACAGACAAGTTTAATTTGTTCTTCTACATAAATAAATATAAACATAACTGTATTGGCAGCCCCAGGAGGAAGGTCATGTTGCAGTCAGAGGCTCTGCATCACAGTATACTTGGAGGCCAACACCATTGCATTTATGATGGAAGTTACTTCAATTGCTAAACACACTCATGCAGAAACACGTGTGTGCATACACACACACACACACACACACATCCAACACCACACCCCACATAGAGGGGACATAGGAACTACAGGCATCAAAAGGAATAAAATGGACAATATTTGAAAAAATAAACTTGAAAGTTCAGAATGTATAGATGTTGATTCAATTAGTATACAGAGAAATGGGGGGAGGTACACAGCCTGGAACTGGGCTTAAAGATACATGCCTTTTTACTCAAATAAATGAAAGGATGATAAAAGCAAGGAGAAATCTCTGAGGTGAGGAAGTTTTTGTGCAGAAGAGATAAACACGGTTGCTATCATTCTTTTGCAGGCAACAATCATCCTTTAAAGTGTACTCTCTGAAGAGGTTTTGATGATGCAGAGGTCCACGTTTTTTCCATTCCATTTTTATGTTGCTAGAAAGACTCTGTTAAAAGCATTTCAGGTCCACACTTACAAAGGCACAGTAGGTACTGATATCAGAGTAATCAGTCACTGTCAGTAGCAAGTTGGCCTCTGAGAGTGTGTTTTTTTGTTTTTGTTTTTTTCTTATAGCATATACACCTGTTCCCTAATTACCTCAGAGGACAAGTTGATAAACTGAGCTGTTTGAAATTCACTGACTTTCACCGCAATTCTGAAGGTCTCCTAGCCTAGAAAGATTGAAGGGTGACCATGTTAGTATCTTGTGTATTGCTTCTACCTCAAAGAGTATGCGTGAAAAATAGAAGAATTTCAATTTCATGGAGTATTTCTGTTTTTTCATTCTAATCTGACATTAGGTTAACCTGAACATCTTAAGTGAATTTCTAAAAGTTTGAAAGTACCAAAGTACCAATTTCATAATTCCAGAAAAGGAGCATGCATTTTTCCTCTTTCAGAAACAGAGTTGTCCAACTCTTACATATTTTGCATAGAATTATATTAAAGGCAAGTTCAGCAAGAGAAAAAACACAAGTGTTTTTTTCTGTTAGAAATTAGAAAATACCATCATTTTTCTACCATCCCCCTGAACACTGGGAAAGTATGGCCAGCTCTGAGATCTTATAATGCCTGATACACAGTAAGCACTTAGTGAATTTTGCTGAAAGAATTATAATGACTATATTTCTGAAACAATTTGAGGATTCTTGCCTTTAAAAGCCTACTTTCAGCACGGTAGATTTGTTAAAAGGTATATATTCAGTACATAAGCGGGTCACACATTTTTTTTTCCAAGTTACTTTAGAGTATATTACAACTGTGTGGTGGGAGTGGCCACGACCCAGGAGTTCAGAGACCTTGGCTCTATACCAGGCACCAACAGTAAATGGCTTGAGAAAGTGACTTAACGCTGCCGAGTTTCAGTCTCCACACAGGCGAAATGGTTAGTTTGGAGGTTACTTCTGGTAGTCCGTGAAGCTTGAAAATTCTACAGTTGAATGGCTCAAATGAAGGAAAATTGAATCTAAATTTAACAAACACTGACATAGTACCTACTATGTGCCAGGTAACATTATAAGTGCTTTACACACCATGTAGTCATGTAATAATAATTAAGCATATACTACGCATGGGGTAGTATTTCCTACACTGTAAAGTATAAGCAAATGACAGTTGCTATTAAAAGGACAGTAATTTTATTAAACTTCAATATAGTACAAATCATTAAAAAAGAGTAGAAATAAAATAATACTTGGAATTCAAAATAATATAAGAATAAAGTAGTTTTCCTGTTTAAACCACTAAGTAAATTTTAGATGGCTGAAATAAGTGATCTAATTTTTATTTGACTTAAGAGAATATACTAGCTGTGACACTTGACTTCACATCGCTCTCACTGCAAATCATTGGCTTTCATAGGCTTGAATGGTCACACATATTAAATCATATAGAAGAAAACTTTTATGAAACAAAGATATTCTACCAATAATACATCTTAATATAGTATTCATTATAAATGTTTCAAGTGCACAATTTGTTTTAGAAAAATAAGCTAGAAACCAATGTATGATCACAGAAAACAGCAGAGCTTCTGGACATCAAAGGCATATTTGAGAAATGCGGTGGGCACATGGTTGCCTGTAAGCTTAGAACAGTAAGTACTACAATGGAAGAAATTTTGATTGGGAAGATACTAAGAGGCTACAGTTCCTAGGCCTCATAATGGTCCAAATCTCAAGCTAAATGGCTAAAAAATGGATGGAAATTTGGCAAGTCCAGCAATTTCCATGTCTGGACATGCTGCGTGGGCCCTTGTCCTATTACTTTGACAACTGCCGAGACCACAAGCATTTTCATCACCTCCCTGTACTTCCTCTGCTCTTACTCATCCTTTATGGCCAAACTCGGGCACCACTTCCTCTAAGAAGTGTTTTCTGAGGCAACCCCTCCCTGCTCCCCTCAAATGGTCCCCGCCCACACAGAGGGTTGATTAAGGCCCCACCTCTATGCTTCTATAAAACCTGGTATGAATCTCTAACATAGTTTGATTTTTCAGGCTACTAGGTCGTATTACTATTACTACTGGCCCATAGTCTTTCCCATTAAGTAAACTGTGAGCTCCTTGAGAACAAGAACTATGTTTAATTCATTGTTGGATCACCAGAGCCCTGGATAGTGGTTGACACAAATGTCCCACTTAAGAACTGTTTGTTAAATGAATGAAAGGATGGGTGGATGACAGCAATAGCTATTATTCACTAATAAAATAATTTGAACCATTGGCTCTCCTTTGTGCATTATAATTATAATTGGTTGGAAACTGTGATGAGAATTGACTGCATCCAAAGGAGGCAATAGGGTGAGGGATGTATTTCTTGCACATTTGAGGAGTATCTTCATAATCAACAATTTGGTTTGGGTCATCCTCCCCTGCTTACTCTGAGAATAGTAGATAAATTGTGGGAAGATAAAACATCATTAAAAAGAATCTATTCAATGGAGATTTACTGAGGATCTACTATCCAAAGTGGTATGTGTCCTAGGCAGACCCAGATTCTATCCTCAAGGAGACCATAGTTTAGATATTTAAGAAAGGAAGAAAGTGACACATGACATCAAAGACATCAATGTTTACTAAAATGAAAAAACATGTAATAAGGGTCATACAAAGGTCAGAGATGTCAGGGCTTCCCTGGTGGCGCAGTGGTTGAGAGTCTGCCTGCCGATGCAGGGGACGCGGGTTCATGCCCTGATCCGGGAAGATCCCGCATGCCGCGGAGCGGCTGGCCCCGTGAGCCATGGCCGCTGAGCCTGCGCGTCCGGAGCCTGTGCTCCGCAACGGGAGAGGCCACAGCAGTGAGAGGCCCGCGTACCACAAAAAACAAACAAACAAACAAAAAGGTCGGAGATGTCAGAGATAAATGGCTGGATTCACAAGAAGCCCCTACCAGGCAGGAGACCTAGGTTGGATCATTATGGCTCAAAACCTGCTCTAAGTTGTAAAGGTCTTGGACCCAGAGATGGTCGGGTCCAAGGAAATTGGCCTACACACACACACACACACACCAAGCTTACTGGAACTTGGAAAACCAAAAGGCCAATGACAAGGCCAACTGGAAAGTTAATTAGGGCTTAAACATGGATTCAGAGTAAAGGGAGCTGGATGGAATGGGAGATGCTTCAGCCACACAATGCAAGTGCAGAAGTCTGACCTCACATGCAAACCTTCTCTCCAGGAATCAAAGACTAGATCCAGTATTTCCCTCTCCTGGACAGTACTGGATACATAGAGGACCTGGTGGCTACAGGTATATGCCATACGTAGTAACCATTATAGGATTTCAGAGGATTAAAAGATGACATTCAGTCATCGAGATTCTTTATGGAAGAAGCGGTATGTCAACAGTGTCTTTTAAGATTGCTTAGAGTTTGCAACTGTGAATTGGGGAAAAACATTCTAAACAGAGGGGAGAGCACGAGCAAAGAAAGCGAGTGGTTCATTTTTTGCTGGACACAGGATATGTGATGGAGGATAGTAGAATATTATGAAGGAAAGGTGGACACAGGTCATGGACAGGCTTGAAAGCTAGTTATGAAGTTAAATGTTATTCTTTGAGCAGTGGGGAGTCATAGTAAAGAAGCAGCACTGTACGCCAGGAAAACGAATTTGGCTACAGTGTGTGAGCTGACTTGAAGGAGGGAACCCCAGATACAGAGGCCATTGGGAAGCTCCAGAATCGACATCCTTCAGCTCCAGGACTGAAACTAGGACAACAGCAATGTAGATGGAGCAGAGAGAGTCTGAAGGGTACTAATCAGGAAGTACCATGGTTTTTTCCAAATACACACATATACTCATTCCAAAGAAAATATATAATTTAAAACCAAATCTGTCCTAATTTCTGTGAAATTCTCCACTTATAAAGAACAGAAGACTGAAAAATCATCAGGGAATTCCCTGGTGGTTCAGTGGTTAGGACTCGGCGCTTTCACTGCCGTGGCCCGGGTTCAATCCCTGGTCGGGGAACTAAGATCCCACAAACCATGTGATACGGCCCAAAAAACAAAAAATCATCCATCTATTTAGCCAATTTGATTGATTTGGGACGGTCTAAGTATCAAATATGATAAAAATGGGATTTCCAACACATCAACACAGTGGGTATGTATACCTAAGGGACAGGCTAAGGGAAAAGAAAAAAATATCCTACGCAAGTAAATTTTCTTTTCTCCTGAAATGTCCAGGTGATTTCTCCAGATAGACACTCTTTTGAACACTTTCTAACATTAGCTAACCCAACTAACAGGAATGCTGCAGAAAACAGAAACAGGAACTTTGTGAGAAGTTTGATTACCTGTATGGCATCTTGGAGGAGAGGAAGAACGAAATGACCCAAGTCATCACCCGAACCCAAGAGGAGAAGCTGGAACATGTCCGTGCTCTCATCAAAAAGTACTCTGACCATTTGGAGAACGTGTCAAAGTTGGTTGAGTCAGGAATACAGTTCATGGATGAGCCGGAAATGGCAGTGTTTCTGCAGGTAAGTACCCCTTTGCCCCCTGAGGAAACAAACCAAGACGGTGGGGAGATGATCCTGAAAAGCTGTCATCACATTTTCGCTATTTTCTGTACATCTCATTTTGATCTATCTTCTCAACCAAAATATATGTGCTTATATCTCCATCTGTTTAAACTATTTCATAAGCATATATTTAAGGGACCATGGCATTGCTTAAATATGAAAGGGTTCTGGTATAAAACAGCAGTTCTTTACAGCACTTAGAAACTAAGCTATGAGATGTTCAGAGTCAGCAAAGGAAAGAATTAAATCTCAACACCGTCTTTGATGAAATGAATTTAAGTAGGCTTGTCTTTCGTTTGCTTCCACAGAATGCCAAAACCCTGTTACAAAAGTAAGTAGTTTTCATTTCATGAAAAAAAGTATACTTTTCATTTTTACCCAAGGCTATCAAACTTTACACAGTGACAGAAAGTGGCAACTTGTCTTTGTTGCAGAATTTCTGAAGCATCGAAGGCATTTCAGATGGAGAAAATAGAACATGGTTATGAGAACATGAACCACTTTGCAGTCAACCTCAGTAGAGAAGAAAAAGTAATACGCGAAATTGATTTTTACAGAGGTTTGTTATTCTTGTGACCATTTGGCCAAAATTGCAGGTGTGTGAAAGCGTCAGATGGGTTCAGTGGGAGGAAAGGGGGATGCAGGATCATCTCCCCAATGGATGTCGACAACTTTACAAGGATCATAATCCAACGTGAAGCTCGATTTCATGACAGAATCATATAGTTTGTTGACGGTGTTTATTTAGCTTTGCATTATCACAGTGCTTATTATAATTCTGGTATTAGGTATTTAACTCTGGGTTGTCAAATATTTAATAATCGATGGTGATGGTACTATCTCGACTTCAACCCTGCACAAGGTGCGAGCCATAATGATAATAATGGGAAGTGTCATCAGGTGCAAGGTTAAGGATGAGATATAAATAAAACATAGTAGACACTAGGATTAGACATTGTAGCACTTTCAGTTAAACTCTAGAGGGCAAGAAAAGCAATGGGTCATAGAGTAAGTCACACCTGGAAATAAAACTGAGGCTATGTGATCAGATGCACTCAATGAGTTCTAAACACATCCCTATCATTTGGCCTAGAAGTGCCATGCTTGGAAATTGATCCTGATGAAAGAGTTGAAAAGAGGAGCCCATTTAGATGATGAGATTCCTTGGCTCGACCACTATAATGCCATAAACTTGTATCAGTGCCCACAGATAGAACTTTAGAAGCAAATCTTCAGGATGAATCTTTTTTAAAAAATCCTTAATATCGTCTCTCATTAATATCGCCTGAGGAAATACTAAGATCAGTTGGTTAAGAAAAGAGTCGTGGCGTTAACTGTGGCAAAAGGCAGCATTCACTGAACAAAGAATGTGATAAATTAAACAGGGCCGGTGTTTTCTGACATAGGGAAGAGAGTTGTGTTTCCATTTAATTTGACAGAGATAAATAAGTGACGGTCCCAGCCCTCCGGGAGCTTGCGAATGTGACAGAGCATGATAAAAATGGGGACAGCCTCCGGGGTCAGGTGGATGGTGCACGGTGGTGAGGACAGGGCTCTGTACTGGCGAGGGGAACAAGGAGGATGGTGATGATTGGAACCTTTCTCACATTTGTCCACATTTAATCAGAAGTGTGAGCCCCCACCCCCGCCCGTGGCGTACTCCGGCTACAGTTAAGTGTCTGATGGACAGGATTTCCCCAGCCCTGACCTTAATCTGAGCTATAAATAGTGGTCAGTAGTGTTTTTCGTGGCCGCAGTGGTAATCGTAACGATATGAAAATGCATTGCCTTACCAGAAGATGAAGAAGAAGAAGGAGAAGAAGGGGAGGGAGAGGGAGAAGAGGTAGTAGAAGTGGAAGAGGCGGAAAATGTTCGAACAGAGTCATCAGGAGGAGATGAAACCCCAGAGAAAGGTCTGGAGTCCCGTCCGCCCACCTCAGAGCTCCAGGCTGCCCCAGAGTCTCCCCCAGCCCTGCCACCCGCTGCGGATGCCCCGGTGACACAGGTAACCGTTCCTGAGCTCCTTCTTACAGGCCATGCATGCGTGCTTCCTTGCTGAACAGCCTGAACAATTTATTCTACCGCAAGGAAAGGAAACTCTATGCCAGACACTAGTATGTGGAAGACAAAAGATTTCAGGGCAGTCGCAGTGTCAGGGAGAAAGTCCTCTAGGTGATTCAGCAGGTTCTCTGTGGTTATAACTGGTTGGCAAGACTTAGTTTCACATGATTTTCTCACCAATGACACCCTCAAATCTGAGGCACTCTTTGGAAATTGTGTGTGTGTGTGTAACAAGGTAGTTCACAGAGAGCTGATATCATGAGGATTGAGTACAGATGTAGGATATAGGTTGAGAAATAAAAATGGTTATACTTTCGGAACTTTGAATTTTCTGTAGGTAATAAAGGAACTACACAGAGAACCCGTGCTAGTTTATGTCCCTGTTGCTTACCCTGAAACAGAACTATAGCTTTTGTTCCATGAGCAAATAGATGAAGCTTAGTTTTCTGTGTATTTGTCATTTGATGAGATTATGTGTTGACAGAATTGTTTTTAAAAATTTCTTAGGAAATTAGCTCATCCCAGATACTGTACTTGATTGACTGACGTTATGTTTCTAAGATGTCACTGTTTGGTGTTCAAGCCTCTGTACTGACTGCATGACACCTTTAGCAGACAGATCCCAACCTGTTGAGTTTGTAGACAATGAAGATGCATTAAAAAGAAAAACAAGTCCTGGTTTCAAAGTGGATCGGAATTATCTATAGCAATAAAACCTCAGAGAGGGAACTCAGAGATGGAATTATATCCTATGCTCTCTGTCTCCATAGGAAACTGGGCTAAAATACTATTTATAGTTCCTAGAATCTTGAAATTCTGGGTATACCAATTGCACGGAAATCGAAAGTGGTATGGTAACTAAATGAGAGTTGGGTTTGATCAATTTTTGGTTTTAGAAAAGAGGTTTTGGGGGCCCACATATAACATAAAAATAAATGAATGCCTGTCAATAATTTGCCCTTTCTCCCATATCTGATATTCTATCAGCAACCTTTGTTTCAGGCTTCTGCTCTCTGCCTGCCCAGGCCACCATCTATATTGAAAGACAAGCCCAGAAAAGAAGAGGGGGCACGTGCAGATGCCGAGACAGAGGGCCGCTAGCTGCATTCTTGCCTTTAGTGCTTGCGGAGGGTGGGGTGAGCTGAAACCTGCACTAGATCGGGCACTGCGCAGAGACCTATGAGTTTTCAAACCGCAAGGGAACTAAAATCAACTGCCTTTTTTTTTCTTCTTCTTCTTCTTTTTTTTTTTTTTTTTACTTTTGAATGTATCTGTCCTATGAAGGGGGAGGTGGTACTCACTGGCTCTCAGCAGACCACAGAGTCTGAAACTCCAGTCCCTGCAGCAACGGACACTGCGGATCCCTTGTTTTACCCTAGTTGGTATAAAGGCCAAACGCGGAAAACCACCACAAACCCACCTTCCACCCCAGGGAGCGAAGGTCTGGGGCACGTAGGGCCTTCAGGTTCTGAGGATCCGAATGTGCGGAAGGCAGAAGGGGCAGAAGCCGCAGCCAGTGAGAGGGCAGCAGTGAGTGGTAAGGAAACTAGCTCACCTGCGGCTACTTCTCAGGTTAGTGTCGATGCTCTGGTGTCTGAATGCTACCCCGCCGTGCCGCCCCGGGGTCCAGCCGGGATGACAGCAAGAAGGAAGGGCTTCCAAAGGGGCAGAGAGAACCCAGGGCCTTGGGAAAAACAGAAACAACTCATCCCCACCTCCCCGCCGCGTGTTGGCTTGTTTCTCTAAGCCTTACATGAAACACAAGAAACACAAATTTGACCTCACTCTGCTCCTGCGTGGCGACCTCACACCTGGCTTCCCAGGGGAGGGATGCAAGCGAGCCCGGCCCTTAGGCCTGCAGGTGAAAGTGGCTCGTCTGCAGTGACTGGCTGGTGTCCCTAGCTCCCCTCTGCAAAGGCCACCTGACCTTGCTCGGCCTTTTCTGCATCCTCCTTGAGCTTCCAAAGACTAATCACCTGCTTTTGTGTCACTCCCAACAACCCCCAAGGAACACGTTTCAGTTGAGTTCTGTGTCCACTCTGGAAAAAATAACCTGATTAATGGGTCTGGGAGTGTGCCAGTGACAGCTGGGCAAAGTTAGTCTTGGCTTAATTAAACTGGGGCTTCCTAAGCATGTGCTCCTGGGAGAAGAAAAGCACAGATTTTCTTCCTTTGGAATTTTTTAAAGGGTCATTAAATACCTCTTTTTTTCTTTTTATAATGCAAGTTTGAAGTCCACGTCTTCTCCCTAACGCTGGGTTAGATGTTTGCATGGCTCAAAGATTCCATAGAAGAAATCTTGCACAGTTTCTTCACACAGAAGAATGTTCATGGTTACTCCATACCCATGAGTATTCTTACGTGACATGTGCGTGTGAGTGTTGCCCAGACACGGGGCTGGCAGAGAAATATGCTTGCGTTCTGTGCTCTTGGGTCATCAGGTGATTACGAACAACAAATAGCATTTTTTTCAGAAATCATAAAATTAGTCTCTTGACTATCTGCTCAAGTGAACCTCGATTTCCATGAGGTAACAATTGGAAATGATTTTTGGAAAATTCACAGATGAACATGCTTTTGTGCCATGTATTTATTTTCACAGATGAAAAATGACAAAACTAAACGTTTGGTGTAAGGAAACCTTTTGTGGTTGTTTTTAGGTTTAAAAAAATGGAGTAGAAAGTTTTCTAGAAAATTGATGGGAACTTTATTTCTAGAAAGTTTATGGGGTTCCTTACATATTTAGTGGAAGTTGAGTCAGGAGGAGCTGTTTTCTGAAAACAGTAATACGATAATAACCCGAAATAGGAGAACGTCCCAAATGAAAATGAAAAATCTATCTAAATGATGTTGAAAAATATTATTTGTGATAATATCAGTGAAGCTTTCTTCTTGTTCTCTCGCAGGAGTTAGCAATCTGCCTAGCACTCTTGGCTTTTCTTGTACTTCACTACATCTGGCGTCAGATTCAGTGCTTGATTTTTACTCTAATGGGTAGGAAATATTTTCTTTTCCCTTGACTAACATCTCGTGTAGCTCTTCCATACGTGTTCCTCTTCCGTAGGCCCAGGGATGGATTCCTCCCCAACTCTGAGGCTCAGCCACCTAGAAAGAACCAAGTTCTTAGACAGCACTCGTGGCCCTGAGGCACCTCCCTGAGGAGAGTCACTCCATCATCTAATCCTGCATGGAGGGGGACCCTGACTCAGAACAGAGACTCCGTGGGCAATTATTCAGTAATCCAGTGGGAGTGGACCCTCCAGAATAGCCATTAGGGGAGGCCAGTTTCAAAAGATGTCCGTAATGCTGTGAGGACTCACTGCTCTCCAGGTAGATCGAGGACCAGCAAAGGCCTGATGCAGGAATACGCAGGGTTTCCATCAATTATGTAGCAGCATTTCCTCTGCCTCACCAGAGAGGTGCCCAGGAGGTGGCCAGGTAACTGCATTGATGGGCAGGTGGGCCAGGCGACTTCTAGTTCTTTCTGAACCCTCAGACTCTACAGTGTCTCTCCTGGGAGAGGGGAGCCCTGAGAGAAGGGTGCCACGGGGACAGCAACATCAGGGACATTTCAGCCAGGTGAGATCTGAGTGCATAAGGAGCCAGAGGCCAACGTTCATCTACTGGCCGTAAAGAATCAGAACCAAAGAAGAGTCATAAAGCCAGCAAACAGCACATTATTTCTGATACACGTTCTCATGGTCAAGGCTTTTCTTGATTTTACTGTTAGAAGGTTTGCTTAGGGACTGACATCCTTCTCCTTTCGCAGCCTTTTGAAAATTATCAGCTTTAACGAATCGTAGTTAAAGATTCAAACCCCATGTGCTTTTGAGTAAATGACCTTGCTGGACCCGAGACCCAGCTCCCCGTGCCTGTAGCTCAGAAGTGATTCGGGGTGACTAGTGCTGAAACGACTCAGCTATTTCTGGCTTGCTGACTTTTCCCTGGTTGACATTGACTCCTCTGGAAGCTCCAATCATAGCTCCTTTCTGCCTCATTAGCTGTCTGCTCAGCAATGGCAGTAGGCTCTCCATGGGTCCCTGTCATGTCTATAACTGTGTGTGAGTAGGACCCACCCCAGTGTCTAATAGTCAGCCAGAAACCTGTGTACCCTAGAATGTTCTGAGTGTCCTTATCGTACGCTCAGATGCGTAACTCCTCCTCCTGTCATTATTTGTGGTGAAAAGCAGGGGAGGAAGTATTGGCCATGGACTCAGTGGGGCAAATGGGGAGAGAGCAAACTCCATGCATCATTGGAATATCCTAAATAACTGGATCTGAATAATTGTCTGAAGAGTTCAGTTGACATTCTGAGAATTCAGGTTTGGGGCTTTGTCGCCACATATCTGTGTAATGCTTCTCTGAGGCTGCAGGGGGAGAGTCACGCTTCTTGTCTGCCATCCACTGAGCCCATGTCATGGATGCTGTGTCATTCACATGCCTGTCATGAGGCTGAGGCAGATGCGGCGGGGTGGATAGGGTGAACTGACCTTCTTATTTCAAAGAACGTTGCTTGTGTCATTCCTGGTGTTTGAGAAAGGGCCTTTCACGTAGCGAAGGAAACCTATTCATGATGCAGGACCACTCTTTGATCCCTGCCTGAAAGAGGGTATGGACAGATGGACAGAGATCAAATTCCCCACCTCTGTGAAGGTTTCGCAGGTTTGATTCACCTTCACTACCTCAGAACCCAGCTCACTGGATTAATATTTGTCCAACGCAGTGTTAGCTTGTTAGAACTTCACACTTCATCATTAGTCTTTCTCTGAACATGTAGGATGTGACACAAAAGTTCTTGAGTCACTGGTAGCCTTACCTCTCTTAACCATACGGTCCCCTGTCAGGAAACAAGGTTGCCTTAGAATTTCAGAAGCATCTAAGGGTCTGGCGGATCTGTAAACTCACTTCAGCCCCATCCGTGGAACTGCACACCTTTTAAGAAGGCAAATGTTTCCAGGTGCTTTCCTCATGGCCATTCGCACAGCCTGCCCTTGCTTTTGCTGCCTGTGATTTCTGATGCTGTGTTAACTCTACTTTATCACATACCTTCTCTCTTCACCTAATTATGTAGGCAGATTATGCGTCAGAAATTGGCCATGGCAAAAAAACAGATGTTGACTCTGCACTGGTAGTGAACCGGGATCCTGCTTTTTGTTTGATAAGAGGTACATGTTGCCTTCCCCACCTTCATTCTCAAAGAAAAACTAATTTCTCAACAAGGTTTGGATTCAGCCCTATATCACACTGTGCAAAGCCCATATACATGAACTGTTTTTGGTTGTTGTTTTTTTTTTTGGCCGCACTGCAAGGTGTGTGAGATCTTAGTTCCCCCAGTCAGGAGACTAGGAATCGAACCCGTGCCTCCTGCAGTGGAAGTGTGGAGTCTTAACCACTGGACCACCAGGGAAATCCCATGAACTGGTCTTTAACTGCAAAATGGCCCTCTAAGTTCCCACCCTTCTAGACCAGGGCTGCTGTATGCTCAGTCAATGCAAAGAGAGTTTGATCTACTTCATGTATTAATTTTAAAATTTATTATTTTTTAAAATTGCACCACGCCCTAGTCAACCTCAGAAGATAGGGCAATAATAAGATGGGAAGCACACTGTGATGAGGTCGGCTGCCCTTGGAAAGCAGTCTCTGTGAGCCCCATCTCCTGGGTGATTTCCTTGTCCAACCTGCTTCCTCTGCTGCCCTTCTCTTCCTACCTACTTACATGCAAATCACACCCAAGTGTTAACACAGGGACCACGCCCACCCTCATGGATAACTGGGTATTTTGTTGGGCATATGTGTGGCCATTAGATTTTTCCAGAAGTGGGAGCAGCAACAACTGAAAGCCCCTCCGTGTTCCCCTTCCTCCCTTCCCAGTGAGGCTTAGTGGCTTTGGTTGGAGGAATTTATTCAAACCATTTGATGAGAGCTGTACAGGGAACAGGGGTTTCCAGAGAAATGTCTCCCTATTTGGTAGATTAACTTGGCAGCTGCCTCAAGGTCAGAGGACCCCAGCCCCACTTCCACCCCCCCCCACACACACACCTGCAGAAAGCCAGTTGCTTTGGAGATGGGGTTGTTGACATTAAACTCTCTGCCACGTCTACCTCTGTAAAGAACCACAGCTTATCTAGTTCACCAGAGCATGAAGCTGTAGTTGTCAGAGACCCTAAAAGCCTTCACCATATCGTAGCTATTTGTAGTTGCAAGGATAGAATATCCACCTTCCACATTCCATTCTTCAGGTCTGAAAATAGACAAACAAGTTGGATAGAAACTCTGCTAAGGCTTGGGGCTCAGGAAAGATCAATGAAATCAAGAGACAGGACTTAGGTTCCTGTCCTGTTCCTTCTGCATCTGACTCTGGACATTTAATTTCTTTGAGCCTTAGTTTTCTCATGAGGAAAAGGAAGCAACTACTCGATGAAAGGATTCATCTATTTACACAACATTAGAGTGTGAAAAATCTAGTACTAAGAATTTTATAAATTGTTTCAGGATGTTTTCATTGGGAGGGTTATGGACTTAGGCCTGACACAAATCATTCTGGGCGACAATAATAATAATAGATTTTCAGTGAAATAGATAGCCCATTGCATTTCTCAAAATGTATTTCTTGCCTTGAAGCTCTTACATAAACCCCTAATTCCCAAACTGTTTCCAAATCTCCTCCTAGGCACCCATTTAGCTGAACGGTTACACAGCCGTGATTACCCCTTGAGATGCCATAAACTCCACAAAGTCCATGTCTAAGTCCACCTAAAGGTACTTAGGCCTCATTGCCCAGTAGAGCAAAGACTTAGAATGTACACAGTAAAGGTAGTCACGGAATACTAGATGAATGAAGAGATGACAGATGATGTGAATTTTTAAATGTACCTATTCTAAGTGTACGGGTCAATACGTTCTGACAAGTACGTAGCATCGTGTAGCCACTATCACAGTAAAGCTGTAGAGTATTTCTGTCACTCCAAGAAGTTCCCTCACGTGCCTCTGCGGTTGATCTCCTTCCTGCATCCCAGCTGCTGTTTTGCTTGTCATTATAGTTTTGCCAGTTCTAGGAGATTGTATAAGTGAAACATCCAATACATAGACTCCTGTGACTGGCGTTCTTCACTCTGCATAACGCTCTTGAGTCATCCGTGCGGTTGCATGTATCAGTGGCTCATTTCTTTTTATTCCTGAGCAGTATTTCATTGTATGGAGACGTTCCAGATTGCTTTCCGTTTGATTTCTGGTTGGATTCCATTGTGGAGAGAGAATATTCGTTATATGATTCCAATCCTTTCAAATGTATTAAGATCTGTTGTATGGCCCCAAGTATGAGCTAACTTGGTGAACGTTCCACGTGCAGTTGAAAACCTTGTATTTTCTGTTGTTGTTGGGCGGAGCGTTCTATAAGTGTCCACCGGGTCGGAGAGTGTGGTTCAGCTCCACTCTATCCTCACCAATTTCCTGCTTACTTCTTTGATCAATTGCTGAGAGGGGAATTTTGAGATCTATGACCCTCATTGTGGATTTGCCTTCTTTATCCTTGCAGTTCTATCAGCTTTGCCTCATGTATTTTGAAACTCTGTTTAGGTGCCTATATTAGCATTGTTATATTTTCTTGAAGAATTTATCCCAAGATAAGTGTTAAAAAAAAAATAACTCTTTTTGTGTCTGCCTGCTTGAATGGACACAGAGAGGTCCTCGCTCTCATAGATCAATACCGTTTTTTAAGGTTGGGTAGAAAAGTTAGAGGGCCGATGGGGAGAGCCTGGAGGAGGAAGATGCTGACGATCCTTAAGACGTTCCAAATGGCTGGCCACGGAAGACCTCACGGCCTAAATCCAACACACCGGCCTCCCCTTCCTTTCACAGCCACGCACAGGGCCAATCATAGCAAGGGCCGCGATGGCTGAGGTCCCTGATGCTTTTAAGTGACAAGGCTGAACTTTGCAGTCTGATGATTCGTTTTCACCGGTCTGTGGGGCCCTATTTTTAGTTTAGATGTAAATTGCTTTATGAGCTAATATGTCTGTACATTTTAATGACATGCCTCTGCCCCGTTCACTCATTGTCCTGGCTACACCACTTTCCACAGAACTGCAGAGGCCACCCTGTCGTGGGCCAGGGACTTCCAATCCTGGGCTTGTCCTCTTGGCTGAGAAGGTCCAAGGTTCCCAACCCAAGTGTTGACAAGAAGGTGCAGATGGTCCTTCCTCCTGTCTTGAGTGTTCCCAGATGCTTCCTATCGAATATATCATGAGCTCAGAGATAGAACATCAGGGACAATGTGGGTTACCCACACCTTTGGGCTCTTCCCTCTAAAATAGCAAAAGGGATATGTGGAGTCCAGCGCGGGAAGTATCTCCAAGGAAAACCAGCCCATGGCCATCTTAGTTCCCAGCCCAGGTTCTATAAATGTTGTCCTGTGATGTTATAAAGGTGTTCCCACGGGAAAATAGAAAACATTTCTTAGAAGAAAGAAGGAAAGAAGGAAGGAAGGCAGGAAGGAGGAAAGAAAGACACATGGCTCTAGCCAAGATTCTTAAAGCCCAGAGTTTATTTCCTAGAGTCTCAGAAACCAATACATGTGACCCCAGACCCGAGATCTTAGCAAATTTCTCATGAATCCAAGATTCAGTCCCCTTGAAAATATTAATATTTTCTTAAACTGGGATGAACAATAGCCAACGTTCCAAGGAAAAGCAGGTGTGTGGAGCTCTGGGCCCCCACGAGCTGTCACACACAAAAAGATAAAATAATTTTCATGCAAATAACCTTTGAGACCAAATCATTCACTCCGAGCTGAAGGGCAAATATCAACTCCAGCTGCCACTAGGGACTGAGAGGCGAGAGATGCCTGAGGCCATAGGTCCAGAAAGCTTCTTTTCTGAGCAAGATTAATTTCACAAGGTATCACAGAATGTTTTAAAAAATAAAGCAGGAGACCAAGAATATGATTTCCCATGAGTGTGACTATAAGGTCCTGTGTTCTTTGAAATGATCTATTTAATTTTCCAAAACAAACTGAAATGAATGAAAATTTAACTATGTTCTCTAAATTGAATTGAGGGATTCAGGGTGTCAAATTATTTTCAAATAGAAACCCCTACTGAGAGCAGTTGCTTGTGTTTTACAAATTAGGAGATTCAAGCTTATGAATCGAATCGCTGATAAGCCAGGAACCCTGACTATGCTGGAATTTCACTTGGTAAAAATAGAGAGACAACCAATCAGCACTCAGGACTAGCCTACATTTACGGCATAACATTGTCCAGTACTTAATAGTCCCGGAAGTTATAAGAAGTTCTGATAATGAAATGCAGGCATTTTTACATAGAAAAAAATTTGGAGTAAGGTATTTATTTAAAGAAGTCAGTTTTGGGCTTCCCTGGAGGCGCAGTGGTTGAGAGTCCGCCTGCCGATGCAGGGGACATGGGTTTGTGCCCCGGTTCAGGAAGATCCCACATGCCGTGGAGCGGCTGGGCCCGTGAGCCATGGCCGCTGAGCCTGTGCATCCGGAGCCTGTGCTCCGCAACAGGAGAGGCCACAGCAGTGAGAGGCCCGCGTACCGCAAAAAAAGAGTCAGTTTTAATGAGACTATTATATGAATATTATTAATGCTTTTTCATTTGTATCCTGCAACTGCAATTTTCTCTTTCTGGGTTTGTTTGTTTTTTTTCCTGCTGGGAAAGTGACATCCTAATAACTGTCAATTTGGGGACTTTTCTAGAAGGGCCAAAAAAAAAAAATTCTATACTGAAACTGTAGGCTGTATTTCTCAGGATCAAATAGCTTCCTTAGTAAAAGTCACTTTAATAGGAAGCTAAACTGGATGTATCTGTTTTAAAGAAATGTAATGTAAATTGTTTGTGAGCAGCGTAATGAATTCATTTCCCCTGGTAACCTGCGCCTACAGCTCTACGATTCCTGAAAACAGTAACGCAGGCACTGGGGAGAGCTCTCTGGGGGAGCTGTTATGACATAGCTAGTTGGGTTTTGCTTCCCGTATTTTTTAAATGTTTATTATTCTGATTCTAAGACTCTTGTTAGTGTTGTACATCCTGTGGATTTTTTTCTGTCTTTATTTATGTATCTCAGTGATTTCCAGGCCTTTTCCCCACTACAACCAACAAAGCAAAGAAGGAATCCACCATCGTGAGAAACCAGTGCCACGTGGTAATGACTGTAACTAATGGGCAAGGTCTTTGACAGATTCTCTCATTCAAACCTCACAACAACCCTGCACAGTAAGAATTGTTAAACCTCCTCATTTTTTAGTGGAGGATTATAGGGGATGAGTGACCTGCTCCAAATCATGGAGCAGCTGGGAGCTTGGTGCCCGGTGACCCCTTGTCCACCACCACGGAGTGTGTGCGTGAAGCAGAATGGAGGCCATGCCCACATCTAGGATAAGTGGGTGAATCCCCACTTTACCTGGGTTGATGGGATTGAGGCAAAAATAGTGTGACCAAGGGTTCTCTGCATTGACTCACCACTCATGACACGTGGGCATAGAGAAGTCGGTTCTTGGCCTCCACGGCCTGCAGTGATGTGTGCATACCTTGCAAATGAGTGCACCAGTCCTTCAGCTGCACCCCAGGCTGCTGACCCACCTGCCTCCCTGTCTCTGACGTCCTGGGGTGATGTCAGCCTGCGCCCTGAGTCTCGCATGCTCAGCAGCACTCGCTGCCTCTTTTCTCCTTGGGTTTATGGTCTCAGCATAACCCACAGCGTTACTCTGAGCCAATTGCTCAACCATCCCATGCTTTCTTGTCCATGAATTGGGCACAGCAATACCATCAGCCTCCCACGGCTCTTGAAAACCTGTTTGCCTGTTTCCCCCCCCCATACAAGGCAAAGAAGTCCCATTTGTGAGGAATTAATGATCTAATTAGCATCCTTTGTAATTCTGTTCTCCTTTCAGAAAGGCTGAGAACACACACACTCTGTGCTGGACACACAATGTCAGGTCCATGCCTGAGAAGAGGGCTGCCTGTAGGTTTATTTTTTTATTTTTTTGCGGTACACGGGCCTCTCACTGCTGTGGCCTCTCCTGTTGCGGAGCACAGGCTCCGGACGCGCAGGCTCAGCGGCCATGGCTCACGGGCCCAGCCGCTCCGCGGCATGTGGGATCTTCCCGGACCGGGGCACGAACCCGTGTCCCCTGCATCGGCAGGCGGACTCTCAACCACTGCGCCACCAGGGAAGCCCTGCCTGTAGGTTTTTGCAGAACTGTGATATCAGCATTTTCACTTCTCCTTCCTGCTCCCCACCGACCCCATCAATTCCTAGACACCATGTTTGAAATAGACCAAAGAGACCACACCACACATCTTCCTCCAGGTTAAGAAAAAGTGAATGAGTTTAATTTCGTCTCGTTTCATAGTCCTGGTTTCTGATCTTCCCTAACTTAGCAAGAGGGAGACAGCTAATGGCAACGAAGCCCCGAGATCAACTCCCTTCATCCATCCCTTCCATCCCTCAGTGTGCAGAACTGTAAATTTTCCCAAGGGCAAAAAATGCTCTTTAGTGAATGTTTTCCTTCCAGGGCTCATTTGGTGGGGCGAGGGGTACCTCTTTTCTCCTTCCTCTGGCGTCTGCAGAGAGCGTGCTGTGTTGTCACAGCTCTGTGCTGCCTTCCTAACATACCTTGACTTCTCTGCCACTAAGCAGAGATGACTGCATTCCTGTGAAAGGATTGCCCATGATGGACCTACCCAACCGAGTTTCCAGGGCTCAGACCCTTGGCTGTGAGTCACAGACCACGCCCCAGTCACTTCTCAGGCATTGATGACTGGCCCAGGGTCTTGGCTGTACTCTCTTTTCCAGTCTGGAATCCATAATGCTTAAGCTCTCCAAGGGCCTGGGGTTCAGGAAGGCTAAGCAGGCAGCAGGCCAATGCTTGGGTTGAATCTTTCTGAATAAATGTTCTACCCTTGACCTCGGCATTCCTCCTTACACCTGTTTCCAGCACCTGGCTCTGATTTGCTGACCCAGCCTAGCAGGTGCGGGACAGACGTTGGTGGTCGCCCACTCAGTGGCCTCAAGTCTAGCCTTACCCTTCTCACCCACATTCCTTTAAGGCAAATGGCTTTCACTGTGGAGGCTCAAGGCTTCTTTTGGATTGACCTAGAAAGACTGGCATTTAACGTGCATGGTAACCAGATCCTTCCGTCAGGTTGAATTTGTCATTGGCATTCACGGCGGCAGAGAGGAGTGGGGCGGCCCAGGTGTGGGGCTGGACACAGTTTCCTCACTGCCCCCAGCACCTCCTTGCGTGCTGGGCATGTGGCTGACACGTCCACAACAGCCTGGCCCTCAGGGTGAGGCAGGGCCATTTCTAGGTAAAATGGTATCTGGCAGGGGTGGACCTGGAGCCATCAGCGCCCATTAATGTCTCAGTTGCAATTCAGTTTATCCAATCAGTTACTATCACTTGGATAAGCCTGAGGGGATGGAACGCAGGACAGTTACATTGTAATGGATCAGAATCCTGGGTGGTGTACACAGTGCTCATTTGGGGAAGGGCTGAGGCTGGCACCTTACAGAGGCCCTGGGAAGCTTAGAGGCCGCCTGAGGGCACTGGTTACTCATCAAAATGACCTGGCACAGCTCACTCTTTTATTTTAGGCTAGCAAAAAATAATTCCTCTTATAAATGTGGCTACCCTGTCTTATGCCAGAGTGAATATCAGGAAAGCGTCTGTTTCGTTTTGTTCAGTCAGTGAATCAAGTGGGCCGGGCCGCATTTAGGTAAAGGGGGCTACTGGTGTTGCCCCCAAGCCCAAACAAGAGCATTTCCTCCAAAACGGCACCCAGTTATATACCCTGCGCTAAGTGTCCAGGGACACATTTGGCCTCAGTGAAACGCCGAAGGCAGTTTCACGCTTTGATTGTCAAGAATATTGCCACAAGAAGCATGTTGGCTTTTTAAAAATATTCATCCCATTTAGCATAAAAATCAAGCCAAAGACTCCACTGAGTATTATCTTCTCTTTTCTTTGACACCTTCCTACTAAAAACTAACCTTCTGTTAAGAGCAACAAGCTTATGTGCCTTTAGAGACGAAGAAGGTACGATTAATGAAAAAGCAGGTGAGGTGAAAGAAAAAATGTTGATAGAAGCACAAATATAATACATGATATTGTTTGCTTTCCTCTTAACTTACTTTGAGCATAGCAACTGTACAAGCGCAGTGGCAAATGACCGCTGAAAACAGCCTTGCAGCAGGGGAGGCAAAAGGGAGTGGTGAGCACTGTGGAAAACTCTGTGGGAGAGTGCATCCCAGCCCAAAGTGACCGTGCTGCTCAGCCCTTCCTGTAGGTTCTGGGTTGCTAAATTTCTGCTTTGCCAAGAGGACCTGCTAATCCAAATTTTAATGGGAAATCTCCTAATTAAAAATATTGTTTTTAAAATTGTGGTTAAAAACACATAACATAAAAATGACCATCTTAACCACCATTTTTAAGTGTTCAGTTCAGTAGCACTGAGTAAATTCCCACTATTATGCAACCAATCTCCAGAACTTTTTCATCTTGCAAAATGGAAACTCTATACCCATTAAGCAATACCTTCCCATTGCCCCCACCCCCTAACCCCTGGCAACCACCATTCTACTTTCTGTTTCTATGAATTTGACGGCTTTAGATATCTCATGTAAGTGGGATTGTACTGAATCTGTCTTTTAGTGTCTGGCTTATTTCACTTAGCATAATGTCCTCAAGGTTCATCCATGTTGTAGCATGTGTCAGAATTTCCTTCCTTTTTCGGATGGAGTAATATCCCATTATATGTATATGCCACATTTTGTTTATCTATTTACCCGTTGATGGATGCCTGGGTTGCTTTCACCTATTGTGACTAGCGCCACTGGAAACATGGTTGTACAGATATCTGTGTGAGTTCCTGTTTTCAATTCTTACTGAATTGCAGAATCATACGGTAATTCTATGTTTAGTTTTTTGAGGAATCGCTAAGCTATTTTACACTGGTTTACATTCCCACCAACAGTGCACAAGAGTTTCTATTTCTCCACACCCTTGCTCCTAATTTCTTAATGTTTGCAACTCATTCAAGCCTTTTTCAAAATACCATGCACAGTTCAGGCCAATCAAACACTGGCCAGAACCTGGAACTGTCCTATACACAGAGAAAGACATCCACAAGCCTCTGGCAGAATTCATGCTACTTTATCCCCATCAGCAAGAAATGGTTCTCGATGACATAACAAGGATGATGCTTACACACATCACTCAGCCCTAAGCAGGAGCAACTCTCACCACCTGCTCTTCAGGGCAGGGAAAGGATAGCCTAGCATCAGAATCTGACACTATTTTTTTTTTCCTTTCAAACAGCATTTGATAGTAACAGGAAATAAATCAAAGGAAAATAAAAGATTTTGTGTTTCTGAGTGAGTCTGGTTCACGGATACCCAGGATTTCTGGTCAAGTTCATGTGAGAAAAATGGTCTTTCCTTTAAGCAAAGGTATATCATTCCCTTCAGCTAGTCTCCTGTGGATCTTGACTGAACTGGGTCTCCCAGTTGAGATGGAAAATTCTGCCTCTCTGTTCCATTTCCTGGTTTTACTTTATGACTAAAACTCACATTTCTCAACGCATCTGAAGCCCCATGCTGATAGAGCAGTGTTAAATGATGGTTGTAAGTTTGTTCATTTGTTACCTGAGGAAAGTGTGTAAAGTTTAGAAATAATATCGGACTAACAATCCTCTCTCCCCCTTGGCACACATCTCAGAATAGACTGGAATGCAGGGCAAACTCAAAAGCAGGTAGAGGAGATCAGTGCTTATTATTCTCTGTCCTTTGTTCAGCTTCAATGAGACATCATTATTCCCAAGAAACAGCACTTCCTGTGATGAAGGAGAGCCAGCAGTTGGAAAACTATTTAAAGGAATACATATATACAGTTCTCTTGGGGAAGGCTGTAGGGAAAATGTCTGCTTATGATTGAATGGGCTGTGCTTATAGAAAGATTTCTAAATTTTTAACTCATTCTTCCTTTATGAGAGAGCCATATATAAAGTTGGGCCACGTGGAGGCACACTGGACTGGGTGATGAGTAACCATGATTACAGCATGCCAAAGGAACTAAAACTTATACATGATGGAAAGATGAGCATCACAAATACTATTGTCTTTCTTTACTGGGGCGTCTTGGCTGTTGTATATCGTTCCTCACAAACAGTCCCCAGGTGTTTCTTTGTGGCAGAGGAGCCTCTTTGCTAATATGAGAAGAAAAGGAAGGAAGGAAGGGAGGGAAGGAAGGGAGGGAGGGAGGAAGGAGGGAAGGGAGGGAAGGAGGGAGGGAGGGAGGGAGGAAGGAAGGAAAGGAAGGAAGGAAGGAAGGAAGGGAGGGAAGAAGGGAGGGAGGGAGGGAGGAGGAAAGGAAGGAAGGAAGGGAGGGAGGGAGGGAGGGAGGATGGAAGGAAGGGAAGGAGGGAGGGAGGAAGGAAGGAAGGAAGGGAGGAAAAGGAAAGGAGGTAGGGAGGAAACAGACATTTATGAAGCAGTTAATATAAGTGAGTCATGTGCAAAGTGCTTTAGGTGCATTACTTTATTTATTCAGCCCTACAACAACCTTGTGAGATAGGGTGTCACCTCTATTTCACAAAAGAGAAAACTAAGGCTCAGAGACGTTAAGTGACTTGCCCGAGTCATACAGCTAATAAGTTGTTAAACTGGAATTCAAAACCAGGCTAAGCCTCTTTGTATAAAACTTCCTTGCTGAGATGGTTCACGGTGGGGTGGTCCTCAAGCTCACATAAATAAAACCAGGGAGACGGTATAATCACCTATAGATACTCAGGATAATCTCCGCTCTTAGCCCCCTGCTCTGGAAGCAGCCTTTCTTCTCTGAAAGATAGCATTGGTCCATATTGTTTGGAATCTAATAACTGACTGAAAACATGAGAGTGTAAAAGTAGTGAACCTAAACTATTTAATACCAAGTTTTGAAGGCTGTAGGGTATTAACAGCTAAAACATTGAAAATGGAAGATAGATTTTAATTTCGAGTATAAAAAAAAAGCACTAAAATATATACAGATTCCAAAAGCAGCCGCAAATGGCTTGCAAGCCACCAGCAGTGTCACAAAGATTCCGTCCCTCTGCAGAAAATACCTCACCCAACTCTAGTTTCACCCTTCAGATATTTCAGAACAACTGTCATGGAAGTTTCCTCTAGATTAGAAATTGCCTTCAAGGAAAAGAGGCTACAAAATGAAGCCTGATGGTCTGTTCATCTAGGCAGAATTCACTCTTCACTCACACAGAATGGCCAGAGAAAAGTACTTTACACATTAATGATATGCCTAGATCACTTGGGTTTTTTCAGGATTCGCGAGAGTAAGGTGACTATGACGGGGAAGAGAAGAGTTCAGCACGAGTGCATAGGCACCGGCTTCTGTCAGGACGATGTTTATTCCATGTCAACTTCAAGGACATTGAAGTGGCTAACCCATTACCAACAGAATCTAGTAACAGCCTTTTAAAAAAAGCCCAATCGGGCTTCCCTGGTGGCACAGTGGTTGAGAATCTGCCTGCTAATGCAGGGGACACAGGTTCGAACCCTGGTCCGGGAAGACCCCCACATGCTGCGGAGCAACTGGGCCCGTGAGCCACAGTTACTGAGCCTGCGCGTCAGGAGCCTGTGCTCCGCAACAAGAGAGGCCGCGACAGTGAGAGGCCCGCGCACCGCGATGAAGAGGGGCCCCCGCTCGCCGCAACTAGAGAAAGCCCTCGCACAGAAACGAAGACCCAACACAGCAAAAATAAATAAGTAAATAAACTCCTACCCCCAACATCTTCTTTAAAAAAAAAAAAAAAAAGCCCTATCACACTTGATGTCTCAACTATTCCTTTATAGAAATCTACCTGCTTTAGTTTTTTTTTTTTTTACCTGCTTTAGTTTTATTCTACTGTGGCTAATATGATTCCATGGCCCTTCTTAATTCTCTATCAGGGCATGACATGGCAGGGGGAAGGATAATCCTAAAGCCATAAGGACTTGGGAAAATTTTAGTGAACTTGAAACATCAGCACCCAGTATATGCTTAGGGTAAAATCTGGTAAAATGCAGGACAAGTACTCTTTTTTCTCTTGAAAATAGTTTGAGTGGCAACAAAACAACATACTTGCTGAAGTTCTGCTTTGCCTGTGCCAGGTATTGTCCATTCATACAGCAGCTTCATAACATCACCCAGGGCTTCTGGGTTGAATGCATGTGCCTACCTCATTGCTTTGGTATCAGTGGCATTCTAATCCCATGGGATAACTTTACCAGTGAAGTCATCAGAATGTTAGTCTGTGTTTGGTAGTTCTCTGAGGAAGAACTGTTTGTCATGGTACCTTCAATGTAAGCAGTCTGCATTTTTACATCAAGTTGCATTTCAGCAAGACTTCTTTATGATTGTCCCTCATTCCACTGAGTGATTATTTTTTAAACTCAAGGCATCATAAATAAATTTCACTTACGAGATTAGATAGATCAATGACTTCAAAATCATAACTTGTATCTGTCTGGTATCTATAAAAGATAGATATCTCTTTAGGAATGTCTATGTAATTAGATTTTATTGCCTAGAGAAAAAAGTCCTTTTATTCATGATTTGCTCAAAACTAAGCCTGCAATTTTGCAAAAATTACATATATATATATATATATATATTCTTCACATGCTGGTAGAAATTCTTACTTTAGCAGTGGAGAGATTATGTCATGTGATGTAGTGAAGTCATTTAAATCAGGATTTTATTTATTTTGCAGATTTTTCTAAACCCAAATTCCTACTAGTTTTAATGTTATTTTCATCTCAGTAAATCATGTACAAGTGGACTTTAAAAAAAAGTAGAATAGCCTGTACTGTTTCCCAAGGGGCATGCATTACTGTTGCCCCTTTTTAGATCATGAGTGTGAATTCCTTTCATGGCTCTTGGTCATGGCCAAGATAACCTGAGCTTGCTTTCCACTCCTAACAATAATTATGTCCTATATAATTATTATTATCCTTTCTCCTCAATAGAAAAGTGACTGGATCAACTCAAAAAGGACTGGCCTCTTTTTCCTCTGATGCAGATTTTCTTCTGTTGCAGACTGGATTTGAGGACCCTCCCCTCCAGGGACAGGCCGCAGCTTCAGGGAGTGGGAATGGAGCTGATTCTCAGCCAGCTCGCCATGTCTTCTCCTTTTCCTGGTTGAACTCCCTGAATGAATGATGTTCATTCCAACTGCTGCACCTCTGTCTGCCTGGCTGAGATTCACACAGGCAGCAGGGAACCTAGATAAAACTAATAGTATGCAGGTGATGAAAGGGACCTCTGAACGGGATTTCTACCAAAAATATCCTTTAATTCCAGATGACTTAGCTAACACATTGAGGGAAGACAATGCTTTGAGAAAACAGCTGCAGAAAGCATTGGGAAAAAAGGAACTTGATCTTACGCAAATCTTTTATTGTGTGGGAAACATTATGAAGGGTTTGTAGGTGTGATATGTGTGTGTGTGTGTGTGTGTTTCAGTAACAAGTGGCAGGTGTTGAAAATGTGGGCACTACTCTCTCATCTCTAATAGGCACTGTCTTTTGTTGTGAGATCATAGTAGCTCTTATTCTCTTTCCTCTTTAACAGTGCAGGTGGTCAGTGAAATTCAGTGTTAATTCAGAAGTGACTGATTTATCAATATATGGACAAAAGGTAAATCATTGACCAAAGATATGAGATGCTTCACAAAGCTTTCCTCTTTTCCACCACAGATGTCGCTGAATGGATATCCAGAAATGTTCTTTGACTCTGGTGATACTTTCATAGTCCAGAAGGCTAAAGGCCAAGGACACTTCTTGTGACACTTTTCTAATCTTAGTTTTAGATATCAGGCACTTTAACTAAAGAAGACTTTTCAACAGGAACTGTCTATTTTCTTATGTATCCACTGAGGCACCAATCTGCTGAACCGTAGAATAACTGCATGTATTTAAATATATATATACACACACACAATACACATTATACATGTACAAATATATATATATATGTATTTAAATCATGCTTTATTTGTTCCACCATAATTTTGCCTCCTTCGAAACATAAGTTTACCTTTACTCTGTATGAACTCTTAAATAAATGCTGTTTTTAACAACTTAGTCTTACAATGATTTATTATGTTTCATATCATCTTATTAATCCACTAATCAAGTGAATTTAAAGGGTCTCAAGGGAAGAAGCATTCACATCCATCCAAATTAATTTTGAAGTATTAAACATTCGACTGAATTTTTAAAGTTATAACTAAACTACCAAAGGCGAGTGCATTGTAAAACTAATTAGGTGTGCTGTTTGATTTTAGAAGTGCATAGAGATAGTCCGTATTCCTAAGAATTAAAGTGATTAGGGTTGGCATAGACATACATGAGGTATTTGTGAAGTTATTAAAGTCAAAATGTGCTTTATAAAAAAAATGTTCCCAAGGGCCATTTTACAGCAACTACATTTAGTTCTTTTAAGTGGAGGGGCTATTAAGTTTCTCCTACTAGAAGACAGCAGTGGAAAATAGCTTAGAAAAAAAGAGAATTAATGGTACCAAAGTAATCGTTTGATAAAGTAAGCCTTTCTCATGGGAAAACAATGCAGCATTTTGGCCCCTAATTGGAGGAAAGCCCCACCACAGCCCTTGTCCTCTTTTCTTTTCCTCCTTCCCCACTGTCCCCAATTATTTCACATCTTACAGGTAATCAGAGTTAGATGTTATTTCCATTACGAATCAATCTTCCAGCTACAGAATTACCAAGCCTTAGAACTGGAAACAACTTTCCAAATTATTTAACTTAACCTTAGAGGAGTAATCTGAGGTGCAGAGATGAGTCCAAGGTGGTTGCAGTGTAAGCCACTGACATAGGTTCGTGTTTTTAGTAGAAAATAAAATGCAAGGAGTTTTGTTTTCTCTTGTGCTGAAGTCAATTTGGAGGAAGTAAGGAGCTCAGGGTATATTCCCCTGTGAGCACTGAAGAGGAAAAATAAAGTCATGATTACCTTTGCAGCTTTTATTAGAAATATAAATATTCAACATTCTCTTACACAACCAAATTGACCAAGGATTGGAAAGCTGTTTTATTACTGAAACGTTTACAAGGAAAAGTTGGTTCAAAGAGCTTACAGATTTTGTCTCACCCACCCAAGAGAATGACATTCTTTTTGGCTCAAACCACAACAAAATCAATTGGGTGACTTCTGTCTGCTTCTTCAAAACATTTCCTCCTGGGTCTATACTCTCTTTAAAACACTGTTAAAGACACCTGGAAATAGAAACTATAAGTACACGGTACAAATTACAGGATGTTGCTGTTACTGCACGTGAATACACTTTGTGCATGCTAAGGAGTATGGGCACTCTTGCTGTACATCCTCTACGTCTCAAGCTATATAAAAATAAACAAATGGTATCAGAGCAACGCTGTGGTACAGAATACTGCATTATTTTTTATTTTTACTTTTTGTGTTAAATGCAGAATCTTTCTGGCCAAACGCACCGTTTCATTTCCCAATAATCTCCATCAGTTTCCTGTTGCTGTGAGCTTGCTGCGCTAACTGCTCAGCCCTGGCCATTTCCAAGACTTCTCGGAGGAGGTGGAAGGTGAGATCCAGGGAGATGGGAGGTTCCTCGGCTCGCCTCTCCCTCTCCGGTGCCTCCTGGCGGCCGCCGAGGGCGTTTTCGGCGCCGCGTTCCACCGGACTCGCAGGGCTGTCGAGCGGGCGCCGGGGCAGCAGCAGCTGCTGCAGCAACGCGCGGAAAAAGTTGGCGGCCACCTCGTCCGGCGAAAGGCGGCTGCCGCTGCTGCCGGCAGGAGGCGAGGAGGCGGCCGAGAGCGGAGCAGCGGGGCTCTTATTGAGGCTACCCAGGCGGAGGAAGTACTCCTCCCCCATGCGGAGCAGGCCGGGCCGAGCCTGCGGCTGCTGAGACTGCGGCGAAGGCTGGAAGAAATCCAGGGGCTGGGGGTGCTGCGAGGCCTGCCGGGCCCCCGGGACGGGCCCCCGGCTAAGGAGGGCCCTGCATGGCGGGCAGGGCAGGAGAGCCACCAGCAGGACGCCCGCGGACACGAGCAGCGGCAGCCGCATGTTAGGGGCGCTAGGTGCGGCACCCAGGTGGGCAGAGGGCGGAACGAGAGAGAGAAAGAGAGAAAGCAAGAGTTGATCAGAGTTGCGCTCAACTGGGAGGTGCACTCGGGGGATGGGGGGCTTCCTACAGGACGACACCCACAGACCTGGCTCGGGGGCTCGGGCGGGCGCTGTCCGCGGTGCTGAAGCGCGCAAACTCGGACTTCCAGAGTTGGAGGCAGGCCGAGACGGGGACCAGGAAAAGGGACGCCTGCGGGGCTCGGCGCCAAAGCTCAGCCCCTCGTCAGGCCGGACTGACTCTTCTTACGAGACTCACGAAGGGGCGGTCCCTGAGTGCCCTTTGTAACGGTCCCCCAAACCAATCCCCCGAGCCCTAGAGAAGACCTACAAATGTAAGATCTCACCTGTTCTACACATCTCCCCCCACCCCCCACCCCACCCTTTCCGGATGTTTCAGCGTTTTCCTCCGAACTGAGAACTGCTGCCTCCTCCTCGTCGCTTTCCATCCCTGCCCTTGCATCCTTCTCTCGGCGGTTGGGATGGATGGGGGGCTCATTTACGCAGCCAGCGAGGGATAACTGCCAGTTCGGGTAACGATGAGCAGCCGTCTAAGTTCGCTTTAGCCACATCCCAGCTACTATCGGAATCCTGAGGCACAGTCGGTAAACACACACGCGCGCGCACACACACACGCACACACACACACACACACAAGCACGCCTAGGGACAGCTGGCTGCGCGGCGCACACCGTGGCAGCTCAGGCAGTGCAAAGTTGGAGGCGCGTTTCCGTCTAGGCGCTCCCTACCTTCTGAGGCGCTTCTGCAGGTGAGCGGAGCGCTGCGCCGCTCTGCAGAGGAACGGCTCCGGGGCTTTCTCAGGGGTTTTCTTCCCTTCTCCTTTCTTTCCCCACTCTCTTCTTCTTTCCCTCTTCTCTTTCTCTTCAGTCTCTCAACGGACTTGGGCTCCGAGTTTCTCCACACCAGAGCCCGGAGTGGGATTTTATAGCGTCGACCCTCTTCAGAAACCACGCAGCATTTGCCTAATAAGCTGACGCTCTCTTGACAGCTCGATTGCGTGCTGCCTCTGCTCCTGCATAAATCACAGGGCCCTGCCGGGGAACGAGGGGCAGAATTTTTGCTCTCTCAACACTGAATCTCACATCCAATTATATCAACAGATATTTATCGCCTCCTTGGTGACGTCAATGAGCCCTAAAATGGAAGGGCTTCTTATGACTTGTCCATTGACAAAAATTCTTGAATGAGATTTCCCAAGTGTGAAAACATACTGACCTCTTACTAGGAAAGGCCAAACTGAAGGTCAGGAAAGAGACAGTGACTGAGAGGGGAGAGGAAGGGAAAGAGTGAAGGAAGGGAGGTCTATCAACACACGGTCTTGTGGGAAAAGCAGTAACCAGTTATGGGGGGGGGCTCTGGATCCTCCCCTCCCCTCTCCCACCTAACTTCTCTGACCAGCTGTGTCAGGCAACACCTCAGTATTGGAAAATATCCCTTTGCTAAAGTGTCCCATTACCTTTCTGCCCGGATAAGAATGAAGAACAAGGAGATGGGAGTGCAGAGACGTCCAGCTTTTAAGCCTCTAACTGCTTTTTCCTCCCAAGAACAGATGAAGGAATTACGAGTCTGCAGAGGCAAGACCAATAAGTCTCTTGAAACACTGCCCAAGTTTTTAAAATGATGCAAGAGCTACTCCCATGATGAAGAGGCACAAACCAGGTTCAGTCAGGAAAGATTTTAAGTTCTCCCAGAAACTCACTGTTCCTCCTTTGTCTCTTCTCTCAGAATCTGAAATTAATTTTGGACTTTTCTGTCTCCAAATTAGAGAAAGTACCAGTGAGAGGTGAGTGAGTTAAACGATCTTTATCTAGTTTACTCAATGCAAGCCCAATGACAGGAGCATTCCTTCTAACTTCCTATTCTGTAATGGGAAAGGCTTAAACTGCTTGATTACAGGGCTGAATTTGTCAGTTACATGTTTTCACTGATGATAAAGATAACCTAATTCATTTTAGTTCCAAATACTATTAATATCCATGATACTATCCACATCAGGAGCACCCAGGTTGTTGTTTTAATTATTTCTTTTTCCAAATTCAAATGTGCTGCATGGGAGACTAGTAAATAAATAAATGTTCTCTGGCAGTACCACAGAATGGAATGCCTATAAAACCACACTCAAATTTCAAAATAAATCGATACTATCATATAGGTGGGAGGCAGTTACCTCTAATTCTGCAATTCAAAATTCAATTCCAAACTCTGGTGTCTATGATTCAATTCAGCTTCTATATAACCATCAGAGCTGTTTATCAGAAATTTCCTTTTCCTCATTCCTGGTTACCTCTGCTACTTCCTTTGTAGCTACTTCCTTTGTAGCTAGCATGACAAATGATGCAATGCTTATTTCAACTCCTATTTTTGGGTCTATAATAATCCACAACTGCTCTTAGAAGCAAAAGGAAGGTAGAAAGAGAAATTCTGGCAGTTTCCAGAGAAGTCAGCCCATAGTTGGATCATTGCACTATGGAATGTAGTTTTGACATAAGAGAACAGAGAAAGAAATGTGTCTTCTGGGGAAGATGTGAGTTGTCAATAGAAGATCATAATTATGAAATTGTTTGAGATTTTAGAGGAAAACTGTGTTTTATGTTAGTAAGAAAAGAAACCTCTTCTGTCCCCATTGGCATATCTCAGCTTGGATACCAACCTGGAGGTGAAAGTAGATTTGAAAGGGGAAGTTGAGGTTCACGGATACAGAAGAACTAGGAAAGGGATAAGACCATGGGTTTAGCTGGGGAGACGCGGGAGGTTCCTCCAGAGAAGATACAACTTATTCTAGGCTTTGACTAACCCCAAACCTTTTCAGATCTCTCTCCTCTTGGGCCATATGGAGGATGTTGTTTTAGTATGGCTCCCTCATCACTGCTGAATCCTTGCTGTGAGATTTTCCTAGAGTAGGCAGTTGGTTGGGCAAAGTGGCTCTGACTAGGGGTGAAGAACAAAAGGCCTAGATCTCAGCAGAGGAGGAACTGTGCAGAGTAGCCCCTACTTGCCACAATTTAGCCAAAAGTTAGATCTCATCAAATTACTTAGCATTCACATTAGAAATGACTGGAAGAGATCATTTAGTTTTAATGAGAACCAGAGAGGTTAAGGGACTGACCTGAAGTCTCTCAGCTAGTTAGTGATAAAAGTCAGAATTAGAATCCAGTTCTTTTGACTACCAGCTGTAGTATTTCCATAATATAACAATACCCTTTGAACCGCCTTTTCCAGCAGAGAGACACAGAAACAAATTGAAGTGAGAAGATGAACTTAGGTAAAGCAACATGTTCACACACCCATCCTGAGTTACCTTTTCTCCGACTTTTGTGTATTGATAAGTCTCCTAAGGCACAAGATCACAGAGGTTCTCTGTGCATGCTGATGCCCTAGCACCTGATCTCTGCACACACTGCAATTCACCTGTCAGCTGAATCTCATCATTATAACATGAGATTTTTAAAGGCATTGCCAACTTAAGTTGCATTAATTTGATTTTCCACCTTAGTTTACTTTGGAAAAAAAGAGATCTTTTGATAAAGTATATATCTGGTTCTCAAAATAATGATACAAATGTGTGATTGAAGAAATAACATACTGCAACAGGACTTATAGGTACAGCAAACTAAATACCCAAGTCTGTAAAAATTACCACTGACAGGTTCAATCTTACATGTAGGAATAACTTCTTGAAAGGATTCACTGGAGAACCAATTTAAATGCTTTTAGAACCTAAAAACACAATCCAAGAAATACGGGCACAAAACAAGGATTACTTCATGCTTTCAACCGCATTTTTCAATAAGAACATAATACAGGGTATAGTTAAATTTAAAAAGATGGCACAGAAGTCCAATGAATAAAGAAATATTAGAAATAATAGGTACCTGCTGGGCATATTCCTGCCATCTGCATCTCCCTGACTTTTGAGGAGACCCCAGCATATGCTTCTACTAGCAAAGTTCATGGCAAATGAAGATGTAAGCCAGGTTTGCTAACTGAAACATTTGTTGAAATGAATCTACCATCTCCAATGACAGCCTTCAACAGCACCGAGGGTGGATAGGTGGTTTGGCAATCGTTTGTAACTTCCATAGGTAGGGCTACGGAGAGGGCCTCAAACAGCACAAATATCTAACTGCTTCACTAGTAACAGTAACTTTTATTAATCTCTTCTGATTATCAAAGCCATTCATCCTCCTTACAGAAAACTTAGAAAAATTGGAAAAGTATAAAGAGGAATACAAAATTCCTCACATTCCAGAATATAATCTCCATTAATATTTTGTTGTTTCCCTTGAGAATTTTTCCTGAGCTCATGTATTTTATGTAATTGGGATCAGACTGTGTTCCTAATTGTGAATTTCTGCCTAACAACAACTCCTCTGCCTCCCCCTCCTCTTAACTTAAAAGTAATTGCTCGGAGGAATCTTTCCCAGATTCCTAGATCAGGTTTGGGACCTATGCTCTATGTTCTCCTAACATCATGAATGTCCTCCATCATAAAGCTCACATTTTTACATCCTTACTGGTACAATATGTATCTTCCTTGCTGGACTGTCAACTGTGTGGCAGAGATTTGATTTTCTTTATAAACTGCCATTTTTTTACTCCAGCCCCTAGCACAGTGCTGAAACATGGCAGATGCCCAATAAACCTTTTGAAAGGATGAACTGTAGACAATGAATGGAGTATTTTTAAAAATCTACAAACCTACCATATAGAAATTACTAGATAACATTTTATAACTAAAAATTTATAATCTACTTTTTTCCACTTAAAATAATATCTCAAACATTTTCCTATATCTAAATGACATCTGTTTGATTGACTGCATGGCATTCCGTCAAAATGTACCCCTTTCTGTTCATTCTTCATTGTTGATCACTATCCCAATGATCTGCTTTTTAATTTTTCTTCGACATCTTACCCTTGCACCTTTAAGTAATACATTCAAAGAATCATTTCCTGATCCTTCCTATATAAACAATATCTCTTAACTCTCTGGATTGTAAAATGAGAATGTTAGTATCCTTTCAGCTTTTCACACACCCTCCTGCACCTTGATATCCCAGGATCTCTCAACTGTACTTTTAAATTCTCAGTGTTAATACTTACATAGCTATAGTTAAAGCACTCTGTGTGTGGACTATAGATTGATCTAAAAGTTAAAAATCAATATAGTTTGTAATTATTGACTATGTAAAAATTGTTCACTGCAGAACAAAGTCATAGACTCTGATATATTTCTTTTCTTGTTTTTGTTTTTCTACAATTACCAATTACTTTTATATTCCCAGTTTGGTTTTTCCCAGTATTACTGTCTTACTTTTCTTCCCAATTTCTTTCAGATTTCAATTACGACAGCAATCTATCAAGCCCTTCCCGTTTTTTTTTTTTTGTTTTTTTTTTTTTTGTGGTACACAGGCCTCTCTCACTGTTGTGGCCTCTCCCGTTGCAGAGCACAGGCTCCGGACACACAGGCTCAGTGGCCATGGCTCATGGGTCCAGCCGCTCCGTGGCATGTGGGATCCTCTCGGACCGGGGCACGAACCCGTGTCCCCTGCATCGGCAGGCGGACTCTCAACCACTGTGCCACCAGGGAAGCCCCCCTTCCCCTATTTTTAAGACCCCTCTACTTGAGTACTCTAACCTGCTGCTTTCAGACTGGTCTGGTGCACAGCTCGCTTCCTGGGACTTCTCTTTTCTGTTTATTGATTGAATTCACTATCCAGAGTCATATGATTTATTCCTTCTTGATTTCTGCATTGATTTTGCTAGAGCACAACCACAGATAACTTTCTAAGAAAAGATGTATGGCAGATAAATTTTCTGAGTTCTTGAATTGCTCTTTTTTTTTTTTGCAGAAAAATGTTTATAGCTGCTTTATTCTTCATGGCCTCAAATTGGAAACACTTCCAATTGGTGGTATCATACAATGGAATATTCCTCAGCAATAAAAAATAGTGCGAGTTCTTGAATTTCTGAAAAGGTTTTTATTTAACCAAGATAATTGAGTGATACTTCAGCAAGGTATGCAATTCCAGGTTTAACATAATCTTCCTCCAGAACTTTGAAAGTATTGTTCCCTTGTGTTTTATCATTGAGGGTTGCTGATAAAAAAATTCAATGTCATTCTGATTCTCATTTCTTTTCTTTTTTTAAAACAAAAACAGAATTTATTGGCTTGTATAGCTGGGACGTTCCGGAATGTATCTAGCTACGGACATGGCTGGATCAAGCTACTAATGTTATTTAGTTAGGATTGTCTTTTCCCATCTCTCCACTTCTCTCCTCATCCTTCTTTTATTATTATTACCATTATTATTATCATTATTATTGTTTCAGGTGTACAACATAACTCAATATCTATATACGTTATAAGTGACCACCCCCAAAAGTCTAGTTACCACCCCTCACCGTACAGTTGACTTCCTTTACTCCTTTTGCCCACCTGCAAGCCCCCTTCCACTCTGATAGCCACCAATCTGTTCTCTATATCTGTGAGTTCTGTTTTATTTTGTTTGTTCATTTGTTTATTCACCTTCCACATGAGTGAAATTATATGGTATTTGTCTTTTTCCATCTCGCTTATTTCACTTAGCATAATACCTTCAAAGACCATCCACATTGTCACAAATGGCAAGATTTCATTCTTCGTTATGGCTGAGTAGTATTTGGGGTGTGTGTGTGTGTGTGTGTGTGTGTGTGTGTGTGTGTGTGTGTGTG
>NW_020837977.1:9925820-9981054 GCF_003676395.1 Aethalodelphis obliquidens | reverse complement strand
TGTGTGTGTGTGTGTGTGTGTGTGTGTGTGTGTGTGTGTGTGTGTGTATACCACATCTTCTTTATCCATTTATCCATCAGTACATACATAGATTGTTTCCATATCTTGGCTATTGTAAATAATGTTACAATAAACATAGAAGTGCATATATCTTTTTTAAATTAGCATTTTTGTTTTCTTTGTGTAAATACCTAGAAGTATAGTAGCTGAATCATATGGTAGTCCTATTCTTAATTTTTTGAGAAATCTCCATATTGCTTTCCATAGTGGCTGAACCAATTTACAATCTCACCAACTATGTATGAGGGTTCCCTTTTCTCCACATCCTTTCCACCACTTGTTATTTCTTGACTTTTTGATAATAGCCATTTTAACAGGTATGAGGTGATATCTCATTACGGTCTTGATTTGTATTTCTCTACTAATTAGTGATGTTGAGCATCTTTTCATGTACCTGTTGGCCATCTGTAATGGATTCTTTGGAAAAATGTCTATTCAGATTTTCTGCCCATTTTAAAATTGGGTTGTTATTTTGTTGTTGAGTTGTATGAGTTCTTTATATATTTTGGATATTAACCCATTATCAGATATATTACTTGCAAATATCTTCTCCCATTCAATAGATGGCCTCTTTGTTTGGATGATGGTTTACATTGCTGTACAGAAGCTTTTTAGTTTGATGTAGTCCCATTTGTTTATTTTTGCTCTTGTTTCCCTTGCCTTTGGAGTTAGATCCACAAAAACACTGCTAAGACCAGCATCTCAATAAGATTACTGTCTAAATTTTCTGCTAGGAATTCTATGGTTTCAGGTCTTACATTCAAGTTTTTAATCCATTTTGAGTTAATTTTTGTGTATGGTTTAAGATAGTGGTCTAGTTTCATTCCTTTGCTTGTGGCTGTCCAGTTTTCCCAACACCATTTATTGAAGAGATTCTCCTTTCTCCATTGTAAGTTTTTGGCACCTTTGTCATAAATTAATTGTCCATAAATGTTTGGGTTTGTTTCTGGGCTCTCTATTATGTTCCATTGATGTATGAGTCTGTTTTTGTGCCAGTACCATACTGTTTGGATTACTGTAGCTTTGCAACTATAGTTTGAAATCAGGGAGAATGATACTTCAGCTTTGTTCTTCTCTCTCAAGATTGTTTCAGCTAGTCAGAATCTTCCATGATTCCATATAAATTTTAGAATCACTTGTAAAATATGTCATTGGAAATTTGAAAGGGGTTGTAATAAATATGTAGATTGCTTTGGGTACTATGGGCATTTTAATAATTCTTCCAATCCACAAGCACAGAATATCTTTCCATCTATTTGTGTCTTCCTCAATTTCTTTCATCAGTGTCTTATAGTTTTCAAGGTACAGGTATTTCACCTCCTTGCTTAAATGTATTCTAATGTATTTTATTCTTTTCGATGGAATTGTCATGGGATTGTTTTCTTAATTTCTTTTTCTGATAGTGTGTTAGTAGTATATAGAGACACCACAGAATTCTACATATTGATTTTGAATCCTGCAACTTCATTTATTAGTTTTAACAGTTTTTTTTTGGGGGGGTGGGGTCTTTAGAGTTTTCTATATATAATTACATGTCATCTGCAAAAAGTGACAGTGTTACTTCTTCCTTTCCAATTTGGATGCCTTTTATTTCTTTTTCTTGTCTAGTTGCTGTAACTAGGACTTTCAATACTATGTTGAATAAATGTGGCAAGTGTGGGCATCCTTGTCTTTTTCCTGATCTTAGAGGAAAAGCTTTCAGCTTTCACTCTTGAGTGTAATGTTAGCACTGGGTTTGTCATACACAGCCTTTATTGTGTTCAGGTACATTCCCTCTTTACCCACTTCGCTGAAAGTTTTTATCATATATAAATTTTGAATTTTATTAATGGTTTTTCTGCATCTTTTGAGAGGATTATATGACTTTTATTTTTCAATTCACTGATGTGCTGTATCACATTGATTGATTTGTGAATGTTCAAACATCCTTGCATCCCAGGAATAAATCCCACTTTATCCTGGTGTATGATCCTTTTAATGCATTGTTGAATTTGTTTTGCTAATATTTTGTTGAGGATGTTTGTATCTATGCTCATCAGGGATACTGGCCTCTACTTTTCTTTTCTTTTTTTTAGTGTCCTTGTCTGGTTTTGGTATCAGGGTGATGCTGCCCTCATAAAATGAGTTTGGAATGCTGGTCTCATAAAATGTGTTTGGAAGCATTCCTTCCTCTTCAATTTTTTCAGAAGTTTGAGATGGAGAGGTATTTCATCTTCTTTGAATGTTTTGTAGAATTCACCAGTGAAGTGTCTGGTTCTGGACTTTTGCTTGTTAGGAGTTTTTCTGATTACTGATCTAGTCTTCTTACTAGTAATTGATCTATTCAGGTTTTCCATTTCTTCATGATTCAGTCTAGGTAGATTGTATATTTTTAGGAATTTGTCCACTTCTAGGTTGTCCAATTTGTTCATGTATAATTGTAGTATTCTCTTATGATCCTTTGTATTTCTGTGGTGTCAGTCATAATTACTCCTCCTTCACTTATGATTTTACTTATTTGAGCCCTCTTTTTTTCTTGGTTAGTCTAGCTAAAGGATTATTGATTTTGTTTATCATCTCAAAGAACCAGCTCTTAGTTTCATTGATATTTTCTGTTGTCTTTTTAGTCTCTATTTCATTTACTTCCACGCTGATCTTTATCATTTCCTTCTTTCCTTCTACTAACTTTAGGCTTTGTTGCTCTCCTTTTTCTAGCTCCTTTAGGTGTAAAGTTAGATTGTTTTTTCTTGTTTCTTGAGGTAGGCCTGTATTGCTACGAATTTCCCTTAGAACCACTTGTGTTGTATCCCATAGATTTGGTATGTCATATTTCTGTGGGATTTAAAAAAAAATTCTCCTTTGATTTCTTTGATGACCCATTGGTTATTCAGTAGTATGTTGTTTAATCTCCACTTTTTTGGGTGGCTTTTCCATTTCTCTTCTTGTGTTTTCTAGTTTCATACCATTGTGGTTAGAAAAGATGCTTGATATGATTTCAATCTTCTTGAATTTATTGAAACTTGTTTTGTGGCCTAACATGTGATCTATCCTGGAGAATATTCCATGTGCACTTGAAAAAAATGTGTATTCTGCTGCTTTTGGATTGAGTGTTCTGTATATATCTATTAAGTTCATCTGATCTAATGTGTCATTTAAGGCTGATGTTTATTTTCTGTCTGGATGATCTATCCATTGCCATAAGTGGGGTGTTAAAAGTCCCATACTATTATTGTATTTCTTTCAATTTTTTTCCTTTAGGTTTATTAATATTTGCTTTATATATTTTGATGTACCTATGTTGGGTACATATATATTTATAAATGTTGTATCTTCTTCCTGGATTCACCACTTTATCACAATGTAGTACCCTTTTCTTTTATTTCAGTCTTCTTTTTTTAAAGTCTGTTTTGTCTGATATGGTTATAGCTACACCAGCTTTCTTTTCATTTCCAATTGCATGGAATATCTGTTTTCAATTCCTTCACGTTCAGTCTGTGTGTGTCCTTACTTCTGAAGTGAGCCTCTTGTAGGCAGCATATAGATGGGTTTTGTTTTCTTAATCCATTCAGTCACTCTGTGTCTTTTGATTGGTGAATTTACTGCATTTACATTTAAAATAATCATTTTAAAGTAAGTATGTACTTGCTGCCATTTTGTTCATTGTTTTCTGGCTTTTTTTAAAAAAAAAAATTCCTCTCTGTTCCTTTCTTTTTCTCTTTCTTTCTGTCCTTGTGGTTTTCTGGATTTTTTTTAGTGTTATGTTTAGGTTCCTTTCTCATTTTCTTTTGTGTGTTTACTATAAGTTTTTTCTTTGTGGTTACTGTGAGGTTCACATACAACATCTTATGTATATAGTAGTCTCTTTTAACTTGATAGTAAACTAACTTTGAACACATTCCAAAGCTTTACATTTTTACACCCTCCCATGTTTTATATTTTTAATGACACATTTTACATCACTTTATTTTATGCTTCCCTTAACTAATTATTGTAATTTTAGTTAATTTAACTGCTTTTGTCTTTTAACATTCACACTTGCTTTTTAAGCAATTGATTCACTATTTTTACTATTTATCTACCTTTTCCAGTGAAATTTTTACTTTCATATTTTTAAAATGATTAATTAGTGCCTTTTTTTAGATTAGAGAAGTCCCTTTAACATTTCTTACAGAGCCAGTTTAGCGGTAATGACATCCTTTTGCTTATCTGTAAAAATCGTAATCTCTCCTTCAATTCTGAATGAATTCTCTACCTTGCCGGGTAGAGAATCCTTGGTTGGAATTTTTTTCCTTTCAGCACTTTATATATGTCATGCCACTCCCTTCTGGCCTGTAAACTTTCTGCTGAAAAATCTGCTGATAGCCTTATGGGGTTTTGTATGTAATAAGTTGTTTTTCTCTTACTGCTTTTAAGATTCTCTCTTTAACTTTTACCACCTTAATTATAATGTATCTTGGTGTGGCTCTCATTGAGTTCATCTTATTTAGAATTCTCTGGGCTTTCTGGACCTGGATGTCTGATTCCTTCCCCAGATGAGGAAAGTTTTCAGCCATTATTTATTCAAATAACTTTTCTGGCCTTTTCTCTCTCTCTCTCTTCTCCTTCAGGGATCCCTATAATGCGACTGTTATTTCACTTGATGTTGTCCTAGAGGCCCTTAAGGTACATTCACTTAAAATTTTTTTTTTTAAATTTTGCTGCTCTGTCTGAGTGGTTTCCATTGCTTGGTCTTCCAGCTCGCTGCTTCGTACTTCTACTTCATCCAGTCTTCTCTTGAACCCTCTCAAGTGTATTTTTCAGTTCACTTATAACTTCTGTTTGGTACTTTCTTATATTTTCTATCTCTTTATTGAAGTTCTCATTGTGTTCATCCATTCTTCTCCTGAGGTGAGCAGTTTTATGACCACGGCTTTGAACTCTTTATGTGGTAGGTTGCTTATATCCACCTCATTAAGGTCATTTTCTAGGGATTTATCTTGTTATTTGGCTTGGAATATATACCCCTGTCTCATTTTGCCTCACTCTTTCTGTTTGTGTATATGTATTAGGTGAAACAGCTACCTATCCCAGCCTTGAAGGAGTGGTCTTGTCTAGGAGATGATCAGTGGGGCCCAGAATCACAAAATCTCCTGGAGGCCAGGTGCTTCAAGGAGTGTCCCTTGTGTGGGCTGCACTTGCCCACCAGCTGTGGTGGGGCTGCAGCTGCTGTGCAGAGAAGGCAGGGCACAGTGTGCTCATCCAGCTTGGTTGTGGTACAGCTGCTGCCCTCACAACCTGACTCTTACATCATCTCTATGATAATTTCCTACATTTTCTCTGTGTTTTTTCTTTCTGGGACTTCTATTACAAGATGTTCCTCCTCCATTGCCCTTCTGTGTTTATTATTTTCCTCTCCTTTTTAGGACAATTTGTTTTGTCTTCTGTGTTCTGGAAGGGCTCTTAAATATCCTCTAGCTCTTCAATTAGTTTTATTTTATAACCATATATTCAACTTACAGGCTTTTAGTTTTTTTTTTCCCCATCCTTTATTCACAGTTCCTATATTTGCTTTGTGGTATAATATTTTCTTTAATTTCTTTAAGAATATTAACTATAGGGCTTCCCTGGTGGCGCAGTGGTTGAGAGTCCGCCTGACGATGCAGGGGACACGGGTTCGTGCCCCGGTCTGGGAGGATCCTGCGTGCTGCAGAGCGGCTGGACCCATGAGCCATGGCCGCTGGGCCTGCGCGTCCGGGGCCTGTGCTCCGCAGCGGGTGAGGCCACAGCAGTGAGAGGCCCGCGTACCGCAAAAAAAAAAAAAAAAAAAAAAAAAGAATGTTAACTATAGACAACTAACTGCTGAACAATCATTGACAGGAAGACACTGGAACTCACCAAAAAAGATACCCCACATCCAAAGACAAAGGAGAAGCCACAGTGAGACACTAGGAGGGGCACAATCACAATAAAATCAAATCCCATAACTGCTGGGTGGGTGACTCACAAACTGGAGAACACTTATACCACAGAAGTCCACCACTAGAGTAAAGGTTCTAAGCCCCACATCAGGCTTCCCAACCTGGGGGTCCCGTAACAGGAGGAGGAACTCCTAGAGAATCAGACTTTGAAGGCTGGCAGGATTTGACTGCAGGACTTTGACAGGACTGGGGGAAATGGAGACTCCACTCTTGGAGGGCACACAAAAAGCAGTGTGCGTATTGGACCCAGGGGAAGAAGTGGTGACCTCATAGGAGACTGAACCAGACCTACCTGCTGGTGTTGGAGAGTCTCCTGCAGAGGCGGGGGGTGGCTATGGCTCACCATGGGGACAAGGACACTGGCAGGAGAAGTTCTGGGAAGTACTCCTTGGCATGAGCCCTCCCAGAGTCCACCATTAGCCCCACCAAAGAGCCTAGGTAGGCTCCAGTGTTGGGTTGCCTCAGGCCAAACAACCAACAAGGAGGGAACTCAGTCCCACCCATCAGCAGACAAGTAGATTAAAGTTTTACTGAGCTTTGCCCACCACAGCAACACCCAGCTCAACCCACCACCAGTCCCTTCCATCAGGAAACTTGCACAAGCCTCTTAGCCTCATCCACCAGAGGGCAGACAGCAAAAGCAAGAAGAACTACAATCCTGCAGCCTGTGGAACAAAAACCACATTCACAGAAAGTTGACAAGATGAAAAGGCAGAGGGATATGTACCAGCTGAAGGAACAAGATAAAACCCCAGAAAAAAAACCTCAATGAAGTGGAGATAGACAACCTTCCAGAAAAAGATTTCAGAATAATGATAGTGAAGATGATACAGGACCTCAGAAAAAGAATGGAGGCAAAGATCGAGAAGATGCAAGAAATGTTTAACATAGACCTAGAAGAATTAAAGAACAAACACCTAGAAGAATTAAAGAACAAGCAAACAGAGATGAACAATACAATAACTGAAATGAAAACTACACTAGAAGGAATCAACAGCAGAATAACTGAGGCAGAAGAACGGATAAGTGACCTAGAAGACAAAATGGTGGAATTCACTACTGCAGAACAGAATAAAGAAAAAAGAATGAAAAGAAATGAAGACAGCCTAAGGGACCTCTGGGACAATATTAAACACAACAACATTAGCATTATAGGGGTCCCAGAAGGAGAAGCGAGAGAGAGAGGACCCGAGAAAATATTTGAAGAGATTATAGTTGAAAACTTCCCTAACATGGGAAAGGAAATAGCCACCCAAGTCCAGGAAGCACAGAGAGTCCCAGGCAGGATAAACCCAAGGAGAAACATGCTGAGACACACAGGAATCAAACTGACAAAAATTAAAGACAAAGAAAAATTATTGAAAGCAACAAGGGAAAAACAACAAATAACATATAAGGGAACTCCCATAAGGTTAACAGCTGATTTCTCAGCAAAAATTCTACAAGCCAGAAGGCAGTGGCATGACATATTTAAAGTGATGAAAGGGAAGACCTTACAACCAAGATTACTCTACCTGGCAAGGATCTCATTCAGATTTGATGCAGAAATCAAAAGCTTTACAAACAAACAAAAGCTAAGAGAATTCAGCACCACCAAACCAGCTCTACAACAAATGCTAAAGGAACTTCTCTAAGTGGGAAACACAAGAGAAGAAAAGGACCTACAAAAACAAACCCAAAACAATTAAGAAAATGGTAATAGGAACAGACATATCTATAATTACCTTAAACGTGAATGGATTAAATGCTACAACCAAAAGACACAGGCTTGCTGAATGGATACAAAAACAAGACCCATATATATGCTGTCTACAAGAGACCCACTTCAGACCTAGGGACACATACAGAGAGAAAGTGAGGGGATGGAAAAAGATATTCCATGCAAATGGAAATCAAAAGAAAGCTGGAGTAGCAAAACTCATATCAGATAAAATAGACTTAAAAATAAAGAATGTTACAAGAGACAAGGAAGGACACTACATAATGATCAAGGGATCAATCCAAGAAGAAGATATAACAATTATAAATATATATGCACCCAACATAGGAGCACCTCAATACATAAGACAACTGCTAACAGCTATAAAAGAGGAAATCGACAGTAACACAGTAATAGTAGGGGACTTTAACAACTCACTTACACCAATGGACAGATCATCCAAACAGAAAATTAATAAGGAAATACAAGCTTTAAATGACACAGCAGACCAGATAGATTTAATTGATATTTATAGGACATCCAAAAACAGCATATTACACTTTCTTCTCTAGTGTGCATGGAACATTCTCCAGGAAAGATCACATCTTGGGTCACAAATCAAGCCTTGGTAAATTTAAGAAAACTGAAATCATATCAAGCATCTTTTCTGACCGCTATGCTATGAGATTAGAAATCAATTACAGGGAAAAAAATGTAAAAAACACAAACACATGGAGGCTAAACAATACGTTACTAAATAATCAAGAGATCACTGCAGAAATCAAAGAGGAAATCAAAAAATACCTAGAGACAAATGATAACGAAAACACAACAATCCAAAACCTATGGGATGCAGCAAAAACAGTTCTAAGAGGGAAGTTTATAGCTATACAAGCCTACCACAAGAAACAAGAAAAATCTCAAATAAATAATCTAACTTTACACCTAAAGGAACTAGAGAAAGAAGAAGAAACAAAACCCAAAGTCAGCAGAAGGAAAGAAATCATAAAGATCAGAGCAGAAATAAATGAAATAGAAACAAAGAAAACAATAGCAAAGATCAATAAAACTAAAAGCTGGTTCTTTGAGAAGATAAACAAAATTGATAAACCATTAGGCAGACTCATCAAGAAAAAGAGGGAGAGGACTCAAATCAATAAAATTAGAAATGAAAAAGGAGAAGTTACAACAGACACTGCAGAAATACAAAGCATCCCAAGAGACTGCTACAAGCAACTCTATGCCAATAAAATGGACAACCTGGAAGAAACGGACCAATTCTTAAAAAGGCATAACCTTCCAAGACTGAACCAGGAAGAAATAGAAAATATGAACAGACCAATCACAAGCACTGAAATTGAAACTGTGATTAAAAATCTTCCAACAAACAGGGCTTCCCTGGTGGCACAGTGGTTGAGAGTCCGCCTGTCGATGCAGGGGACACAGGTTTGTGCCCTGGTCCGGGAAGATCCCACGTGCCACAGAGCAGCTGGGCCCGTGAGCCATGGCCGCTGAGCCTGCGTGTCCGGAGCCTGTGCTCCGCAACGGGAGAGGCCACAAGAGTGAGAGGCCCGCATATCGCAAAAAAAAAAAAAATCTTGCAACAAACAAAAGTCCAGGACCAGATGGCTTCACAGGTGAATTCTATCAAACATTTAGAGAAGAGCTAACACCCATCCTTTTCAAACTCTTCCAAAAAATTGCAGAGGAAGGAACACTCCCAAACTCATTCTATGATGGTCACCATCACCCTGATACCAAAACTAGACAAAGATACTAAAAAAGGAAATTACAGACCAATATCACTGATGAATATAGATGCAGAAATCCTTAACAAAATACTAGCAAACAGAATCCAATAACACATTAAAAGGATCATACACCATGATCAACTGGAATTTATCCCAGGGATGCAAGGATTCTTCAATATACGAAAATCAATCAATGTGATACCCCTTATTAACAAATTGAAGAATAAAAACCATATGATCATCACAATAGATGCAGAAAAAGCTTTGACAAAATTCAACACCGATTTATGATAAAAACTCTCCAGGAAGTGGGCATAGAGGGAACCTACCTCAACCTAATGAAGGCCATATAGGACAAACCCACAGCAAACATCATTCTCAATGGTGAAAAACTGAAAGCATTTCCTCTAAGATCAGGAACGAGACAAGGATGTCCACTCTCACACTATTATTCAACATAGTTTTGGAAGTCTTAGCCATGGCAATCAGAGAAGAAAAAGAAATAAAAGGAGTACAAATTAGAAAAGAAGTAAAACTGTCACTGTTTGCAGATGACATGATACTATACATAGAGCCTCCTAAAGATACCACCAAAAACTACTAGAGCTAATCAATGAATTTGGCAGCAGGATACAAAATTAATGCACAGAAATCTCTTGCATTCCTATACACTAATGATGAAAAATCTGAAAGAGAATTGAAGGAAACACTCCCATTTATCATTGCAACAAAAAGAATAAAATAGTGAAGAATAAACCTACCTAGGGAGACAAAAGGCCAGTATGCAGAAAACTATAAGACACTGATGAAAGAAATTAAAGATGATACCAACAGCTGGAGAGATATTACCATGTTCTTGGATAGGAAGAATGAATACTGTAAAAATAACTATACTACCCAAAGCTTCTACAGATTCAATGCAATCCCTATCAAATTACCAATGGCATTTTTTACAGAACTAGAACAAAAAATCTTAAAATTTGTATGGAGACACCAAAGACCCCGAATAGCCAAAGCAGTCTTGAGGGAAAAAAACGGAGCTGGAGGAATCAGACTCCCTGACTTCAGACTATACTACAAAGCTACAGGAATCAAGACAATATGGTACTGGCACAAAAACAGAAACATAGGTCAATGGAACAAGATAGAAAGCCCAGAGATAAACCCACACACCTATGGTCAACTAATCTATGACAAAAGAGGCAAAGATATACAATGGAGAAAAGACAGTCTCTTCAATAAGTGGTGCTGGGAAAACTGGACAGCTACATGTAAAAGAATGAAATTAGAACACTCCCTAACACCATACGCAAAAATAAACTCAAAATGGATTAGAGACCTAAATGGGAAGAACACTCTTTGACATAAATCACAGCAAGATATTTTTTGATCCACCTCCTAGAGTAATGGAAATAGAAACGAAAATAAACAAATGGGACCTAATGAAACTTAAAAGCTTTTGCACAGCAAAGGAAACCATAAACAAGACGAAAAGACAACCCTCAAAATGTCAGAAAATATTTGCAAACGAATCAATGCACAAAGGATTAATCTCCAAAATATATAAACAGCTCACGCAGCTCAATATTAAAAAAAGCAAACAACCCAATTCAAAAATGGGCAGAAGACCTAAATAGACATTTCTCCAAAGAAGACATACAGATGGCCAAGAAGCACATGAAAAGCTGCTCAAAATCACTAATTATTAGAGAAATGCAAATCAAAACTACAATGAGGTATCATCTCACACCAGTTAGAATGGGCATCATCAGAAAATCTACAAACTGCAAATACTGGAGAGGGTGTGGAGAAAAGGGTACCCTCTTGCACTGTTGGTGGGAATGTAAATTAATGCAGCCACTATGGAGAACAGTAAGGAGGTTCCTTAAAAAACTCAAAATAGAACTACCATATGACACAGCAATCCCAGTACTGGGCATATACCCTGAGAAAACCATAATTCAAAAAGAGACATGCACCTCAATGTTCACTGCATCTCTATTTACAATAGCCAGTTCATGGAAGCAACCTCAATGCCCATCGACAGACAAATAGTTAAAGAACATGTGGTACATATATACAATGGAATATTACTCAGCCATAAGAAGGAACGAAACTGGGTCATTTGTAGAGATGTGGATGGATATAGAGACTGTCATACAGAGTGAAGTAAGTCAGGAAGAGAAAAACAAATATCTTATATTAACCCATATATGTGTAACCTAGGGAAATGGTACAGATGAACCAGTTTGTAGGGCAGAAATAGAGACACAGATGTAGATAACAAACGTATGGACCCAAGAGGGGAAAGCGGCAGGGGGGTTGGGGGGTGGGGGGGTGGTGGTGGGATGAATTGGGACATTGGGATTGACATGTATACACTAATATGTATTAAATGGATAACTAATATGAACCTGCTGTATAAAAAATTTAATTAAATAAAATTCAAAAATAAACAGAGGATCATTTTCCTCTAAAAAAGAAAATATATATATATATTAACTAGAAATTTTCTAAGCTTTCTTTCCCCAAATTATCTATTACATCCATGGTCATTTAAAAACATTTATCTTGGTTTCTCTAGTTTATGTTGGAGACTCTCCTTAAATCTCTTAAGGTAACCCTATGTAAAAAGAGCTGCACTTTCATATTGAAGAATTAGGCAATACAAAGCTGATTGGGAACTCTTTGTAAAGGACAAGGACCTTGTCACCAAGCAGCCTTCCTTTTAGGGTGATCCGATAGTGAAACAGTCATTACTTTGGAGATACCCATAACATGTCACATTACAGAGAACTTTTCTCTGGTGCTGTTCAGTTTCAGATAAGGAAAATATATGTATTAGCGTGTTAGAGCTACCATACCAAAATGTCACAGACTGGGTGGTTTAAACAACAACAATTTATACTGTCACACCACTGGAGGCTAGAAGTCCAAGATTAAGGTTGATTTCTTCTGAGGCCTTTCTCCTTGGTTTTCAAAGGACTGTCTTCTCACTGTGACTTCACATGGTCTTTCCTCTGTGCATGTGTGTGTCCTCTTCTTTCTAAAGACACCAGTCATATTAGATTAGGGCCACCCATCTGACCTCATTTTACCTTAATTACCTCCTTAAGGGCCCTGTCTCTAAATACAATCACATTCTGAGGTAGTGGAGGTTAAAACTCTAACATATGAATGTTGGGGTGACACAATTCAGCCAATAACAATATATTTTGCAAATGTTTGTTTTTTATTTGCTTTTTGCCTACCAGGTAGACATGTGAATGTTCAACATTCTCCCATGGGATGAGAAGGGCTGGTAGAGGGGTTGACTCTTCCATATGCCAACTTTCAAGCATCCTCCCTGTTTCTGATCCCTTTTTTTCATTCCTGCCTTTGGTGATACTTGGAGTTTCTAGCCTCTGAGCCTCTCCTGGGCTCTGCAGGTGGCTCTTTACTCAGCTGCCTGCCTCTTTGTGTGTCTTTTGCAACGGCCTCCGTCCCTTTCTCCTCAGTAACCACTGCATGTCGTCTGCTCTCCCTTCTCAGCTGACCCTTTACAGCTGCTTCCTCTGCCTTCCTTCCTCAGACACCACTTCATCTTTTCTGCTCTCCTTATTTCAGGAGTTTATTAATCCCTTTCACCTGCTTAAAGTCCTTACCCTGTTCTCTTCATCATTTGGGGTTTATGCTACCATTTAAATGGGGTCTCAGAGGGAGGGGAGGTAAACATAAATGCATTTTGGAAAGACCTCTCTGAATGCAGTGGGGAGAGTAAACTGGAAGGATGAGACGGTGGACAAATAAGTTATGGTCTTTGGGTCATTACCACTGGTCCTCTATAGAATGAGCCTCACACGCCAGTGATGGCGGGATCTGTACAGGCAATGGCAGGGTCTCCTGTGGATTGCTCCAGGAGCCCAGGGCACTAACTGTGGACAACCACATTCCTGTTCAGGGATTGGTGATGACAAGGCTTCCTTTCAGTTCCCCATCAGTCAATACTTCGTTCAGCAGCCAGAAACCATCATTGGGTGCCCCACCTCCTTTCCTCAGAAAATGGCAAGGACTTTGTTACCTGTCCCTTTATTTTTCCAGAAGTTGGGCAGTAACTGACCCTGGGGAGATGACTCAGAGCATTGGAAAGGGGTCAGGTTTCTGCTTCTCTAACAAGCTCTTGTCTTGATAGACATGACTGACCTTTCTATTTACATCATAATACATCAAATTTTCTGTTTTAGGCTCCAGATAATGGATGGAGGGCAGTGAGAGGATGTGTGTGAACTTTCTGTCATGAAGGGCAATTTGCAGGAACTAATCATCTTACAATAGTTTGTCATAAGGAAGAAATCCATCGACCAAGCATCCTAATTAGGTATTTATATTCATGAACATTTCTTGACTCTAAGGAAAGTTTTCCCAAAGAGCCCTCCTAGGAATGGTATCAGTGTTACAAAGGGAGAAAAATGAGGGGATGTTTAAAGAAAAGGTAAACACATTATTTTACTGCAGAATTTTCTAGTGTTTTAAAAATTTTATTCTGCAGTGTAGATCCCCAAGATTTTAGCATCTCCCAGACTTATGTGACCATAGAGCATGTTTGTTGTGGGACAAGTTGGGAGATGCAATAAGCCGAGGCACTTTATGAGGAGCTCAGCTACACTTTCTTTGCCATCCATATTGAAGTCCATGATTAAAGCTAGAGTAATTTTTTACTACTTGTGGGAGAAAAATTTCGATGGACACGTTTCACCCTTGAAGAGAGGGTTTCTGGGTATGGATATATGTCTATTTCCAGTGTTTCTGAGGATCACCTGCCTGGAGAAGGGTCACCTTACAGCAAGGAGCTGCTGAGCCCTCCCTTGCTACTCATGAAACTGTTTGCACACTTCCTGGGGAAGGAGTTGGTCTCTACAGTAATTTAGCCCAGGGAAATCTGTGGGCCTGCCTTGGAAAGGAGGACCTTCTTTGGGTGTGAAAAGGCAGAAGTTTCCTAGACAAAGCTGATTGCAGTTGGTGATGTCGAGTTTTTCAGAAAGAAAATTTGATTACTCAAGAGGCCGTAGGTAATGAGAGCTGCAGGGGTGGACAGAGACAGATAGCCAATATTCAGGAGCCGTGGATTTCAAAGATGTTGTTTCTGGCTGTGGTTTCAGACCTTTTGTGAACCTTGCTGCGGGCTCTTTTCATCTCCCGAGGCTTCTGTCATCCATCTGTGGAAAATGTGATGTTAGCTTCCATTATGAGATCCTCAGTTAATTTTTCATGTGTGTGTGTGCTTATTTATCTGTCTCCCAGCTTGCTGTGAGCTTATTTCCCACTTCTTTGTAGTGTGTAACTCCTAATACACTGCTTACACGTGGTGTTTGCTGTTTGTTGGAGATTGACTATGTGTGTCCTACTTAAGAGAAAGGCTACATCAGTTCAAGGTGGTCTCATAACTCTAAGTCAATGAACCCTTGAAAGGATGGTTATATGAAACCTATGTGTGGGAAAGAAAGGATCTGATTTGCCACATTCACTGCTCTCTTTTGCATAAAATTTGGAAGTGATCTGAACAACAGTGTTCTCAGGATAATGGAAAAGATTTAACAGCCTCAAGCTGCAGTGAAGTTTAATGTTCCTATTCATATAAAGTTAAATATAGATACATATTTGAGCTTCACTTCATTTTCCAACTTATTTTCTTTGTACTTAATTCTTAATAGCTGTAAAGTTCTGCATTGTGCTTATGTACCTTTATCTTCCCAGCAGCAACAATAATTGCAATGAAGGAACTTTTTTTAATTTTCAAAGAGAAATAAAATTATATAATCCGATAGGTTTTTCTTTTTTTAAAATACATTTATTTTTTAAATTTATTTTTGGCCGCATTGGCTCTTCGTTGCTGTGCGCGGCCTTTTCTAGTTGCGGCGAGCGGGGGCTACTCTTCATTGCGGTGCGCGGGCTTCTCATTGCGGTGGCTGCTCTTGTTGCGGAGCATGGGCTCCAGTCGCGTGGGCTTCAGTAGTTGTGGCACGTGGGCTCAGTAGTTGTGCTCGCGGGCTCTAGAGTGCAGGCTCAGTAGTTGTGGTGCACGGGCTTAGTTGCTCCATGGCATGTGGGACCTTCCCGGACCAGGGCTTGAACCTGTGTCCCCTGCACTGGCAGGTGGATTCATAACCACTGCACCACCAGGGAAGCCCCTAGATTTCTTATATAAAAAGTTATGCAGATTTTTAAGGCAGAACACCATATCTGATTCCTTTTTATAATAGAATTTGTTCTAATATCTTTACATGAAGAGTTCACTAAGAAAGCAGCACTGCAAACAGAATAAAGAATGTTACCTGGCTCTCCCTTCCTGAGGGGATACACCAGATTTCTGAGTATGGCAGCTGTCCAATTACCTCAATACAGTTTTTACTCTATTACTTCCTAGCTGGGTGACCTTGGACCTTTATTTAAATTTCCTAAACTTATTTCCTTATCTGTCAGCTCATTCTAAAATGCCAGTTTCTCTATTTGGTCCTTTTAGAGTTGTGGGACGAAATGAGATAGAATATAAAAAGCATTAAAAAAACATTGGTCATTGTTGTTGTTGGGCTAATGATCGGCTGCTGTTTCAGCTGAAGACAGTATTTCCATCCAATCTCAGCTCCTCAGAGCCTAGGATTGTGTCCAGTACTTATTAGGCTTGATACATGTTTATTACTGACATAAAATAAGTATAACCACTAAGTTTTTCTTCTTCTAATACCAGAGGCTTTTCACCATCCAGCTGATCTAAAGAAAATTTTTTTTAATCATTAGACTTCATCCCCTAAGAGCAGTTTTAGGTTTATAGCAAAATTGAGCAGAAAGTACAAGGAATTCTCTTACACCCTTTCTCCCTCAACCCTCCTCACCTTAGATTTCCTCTGTTATTATTTTTACTATTAACATCTTTTACTGGTGTGGTACATTTGTTAACAACTGATGAACCAATATTGATACACTGTTATTAACTGAAGTCCATAGTTTACATTAGGGTTCACTCTGTGGTGTACATTCTGTGAGTTTTGACAAGTGCACAATGTCATGTATCCACTGTGACTGTATCACAAAGAATCGTTTCACTGTCCTAAAAATCCCCTGGGCTCCAGCTATTCACCTTTTCTTCCCTCCCTCCTCCCAACCCCTGGCAACCACTGATCTTTTTACTGTTCCTATAGTTTTGCCTTTTCCAGAATGACACAAGGCTGGAATTATACAATTTGTAGCCTTTTCAGACAGGCTTCTTTCACTTAGTAATATGCATTTCAGGTTCCTCCTTGCCTTTTCAAACAAAGGTACATTTTTACTTAGGAATAGCGCCATTTGACTTGAGAAATACCTGTTACTACTATTTACTACTTAATAAATGTCTGTTCACTTAAGGATTATTTCTGTGTTGAAACTACTAATTTCAACCTGATCATTTATTGGTTTAACTGAAAATAGGTGCACTCAAAGGGGAATTTTGCATCTTGAGGGGTTAAAGACAACAATTAACATTGATGATTAAGATAAAAACACAAGAATATATACTTCTCTTTTCCATTCCGAGATCACTAAGTCCCTCACTTCCCGGTGGGAGTCTCCACCCCCCCAGGTTACTATGGGCCTGTCAGTCTCCAAACAGACCTGGATAACAACTCACATCAAGCTGACTGAGAATTCATTTTTGTCTCCACACCCTAATTGCTCCTGGGGAGCCTTACTATTGTTCCATTCTTAGTCTCTGCTATAAGATCAGGCAATAGAAAATAATCATACATAATACCTTTTAAAATCCCTTTTATTCATCTTATCTCTCTCCCTGAGCAATCCCTGGAGGACTGCCCCCTTTTCCCACCCAGAGGGAGGAGATGGGATCAGCACAGGTACAGCTGCCTCCATGCCTTCCCAGAGGCCAGCCATGGACTAGCCTCTTCCAGACTTCATCTTGATAATTCCATCCTGTTCTACCAGATACTATAAGATATAGTTTCTTTGGAAGCCCTTCAGCTTCCTTTTACCTTTCCTTAATGTTTACACCTTTCAAGCACAAATGGTATGTCTCTCCACTGGTCTAAATTTAGAAAATGCATAAATATATTTATTTGGATCCTTCAGTGCTTTCTGAAAAGCCATCTCCCTGCACACTTGAACTTTTCATAGGGCTTTTTTTTTGTGGAGGAGATGCGGAAAGAGTAGGCTCTTCACCAAACCCCCTGAAGCTGGGTCATCTGGATTTCTCCCAAAGAGCTATTGTTTCCCTCCTGTCCCACTTCTGCGTCTAATCATGGGGGTGGATCCTGATCCTATAACATGGTGTCACAGGGACCTCCATCCCTAATAATGGTCTCCCTTGTTTACACTTCTTCTAGAAGCATTACCTTCCTTATCGCTAATCCTCACTGGAACCCTAAGAGGAAGTAGATATTATATCCACATTCTATAGATGAAGAAGCGGAGGCTCAGAATGGGCAGGAAACTTGGCTGGTATCTTCCAGCTGATATGTGGAGGGGCCCTGGGATCCCCAAAGAGCTCCCCCTCTCTCTCCCATTCCTCTATCTCCCTCAGGCCTCCCAGGAGCTCTGGGGAGGGGTGGGGCATTGACGAGCAATTTTGAAGGAATAGGCACCCTATTTATGCCATGTCCCGCGATGTCTCCTTCCTCAGCACTAGCATCAGGTGTGACTGTGAGGAATACCACGCTGTTAAGGCACGTGTCACCCACGAGAACACTAACTAAAATGCCTGGGTTCGGTGGGAACAGCCCTGGAAACTTACCCGGGCATTATCCACAGTCATTCTGCTGTTTGCTCTTGGTTTTTCCTCCTTAATTTTAATTCTCACACCTCTTCTGTATAAACCATGCTGAACATCCCATTCTGTCCATCCTTTGCTGCCATTCCCAGAGCAATTTGGACAATCTACGAACAAGCGTGCTTACCCAGGTCCTCAAAATAGTTTCCAACCTCCCCGTATCTCTGGTCCTTGAAAACATATGCATGGTTTCTCATTCTATAATGGATGTTATAAGTTGATGTTTATGCTTCACACCAATTTCTAAATTAATATTTGCTATATGGAGTCCCGCTAATATGTACCTTTCCTGAAATTTCAAATCAGCTTTTTGAAATGGGAGAAAGGCAGAAAGCAACTTGCAAATTCTATGCATAATGAAGCGAGGAACAAGCTCACATAATGAAGACAAACAATTATACGACATTTGCATGATTCTTTTTTCTTACACCATGAGACAAGACACAGGGAGCTGATGAGCCGCTGCCTTTGCTGTGAGTCTTGCTTCTTACTTCCCCACCATTTGGTAGAATTCTCAGAGCCAGGAGCAGGTCACAGTGTTTTGTCAAAGTTTTCTTGTATTATCCTAGGGACCATCAGGCAGTTAAGGCCACCCTGCCAACTTCAGCCTGACACAGATGACTTCTGTTTCTGTGACTACCCTGGGGTTGCGTCCCTCAGCTGATACACTTGTGTCCCGAGTGAGTCCCCCATTCAGGTTCTAACCACTGAACTCAACTGGCCAGAGACTACTGAAAACATTTCTTTACTAGTCCCCAAAGTATTTCCTAAGCATCTACTATGTCCCACCCCCGGGGCTGGTGCTGGAGATAAAAATGAACAATTAAAACCCCCTGCTGCCCTTGCAGTGCCCACTGCCAGCCGAGGAGGACATGTTAGCAACAACGACACGTATGGTGAATGCTCTGTGCATACAGAGAAGGGAGTCCACTCTGATGGGGGGGCGAGAGGGTTTGTGAAGAGCTCCCCAGAGGGGGCAATACCTGAGATGCGACTGGAAGGGAGAACAGGAACGGTCAACAAGCAGAGGAAGGGTGGTCACTCCAGACAGGGCGGCCTCAGGTGGAAAGAAGCAAAGCTGGAAGGATGTTTCCGGTATTCCAGGAACGACAGGTGGTAGGTGGTTTCCTGTACTGAGTGAAGATGTGCAGAGAGGAAAGTGCTCGAGGATAAAGCTAGGGAGGTGGATAAGGGCCAGCTCCTGAAGTACTCTGAACATGAAATGTGATCCTGGGCTGATGGAGAGTCAGTGAGGCTTTAACAGGGAGATGACAAGGGAAGATTTGTATTTTAGAAAAAACACTCAGGCTAGTTGGACTTGATGGATAGCATGTAAAATGATGATGATAATAAACACTTTGGGTGCCTGCCGTGGGCAAGGCCCAACGCTGGAGAGAAGACACCAGTGAGAGACATGTAAACCAATTCAGGCAAGCTGGGACCAGTCCAAGGTGCTTGACAGGCTGCCAAACAGCATGGTTAAGAGCCTGCCTTCTCGAATTCAAATCCCAGCTCTGTGACTTACTAGTTGTGTCACTGGGTAGGTCATATAACCTTTTGTGCCTCAGTTTCTTCATTTGTGAAATGAGGCTACTAATAGGACTCGCCTCATAGAGTTATTGTTGTGAGGATTAAATAAGTTGTATGCAAAGTCCTCAGTATGGCTCTGGAACAGTAAGTGCTAAGTGTTCGCTCTCATTGTCTGAACTATGGCAGGGGCTGGAGATGGAAGCCATGGCCTCAAGAAATGTTAAATGTGAGAAAAGGCAGGATGCGGGGCAGAGGGGGAAGTCCAAACCAATCTCATCATTTTGTCTTGGGCGATGGGGCAGATGGTGAACATAGCAGGAGAGTCTGGGATGAGAAGATGACAAGATTGATTTGGGAAATACTGAGATTGAAGAGCCAGGGAATATTCAGGTAGGAATATGCACGTGGGAGTATGAGCTTGCAGGAAAGGCTGGGCAGAGCTGGAGAACTGGAATCCTCAGCAAGAGGTAGAAGCTATGGCTCGGAATGGCCCAGGTGGGGCAGGAGGAGACAAGCAGAGGGAGCTGAGGAAGGCCAGGATAAGGGGTGGCTGGAGATCTCAGGGGAGACTGAGAAGGGCCAGTTCAGAGCAAGAAGAGAATCAAGAAAAAATGGTAGCGTGAGGCCAGGGGCTGGGAGGGGGGAAGGAGTGCTCTTGAAGGAGAGGTAGTCAGAAAAGCAGAATGCTATACAAAAGTGCCACGATATAAAGGTTGAGAGCAAACCATTGGATTTGACAACCTGGAAGCTTTTGGTGACTGTATCCATCAGGGTCTAGTCAGCAGAAGAGAAACCACACTACTTATTTCAACAGAGAAAATTTAATATAAAGAACTGGGTAAACAGGGGTTAGAGAGCTGAAAAAGCAAACGGGAACACTGAGAAAGCATAGACTTTAACTACGGACGCAATGGCCTCCCCTAGAGCCAGGGAACCAAGGGCAGAGGTGGGAGTCACGGGGATCCAACCCCTGGGAGGAGAGACCCCCTGGAGCTGGGTGCTGCCACCTCTGCAGCTCCGAGAGGGGCCTCAGGGGGCTGGGACTCAGGGAAGGGGGTCCCACTCAGCTGGAGCTGATGCCTTAGAAGCCTGGAGGATAGACCCAGCAGAGCAGGAGCTCGGACCTCTGAGGAGGGGGTCGCAAGGTGGCACTGGGGGTACTGGTAGAAGCAGGAAACTGGAACCAACGACCGCATCTAGCATGCGGGGCTGTTGCTGGGGAGATGCTGACAAACAACAAGCAGACGGGAACGAGCAAGCCCTTCTGGTCCCCCCCCGCCACGTGCCAGTCTCACTCTAGTGTCCCCTCTCAGCAAGACCCAGTGGAAACCAGACGGAGAGGGAGAGTTCGCAGACTCCTGGCCCTAGGATCCCAAAGCAGCATCTAGAAAGGTGGTTTTGAGGCTAAGCAACGAGCTATATAATCTGCCCAGTAACCCTCCCAAGTACAACTCAATGTTTTAAAGGAAAGCCATCTAGCAATGGGTTGAGAAGCCAAAGTCAACACAGGGTATCGGGACCATTTTTCCAAAACATTTTGCTGTAAAAGAGAAAAAAAAGAATGAAGTGGTAGGAAGAGGTACATGCAACGTTCAGGACGGGTGTTTAATTATTTATTAAGAAGGACTATGTATAAAATAGACAACTGAGGGGAACATACTGTGTAGCACAGGGAACTCTACCTAACGCACTATGGTAACCTAAATGGGAGGGACGTCCAAAAGGGAGGGGAGATCTGTATGTGTATGGCTGATTCATTTTGCTGTGCAGTGGAGGCTAACACAACATTGTAAAGCCACCACACTCCAATAAAAATTAATTAAAAAACAAATAAAAATTAAAAGAAAAAAAAAGAAGGACTTAGACCCTAAAGCAAGTTTCAACCTGAGCTTGCAGAGAGGTGAGAGCCCTGTGCTGGTGAGTGAAAGCATCTGGAGGAGATGAGAAGGGGGGAACTCGGCACAGAGTGAGGGGACTGGCTGAGACAGAAGCAAGAGAACGTCGATTTCTCTGAGAGGTGAAGAAAGATGTTTCACCAAAACCAACCCAACAAAAACACACCCTTTGTAAGTGATGTGCTGGGTCTACTATGAAGTGATCCCAACAGAAAGCACCCCTCATCTCTTAGTGGAGGGAATCTTCCGGGTCTCCACATGGATCTTCACGCAGGCCTTCTCTGAAGCCCCTATCTAAACTTTTCACCCGTTCTCCCCACCTACTTGAAATCGCCCTTTCTACTTGTCCTCCTGAGGACTCACATTCCATCTATCTTACTTAATTATTGGATGTATTGTTGTCTCTCCACAAGACCAGGAGTGTTTGTTTTGTTCACTGTTGTAACTCAGTTAAAACAATGCTTGGAACAAAACAGGCACTTGATAAATATGCGTTGAATACACGAATGAATGAAATCCCCATGCAAGCACTACTGAAACAGAGAACAGAACATTCAAATCAATCAGCTAGGATTCGGCCACTGCCTGCTGGGCCTTACGGGGGATATTGAAAAAGAATATGGAGGAATCCGTTCTATCATAGAATTTATATCATTCGAAGAACTGACAAATTAGCCCACGTGGTAGCAGAAGGATGACAGAACTCTGCCCGCCTTCTTCCCAGGCTGTACTTTCCCCTGCAGATTGGTCTCCAGTCATCTGTCCCTTTCTTGGATCCCTGGAGACTCACAGTCCACAGCATCCTGTCTGTTCTGCAGCCCAGGATTCACTGCCTTCAGCTGGTCAAGGTCGTGGTTCCACAGGGCCGAGTTCTCAGCCCCTCCTGGGAGTGGGATTAGAGGGTCTGGGCCCAGCGGTACAGCTGTTGCACACCTGACACACGTATGTGTTTTGAAAGCCTCATAAGAGCTGACTTTGATGGGCAGTAGGAGCCCTCCAGGCAGCAGGCTGCCAGTACTGTCAGCCCCACCGGGGTGATGGGGGATTGGGGTCAAATCATCATCTGTCAGGGTGTTAGAAGAGACCTCAGACTGCTTTATGGATGCAAAGGATGAAAATCCGCAACACTGAAGGAGCGTGTGTTGTCCTTAGACAAAGCACTGTGTGTACCTTGGACTATTCCCATAAAATTCAGTTTCTTCCTTTTTGAGCAAACCCAAATTTAGTGCACCCAATGCATGTGCACACATACACATGCCACATGGAAATGCACAGACATCACACACACCCACAACACACACACGGGTAAGGCACTTGAGTCACACACACACACACACACACACACACACACACACACACACACACACATTGTAAAGCTTGTCCTCAGCTAGAGAGTTTGGGGAAACAACTAAAAGAATAAATGAATGGAAGAATGAATGAATGACACTAATGTTTTATCTGTAATCATTCAATAGAGGATGCAGCTAGCAGCCATCTACTCTCAACCCTCCCAGTTGTAAATGGAGTTGTTTACTGATACCGGAGTTCAATTTCTTTTTAAGAAAATTTTGGGGTAACGTGTTCCTCCCAAAAGCTTTTGCTGTTACTAGAGTTTATTATTTTAAAAAATCCAATAATTTGTTGAGGACTTTCTCCTTTAAAGAGAGATCTCTCTGAAGAGAATGGCAGTGTGTTTACTAATAAGTTATGCTGAAACAGCAGAGTTGGGTTAGTGGAAACTGCACTGGACAGGGAGCTAATTGAACTGGATTTCAATCCTGTCTTTTTACTATTATTAGATGCAGCTGTGTGATAATTACTTCTTCCCTCAGAGTCTTGGTTTTCTCATTTATAATCTGGGAGAGGTGGAGAGTCTTTACTTAAATACAGTGCATCGTCCATCCATACTCATCTACTTTCTGTCCTAAGATCTCCTAAAATATTAAAGAAGGAAAAAGGTTAAACTCTTTAACCATGAGAACCCACTGTGGATGCAGGACATAAACAAATTTCCAGAAGATGGAAAATATAGGTTGGGCTGGTGACTAATCAAAGGAGGTAGAGGAAGCCACAGGATATAGTAACAAAGAAAGAAATACAGCCATCTGCATATTAAACCTTGGAGAGACCTGGGACTCTGGAACATCAGTTGTAATAAAGGATTGGAGAAATTCACAGCTTGCCTCTCAACTCGTGGGGTGTTTTGCCCTAACCCCCAGGGGACGTTTCTCAATGTTTAAGACTTTTTTGGTTGTCAGGACTGGCACCACCTCGTGGGTAGATGCTGATAAACATCCTTCGATGCACAGGACGGGCCTCACACAAAGAATGACGCAGCCCCAAATGTCAAAGTGCCAAAGTTAAGAAATTCTGCTCTAGACCCAAGAGTTAATCTCACACTTTCAAACACTGTCCTTATTGGCAGACTCACAGATATCTATCTGTGGATTGAATTGTGTCCTCCCAAAATTTATATGCTGAAGTGCTAATGCCCAGTCCATCAGCATGTGATTATATTTGGAGACAGGATCCTAAAAGAGTTAATTAACTTAAAATGAGACCATTAGGGTGGGCCCTAATCCAATAGGACTGTTGCCCTTATAAGAAGAAAAAGAGACACCAGAGATACGCGCACACACACACACACACACACACACACACACACACACACAGAGAGAAAACACCATGAGAGAATACGATGAGAAGCTGACCATATGCCAGCCAAGGAGAGAGGCACGGGAGAAACCAAACCTGCCAACACCTTGATCTTGGATTTCCAGCCTCCAGAACTATAAGAAAATAAGCTTCTGTTGCTGTTTAAGCCACACAGTCTGTGGTATTTTGTTATGGAAGCCATAGAAAACTAATAAACCCACTATACAAGTAATGAGAGGATTCTTTTCCAAAGAAATGGAATGCCCATACAGAAAAGACCTCCAACCTGCCAATTATGGGTCCCTAGGATTGTTGCCTACTTCCTCATATCACATTAAAAGGAACTGCCAGCCTGTAAGCACTGCCAACTTCCCCTTCAACTGCCCCTCCCCAACTGCCCACAGCTCAAGCTCAGCTTATTATCTGGTTCTTCCATATGATGGAACAGCCAAAGAGCACTGGACTTTGAGGAAACTCTACAACACAAAAGAGAGAGACAAAGATATGCAAGCAGAATACGTAACTCTGAAAGGAACAGACATGATTTAGAGACAATTTAACCTTTAAAAATTCTCTGATTAATATTACTAGAAAGTAAAAAAGTCATTGCATCAACAAAATACAAATAGCTAACAAAGAAGAACTATTATAAAATAAAAAAGTGACTCTGAAATTCAAATAGATTGTATGTAAAGTCTAATACATGACCAGGTAGTAGAACAAAGAGATGTAAAAAAGTAAAAGGAAAGACCAGGTAGTAGAACAAAGAGATGTAAAAAAGTAAAAGGAAAGATATATAGAGTATCAATCCAAGAGGCCCCACACCTAATCTATAGAGTGACACAAAGAAAAAACAAAGAAGAAATCAAAGAAATATGACAGAGGATTTTCCAAGGGTCAAAGGACATGAGTATACAAATTAAGATATCAATCAAGTGCCCAAGGCAAGGAGTTTTACCTAAGTCACATACAAGCATGTACACGCGCACGCATACACATCTAGACCCAGCGTTAAAAAAGCTCAGTACGTCAGTAATAAAGAGAAGATACTAGGATGCTTCAGCAGGAAAGAGAGAAATTTAAAAGATACCCGTAAAAGAGAACTCCAACCAGCATCAGACCTCTCGTCATCAGCTACGATGGATCTGAGACGACGGTAGAACAAAGCCTTTTAAATTCCTGTGTTAAAATGATTGTCAACCTTGAATTTCACACTCAACCCAGTAATGAAGGATGAAGGTGGCTTTACAAACGCATAAACTGAGAAACATTACATTTCACTCTTGCAAGCAATACTGCCCTGAGACTCCTGGCCTTTGGGGGTACCTTCCATGAAGTTCTAAGTCTCCTCCTGGGCCTGGGACTTAGCAGTGCTGGGTAGGGCAAACCAAGCTCAGACCTGATTCTGCATGGGAGATGGTCTCCAGAGCATCTTCTTTGAAACTTCCTATGGCCTCCTCCAGTGCCTGAGACCTTCCAGGGCCAGCATAACCTCCTGGTGGGGCACCCACACTTGGACCAGGATCCCTGTGTGCCCCAGTCCCCCTTGTTCCCCCACCACCCCTGGTGCTCTCATACCATCTGCCCTGCACATGAGTTTGTCTAGATTCCCCAAGGAGTTCTGGGACTCATGCCATGGGGTTTCTTGAGGTTCTGGGCTGACCTTGGTTCCAGGAGGGCATCCTGGCAAGTGGATTAATCCTGCTGCCTGGTGTCATGTTTCTTTCACAGAACCACATGAGATTGGGCTGCCAGAGTGGCACTGGTGATGATTTTAAGTGACTCTCAAACATCAAACACAGGACAAGTTGAAGATTCAATATTGAGGACACTTGGCCTGAGCTGCATATCTCAGCTCTTGCCTGGCTTTGTTTTGTGGTGCTGCCTCTGAATTTAGCACCCAAGGGCAACCCAGGGTGACATCAGGCATCCTTTATTCTGTGTGACCCCAATGATGTTCTCCCCTGCCTCCATTGATGTGAGGACGCCATACTTTGCCAGGTCAGCTGAAGCCATCCTGATGAGGGACAGACATGCCCATTACCAGTGAGGCCACTCTTCTCATTTCTCCTACAGTCCTCTCCTCTGGTGGCAGAGAATGGAAAGCAGGGTGTAGTTAACATTAAAATAATCACACTCTAGGAATGTAGTGATTACTGCATACAGAATTCAAAAGAAGACAGAGTTGGAAGATGTATTGTTCTATATTTATGTTATAACATTCCAAGTGGAATGGAAAATTCAACAAAACCAGAAAACAAATTACTGTTCACGTTTGCCTGCATACTCTGGATAAGACTTGCACTCGTGATCATCATCAATGAAATACAGCAACAACCTTTGAGGGAGACATTGGAAGCCAATATTCATGAGTGGCATGATGGATGATACAGCATCATAAGTAGCGATATAACCAGCATTCAATAAATGGCATTACATTAATGCATAAATATAGCTCTATATTGTTTCAATACAAATAGATTCTCAAGATCTTGGCATTGTGAATAATAACAGTCTTGAGAACAGTATGGAGGTTCCCTAAAAAACTAAAAATAGAACTACCATATGACCCAGCAATCCCACTACTGGGCATATACCCTGAGAAAACCATAATTCAAAAAGAGTCATGTACCACAATGTTCATTGCAGCACTATTTACAATAGCCAGGACATGGCAGCAACCTAGGTGTCCATCAACAGATGAATGGATAAAGAAGATGTGGCACATATATAAAATGGAATATTACTTGGCCATAAAAAGAAATGAAATTGAGTTATTTGTAGTGTGGTGGATGGACCTAGAGTTTGTCATACAGAGTGAAGTAAGTCAGAAAGAGAAAAACAAACACCGTATACTAACACATATACATGGAATCTAAAAAAAAACCAAAAAAAAAAAAAAAGGTTCCTGGTCAGGGAACTAAGATCCTGCATGCCGTGTGGCGCAGAAAGATATTATCTTCTAGTGAGTGGGATCTGAGGTGCTGTGGGGGTAGGAAACTTGTTTTTCATCATAAATATTTTATTGTAAAACTATAGGCAGGCATTTCTTTGATAATAAATACAAAATAAAGTATAATGACTGAACAAGATGATTTCTAAGCTTCTTTTTATATCTAAAATCCAAGGGAATAAGCTCCCAAAGTTTAGTCTACTCAGAAGGAGCCCTGGGGAGTTTTCCCTTCAGAAAGGCTGACTATCTGATCAGGAGCCAGTCCACGCCACCGGGAATCTCACAAACATTATTTGGATAAATGTCAGATTTTCACTCCTGACCTTATTTTATCTGCTTGACAGCTCTAGGAAGCAATTATTAAAATCATCTGCATTTTGGACATGAGATTCAATGAGATGAAATTAATTGTCCTGAATGACATGAGCTTTAAATTGGTAGAAAGCTACTGGACGTATGGCCTCATCACTCCACGTTCTTTTCTTTCCCACCATATTATGCCTCTCACTGTGCAGAAAGAGAAGAGTAAGAAAACTTCTCTGCCCAAGAGTCAATCCTCCAGTGAGCTGTTTATATATAAATGCACAGCCCTGTGATTACAGGTCAGCTCCTTTGGGAATCTGAAGGAGGAAGCTGCAAATTATAGCCTCCTTCTTTATTTGGGCTCGTGAACATAGGTGATCTGTGAGCACACTTCACCAAGGCTCATCAAAGGACCTGGCAACCCCTACCCTAAGTGATTGGCACCAACACAATATATAGCATCCAAAGGGCACCAGCTATGATCCTTTGGACTCCCAACTGCAGCATTTTTCCTGATGTTTGACCCATGCTCACTCTTGACATTTTTTTGCAAGTCCCAAGTCATGGTGAGATACTCCTGCATTTCTTTCTGATGCTGCAGTGAAGAGACTGCTTCCAGGACAAGTGTCAGGAGTGGGGAACTCCAGGAAGACTCTGGCTGGGACGCTACTCATGCTTGCCACAGAGAACCTCCCAACACCCATCCCCCAGGGAGCGCTGGGCCACTCAATTTACCTGCATCAGACTCTTTCTTAGTGCCACAAGGCTGCAGAACTTCTAAAGAGGGTACATTTCATGTTAATATCACAACAGAGTCCTTGACCCACAGAAACACCACGGGAAACCGGAGAGAGCAGATGCAAGTTTCCCCTGAGAATATGACTTAATCCAAGTGGCCCTGCCAAACCGCAAACTGCAGCTTCATAGCACGTTTGTAAACTCATTACGGTCCCTGTGGTTCTCACCTGACCCCTCCTCCTTTCTTTTCTAGGTGTGCTCCTTTCCCCTCCCCCAACACTGGCTGCCCAGAGACAGGCTCCACAGGGCTCCCTCCATCTGGGCCAAAACAACGTTGCCTCTCCAGAGCCCCTCCTCCTTCAACCCTTTCGCTCCGAGCCACACTTAGGAGATGGGCCAATTAACCTGATAACAATGACACGCGATGCTATGTATTGATGCACTTTCCGTCCCAATAGCATGTTTGCATTCTCCAGGAGGCCTTCAGTGCCTAAGTCTAAGTGCTTGACAGATGGAGAACACGTGGCAAGGATACTAATGTGCTTGTCACTTTGAAGCGAATAACTCAGAACTCCTCAAATCACTCCAAAGCAGCGACCCCTGATGTCGTCCATGCATGGTGCCAGAGCTGTCCTGGGGCTCACTGTGAATGACATCAGCCACTTAAAAGTCCTACTGTTCATGGTGCTTTACTGTAGCAATATTAGAATGTTTTTCTCTTGGCCCCTACATATTTCTTGGCATTACCTTTTAATATTATTTCAGTTTTGTACTCAGGTCTCCTTGGTCATAGTAAGACCTGATTTACAAAAATTACATGATTCAGTAAAATAAGCTCAGAGTGTGGATAGTGATCACCTCCTCACTCCAAAGAAATGAGTGTGAAAATTTCCCTTGATATTTTTAGTTCATTTTTCAAAACATTCAAAAAAAGACATAAAGGGAATACATTCAAAGCTCAAATTCAAGACTTAAGAAAAACAAGAAACAAGAAGGTAGTGAGATAAGTATGAGGTAAAGAACAACTGACATGATAAGTCTTAAAGAATTGTTTGTCACATTAGACTCCTATATTCCAAATGAAACAGGAATAACATGTTTTAAATAAACACATAGGCTCTCTCTTTTAGTGGCTGGGATATGTAAACTTAGCCTAAATTTCTTGAATGGATATGCAATAAACTATTTATAACATTTTCTCTGTCCTAATTACGACTAATCCTAAACAATTGGAGAGTCAGATGGCTGGGTATTTAAAGAAGCAAACATCCCAGATAAACAGTGGGTAATTTCTACTGAAATCCAGAGCCCTGAGCCCTTGTAGATACATGGTTATGGGGCAACTCAGGAATAGCTGCAAATGGAAACTGCAAAAGGAATCCTCCCGAATCCTGAGCCTCGACGTAAGGAAAAATGAAGGTGCCTTAGATGTGGGTGGCAAGGTCATCTGATGGGGCCCAAGAGGACTCTCCAGGCACCTAATAACTTCAAAAGCAACTTTCAGTTTTCTATGTATCTCATGAAATTCTACCATGTGGACCCTTCTCTTGAAAATTTGGAAAATAAAAACATGTAAAAGAATGAAATTAGAGGGGGGTGGTGGTGTGATGAATTGGGAGATTGGGATTGACATACATACACTAATATGTATAAAATGGATAACTAATAAGAACCTGCTGTATAAAAAAATAAATAAAATAAAATTCAAAGATTCAAAAAAAAAAGGCTCTTGGTGCTGCAGCCAGGAGTCAGTGCTGTGCCTCCGAGGTGGGAGAGCCAACTTCAGGACACTGGTCCACAAGAGACCTCCCAGCTCCACATAATATCAAATGGCGAAAATTTCCCAGAGATCTCCATCTCAACACCAGCACCCAGCTTCACTCAACGACCAGCAAGTTACAGTGCTGAACATCCTATGCCAAACAACTAGCAAGACAGGAACACAACCCCACCCATTAGCAGAGAGGCTGCTTAAAATCATAATAAGTCCACAGACACCCCAAAACACACCACCAGACGTGGACCTGCCCACCAGAAAGACAAGATCCAGCCTCATCCACCAGAACACAGGCACTAGTCCCCTCCACCAGGAAGACTACACAACCCACTGAACCAACCTTAGCCACTGGGGACAGACACCAAAAACAACAGGAACTATGAACCTGCAGCCTGCAAAAAGGAGACACCAAACACAGTAAGATAAGAAAATGAGAAGACAGAAAAACACACAGCAGATGAAGGAGCAAGATAAAATCCCACCAGACCTAACAAATGAAGAGGAAATAGGCAGTCTACCTGAAAAGAATTCAGAATAATGATAGTAAAGATGATCCAAAATCTTGGAAATAGAACAGACAAAATGCAAGAAACATTTAACAAGAAACTAGAAGATCAAAAGATGAAACAAACAATGATGAACAACACAATAAATGAAATGAAAAATACTCTAGATGGGATCAATAGCAGAATAACGGAGGCAGAAGAACAGATAAGTCACCTGGAAGATAAAATAGTGGAAATAACTACTGCAGAGCAGAATAAAGAAAAAAGAATGAAAAGAACTGAGGACAGTCTCAGAGACCTCTGGGACAACATTAAACGCACCAACATTCGAATTATAGGGGTTCCAGAAGAAGAAGAGAAAAAGAAAGGGACTGAGAAACTATTTGAAGAGATTATAGTTGAAAACTTCCCTAATATGGGAAAGGAAATAGTTAATCAAGTCCAGGAAGCACAGAGAGTCCCATACAGGATAAATCCAAGGAGAAATACGCCAAGACACATATTAATCAAACTGTCAAAAATTAAATATAAAGAAAACATATCAAAAAAAAATGAAATTAGAACACTCCCTAACACCTCACACAAAAATAAACTCAAAATGTATTAAAGACCTAAATGTAAGACTGGACAGTATAAAACTCTTAGAGGAAAACATAGGAAGAACACTCTCTGACATAAATCACAGCAAGATCTTTTTTGACCCACCTCCTAGAGTAACGAAAATAAAATCAAAAATAAACAAATGGGACCTAATGAAACTTAAAAGCTTTTGCACAGCAAAGTAAACAAAAAATGAGATAAAAAGACAACTCTCAGAATGGGAGAAAATATTTGCAAACGAAGCAACTGACAAGGGATTAATCTCCAAAATATATAAACAGCTCATACAGCTCAATATCAAAAAAACAAACAACCCAATCAAAAACTGTAAAGCAACTATACCCCAAATAAAAAAAAAAAACCTGCATCCACTGCTGGTTATTTTATGATGCCAACATCATGAAAATCTCTCAACCCCCCTCCAAAATAAATGTTTTATAAAGCAAGGCTGGGTCTGCCCCCAAAGCCTATCATTTCACTAACACTTAAAAATATTTTCTCAACATTCTCGAGCAGTGCTCAAAACCGGCCTGATATATATAGAGCCTCCTTTGTGGAATAACAAGATTATTTTTACCATTTTCCAATTCTCAAAAATCTGACCTGTCACCAGAGAACTTCTAAAAATATCAAGATGATAATGACATCCTTCGTCACTTCCCTCCTAGCTTATGGCTGCATTACTAGAGTTGGATTTTTATTTATTTTCTGAGGGTCCTCTCTGATCACAGCATGCATCACTTCACTGCTTTCAAGATGTGGGACACAATAGCTATCTTGGGAAGGTGGCTGACTTTTTTTTTTCCACCTTTACAGGCAAGGTTTTTTGCAAAACATTCAGTTCAATTCACTTTCTGCCTATCTCTTAAATCACATGTTTGAGTTGGAAGTATATTGGAAAGGATCCTAGAAAACAAATGCTGACTGAGGAGAAGCATTTTGTTCTTTCACCACAGCCAATTCAATTCCGCAGCAGCATTACCGAGTGCCTACTATGTGCCAGGAATATAAAGATGGATAAAACAGTCTTTGCCCTCAAATAGCTCACAGCTTTCCAGGATAGACAGTCCCACTAACAAACAACAATTGTAAGCTGTGGTAGAGCTAGAAATCTCATTGCTATTTGTATAAACATACAAGAAGGAGAACACCTATAAGGGAGCAGCAAACACTGTTGAGGGAAATCAGAAAGGAAACGTAATGGGAAACCAAGTGATGCTTTAGAGAGAGATCAATCCCAGCAATCTCTCTTTGATTAGAGATGTGTCTCAATCTTGATATATCTGGGGTTGAAGAAAAAAAAAAAAACGGCTCTTGAGAGTTGTCAGCAGCATCTGCTTTTTGGGTAGAATTTAGAATATATTCTTGTGGGCAGGTCCTCCTCCATTTGTTCTTGGCAGTTCATTTTGGTGAGTCTTTAGTCATGCTTAGAGAGAAGTACCTACTCGTTGGTCTTGCAGAAGCCCTGAACAGAAGGAGGGCTCCAACCACAGATGCTTCACACGGAGGATGTTCATTACTCTAACAATGACAAACTCTCTACTCAGATTGGGCAAAGATGCATCCATTTTAGTGTCAACTATGATATTGTTTATTATGTTACCAACAGAGTTTCCTTCACTTTGACTGTAGGAAGAGAAGATCAAGGAGACTTCCAAGCATGGAGAAGAGTAGGTCTGTTTCAGTGGCAGGAAGCTAGGGCCAAAGGAGCGAGAGAACCAGTGGGGGACTGTCTACCATGTTCAAAGGGACAGGACAACAGAATCAACAAGAGACATATATGGTATCTTGTTTTAGGTTCTTCTTTTCTCTGTAGTAATACTCGCTGAACATCATTACCTCATGTTGTTGTGTTAGTAAGCATTGGAGAATGAAGAGAAGGTTCTGTATCCATGCTTTGGGGTAAAGTGAACTTAAGGCTGTAGCAAGTTCAGAAAAATTCTTAGGAGATGGCCAGAGGTGATCACGGAGAAGCTGGGAGGGAGGTGAGACTCGGGTAGCCACCTGGCTGAGTGGCAAGGGGGAGACCCGGGGTCCCAGTTCTCCTTCTGCAAACTTTCAATCAAGCCTCCTGCTTTCAGCTCTTCTCAATATCCCTGCCTTCAGTGGTTCCAGGAGTTTCCTGTTCTAAGCCTTTCCAAGGTTCCATTTCAAAATTAGTTTTTCCCTCATTCCTTCTTGTTGGCTTTTCCCCTCCACAGACACGAAGCTTTCAGCTGTCCCTAATCCACTAAGCATGTTACTGCCCTTCTATTTGCTTTTCAGTTGCCAAAACTTTTTCTCTCTCATCACCTCTCCCCTTCTCTTGTTCTTATATATAGGTTCATGCATTTTTAATTCCTTTACTATGAGGTTTTACACAGGAGTGGAGATGAGTGCAAGTGTTCAATCTGTGGGTTTCTTTCTTAGCTATATTTTATTTATCTATTCATTAATATTCCACCTAGTTGAAAATAACATGACACCAGATCTTGCTTAGAATTAGCATGCAACCCCCTTAAAAGGCCTTATAAAATCAAGACCCTCAGGCTTGGAATGAATTATGAAGGTCAACGTATCTAAGCTCTTGTCAGATGTTTAATCCAGGAAACTCCTTTGCTTGCCTGATAGAAATTTAATTTATTGAGTGAAAAAGCAGAAAGCTATGTTGTTTTGCTTATCATCATGCATCATATTTAATAACGATGGCTACCACTTACAGTGTACTTCCCATGTGCCCCACTTGTGCTAAGGGGCATTTACGCCCCGCAATGACCCTATGAGGGAGAAATTATTATACTCAACTGTGCTCCACACACACACCACTTTGCAGAGAAGGAAACTGAGATTTAGTTCCGGTTTCGCTCATTTCTCAATTGCTTGTAGCTTGTACATGACAGGCATAGCCTAGTTCTGAACCAGCTTTTTCAGATTCCAGAGCTTATCCTCTCAGCTGTGATGGCTCCCAGATCTAGGACTGTATGGCTCTTAAGGAACTTGTTTCTGCAGGGTGGCTTGTGTGTGCTCTCTGCTTTTTTCCCACTGGCAGGTTTTGCCGTTGATGTTGTTGTGCTTGTTTACTGTTGCCTGCATTTCGGTCCTTAGGGTCATGACCCTCAGTGGTCCAGGCTGACTTCGATCTGCTACCTAGATGGCTTCTCTTTTAAACTGATATGAAGCCAGTAAACAATAAAAAATCATTTTTAAATGGACCAAACAATGAAGGTAAACCTGTTATCAAAAAGATGCGTGATCTATTTCTAGGTAAACTATCAGTGGCACTGCATTTATCATCCATTATATCAAGTCACTATGGTTTACATGCTGAGTATAGTTACATTAGAATGTTGACCGAACCAAAGATTTCGACTTTGGTGGGTTCTTTTTGGTAAAATAACCACACATTTTTTCCTGTCAACAATTTCAGTGGTTGAGGGCACACTATTAGAATGGGCAGATAGAGTAGAAACTACCCAGAACCCAAATCAGAAGCCCCAGGGTTGAGGTGCAGCTCTGTGTCTCTGTGTACTTTGAACAGTTCACCTAACTTACGTGAACCACAATTTCAGGGTCTGTCAGCAAGAGAACCTAACACACAACAGTATTTAGAGTGCAGCTGAGCCAATGTATGTGCAAGTGCTTGACACAGAAGTAGGGGCTTAATAAACGCTTATTCATCAGCCTGTTTCAGCAAGTGTGGTAGGAATACTTATTGAATATGAATGGGAGATAGACACTGGGAATATGTATAAGCAAAGAGAAGAGACTGGATGTCTGAAATCTCACATCTTTCTAAAGCATCCCCAGGATGCCCAGCGCTGGCGCCTCTAGTTCTGACAGCTGCACCAGTCATGGAGATCGGCTCAGAAGCTCGGAACTGTCAGCTCATTTAACTGTGCCATGATCTGCACTGTGTTGCCTATGACTTCCTTCTCCTCCACCACTCTTGCTGCAAACCTTGCCTGGCAAAACACTGAGCAGAAGGTAGCAGAATTTCCTCTGGGACTTACTATGAATGCCTTCTGAGGATAAATACTGCCATGGAGAGGGCGATTTATCTGGGTGAACACGACAGTCTCCTAATGTCCAAAGTGTGCTAGACATAAATTTAAACCCCAGGAGAAAGCCTCTGAAAGCTCCGCCTCTGTAGTAGGTCTTCCAACATCATAAGGACTTAAGGGAAGCATTTTTACTCCCTTGGGTATTTCAGAATCATGGTACAGTTTTGGGGTGAAACTGGGGGTCCCACAAAGAATTGAATGCCTGGGCTTAAATCACAATAGCTCCCATCAACAGATCTCCCTAATACCCCACTAGGGACCCTTAAGCCAGGAAGGCTCAGCACACAACCCCAGAGCTATTACAGATTGGAGCAGGCTCCTTAGAGATCCTTGGTGTTCAGTCTCAGTCCCCCAAAGGAGGCTGAAAATGACTCAACATTCATACATTTGTGAAGAAAGGAAGGCATGGGGCAAAAGAGATTTGATTCATCTTTTTTCTTGATTGTCTCCCAGATGGCCCTTATCCTAGAGACGTGTACCTCTCAGGCAAGAAGCCACTTTGACTTTGAAATATTTCTATAGGAAGTGAGTCTTCAGAGTGGTACAGTGAATAGGGTCCTTAGTAAGCTGGGAGCTGCAGGATTGAATTGCAGTCCCAGCTCTGTCACTGACAGAATACTTCAGACAAGTTGCTTAATTTCTCTGGGCCTAGGATTCTTTGTTTTTAATTTAAAAATTTTTGTTTTGGAATTCCCTGGAGGTCCAGTGGTTAGGACTCCATGCTTCCACTGCAGGGGCACAAGTTCGATCCCTGGTCAGGGAACTAAGATCTCACATGCCACGCAGTACGGCCTTAAAAAAAAAAAGTTTTACTTTTTAAAAATGAGAACATGGGACTGGGTTATCTCTCTGGACCCTTCTAACTCTAAATATCTGATACATCTATTACCCTGACAGGAATGAACTGAGCTAACAGAATCATATGACTCAAGGGAACAGCCCATAGCTAATATTACAGTCAAATACTTTTTGTTTCTCTGCTGAGTGTTTGACAGAACTATGAGTTATAGGCTGGGGTTTCTGGATCCTGCCTGGGCTTCTCATAAAAGAAAAAGAAAGGATGAGAGCTGTGGCCTTTAAACTGTTGAAAAGACATAGTTCTCATAATCTAAGTAACTTTGGCACTATGCACCACAGCCTGACAATTAAATTTCTCTCTTGCTCTCTGAATTTCAACCAGTGCTACATTGAGAGTTAAACTATTCTGATGTGAAGACATCTCTTTTCTCTCATCAGAGACTCACAAGCTGTCCGCATCAGTTTCCTTAGTAACCAACCTGCTTGCTCAGACAGTGTCTCACGGTTTATACCCAGTGAAAATGCTGCTCCCCAACAGCAGAAGAGCAAACACAGCTGAGGAATAGTAGAGCTGGGATGGCTTGCAGAAGGCCCCAGCAGCTGAAATTAAACGTGCTGCTCACCTCATCAAGACCAGGGAAGAGAAGTACCTCTTAAACCAAAGGGAAACTTTCCTGATTGGTGATGTGCACATGGTGCCCTGGAGAGAATTTTCCAAGGCTGCAGCATGGAACTGCCCAGCTCAAGCCCTGGCCCATGACTGCTTTCCCTCTTCATTAGGCAACTCTCTCTCTCTTTTTTTTTTTTTTTGCGGTACGTGGGCCTCTCACCGTTGTGGCCTCTCCCGTTGCGGAGCACAGGCTCCGGACGCACAGGCCCTGCGGCCATGGCTCACGGGCCCAGCTGCTCAGCGGCATGTGGGATCTTCCCGGACCAGGGCACGAACCCGTGTCCCCTGCATCGGCAGGCAGACTCTCAACCACTGCGCTACCAGGGAAGCCCAGGCAACTCTCTTTTTAATCAGCACAAGTGACAAGAGTCTTCTCCAAGGGAGCAGCCGCCAACTTGACAAAATAACCAAAGAACCCCGTTCCTTCCCTGTCCCTGCATGGGAAACACACCGTGTACCAAAAGCATCCTAAATGTACGACTAGTATGCAGGGCGAGAGAGTCTGGAAGCCTGGTCTGCATCCCCAAAAGACTCTAAAGCCCTTGAGCAAATGAGCCTCATGGAAACCAACTGAGGGTGGTTTGTCACAGAAGACCAAGAACTCCAGACAGGTGGCCGTTAGTCCCAGTAGAGGAAGCAAAGCAAGAAAGACACCCAAAGGAGAGAGTTTTCACAGAATTCTATATGAATATCCTGGAGACATAGGACATGGGTAATCAAGTGAAGGATAGAAGGTGGAATGAAAACTGGAATCCTGCAAGATCCTGGTCAGAGAGAGCCCTGGATCTGAAGGGCAAGGAAGTGAATGCGGACTCCAGCAAAGCCCGTATTTCGTCTGGGCATTTTTGTCATCCTCCTTAGTCCCTCTCCTCCCCAGCTGATGCAGCCAATGGTTCTCCTGTTCTGTGGTCTTTGGTCCCTTCAAAGGAACGAGTAAGCAATTTTCTGCCTCCAATGGACCTTATATTGCTTGATTGTCCCTTTACACAAGGACCAGAGTTAAACAACCTTTCTGGAGATTTAAGCAGCAGTACCTGTTTTACTGAAATGAAAATGAAAATATATTGCTGAATTAAAACGTCATCAGAAAGGTCAAGAAAGTCATTTGAAATATGACCACTGTAAGTCTCAGTGTGAGTTCTTGTGTGTTACCTAATAATACTCTGATAATACTCACTCTTCTCTAATAATACTCAAACCACATACAAAAATAAAACTCAAAATGGGTTAAAGACCTAAATGCAAGACCTGAAACCATCAAAGTCCTAGAAGAGAATATAGGCAGAACACTCTATGACAAAAATTGTAACAATATTTTTTTGGATCTGTCTCCCAAGGCAAAAGAAATTAAAGCAAAAATAAACAAATGGGACCTAATTAAACTTAAAAGCTTTTGCACAGCAAAGGAAACCATCAACAAAAATAAAAAGGCAACCTAAGGAATGGGAGAAAATGTTTGCAAATGATGCAACTGACAAGGGGTTAATATCTAAAATATTTAAACAGCTCATACAACTCAATTTTTAAAAAAACCTAATCAAAAAAATGGGCAGAAGGGCTTCCCTGGTGGTGCAGTGGTTGAGAGTCTGCCTGCCGATGCAGGGGACGCGGGTTCGTGCCCCGGTCTGGGAGGATCCCACATGCCGTGGAGCGGCTGTGCCTGTGAGCCATGGCCGCTGAGCCTGCGCGTCCGGAGCCTGTTGCTCCGCAACAAGAGAGGCCACAACGGTGAGACATTTTCTCAAAGAAGACACATATATGGCTAACAGGCATATGAAAAGATGCAAATCAAAACAACAGTGAGGTATTACCTCACCCCTGTCAGAATGGCTATCATCAAAAAGTCTACAAATAACAAATATTGGCAGGGATGTGGAGAAAAGGGAACACTTGCACACTGTTGATGGCAAAGTAAATTGGTGCAGCCACTATGGAAAACAGTATGAGAAGTTCCTTAAAAAACTAACAACAGAACTACCATACGATCTAGCAATTCCACTCCTGGGTATACATATCCAGAAAAAAAACAAAAATGCTAATCAGAAAAGATACATCCAACCCCAATGCTCATAGCAGCAGTATTTACCACAGCCCAGATAGGGAAGCAACCCAAGTGTCCATCAACAGACAAAGGGATAAAGAAGATGTATATATATGTACACACACAATGGAATATTACTCAGCCATAAAAAGAATGAAATATGGCCATCTGCAGCAATATGGATGGGCCTAGAGAATATTATGCTGAGTGAAATAAATCAGACAGAGAAAGACAAATATCGTGTGATATCACTTATATGTAGAATCTAGAAAAATAAAATGAATGTATATAGCAAAAGAGAGACGCACGGATACAGAAAACAAACTAGTGTTTACCAGTGGGGAGAGGGAAGTGGGCAGGGGCACGATAGGGGTATGGGATTAAGAGATATAAACTACTATGTATAACATAAATAAGGATATGTTATAAGCAATAAGGATATGTTATACAGCACAGGGAAATATAGCCATTATCTTGTAATAACTTTTAATGGAGAATAATCTGTAAAAATACTGAACCACTATGCTGTTCACCTGAAACTAATATTGTAAATCAACTATACTTCAATAAAAAATACTGTATTGTACACTTAAAAATTTATCGAGGGTAGATCTTACGTTACATGTTCTTCCCACAATAAAATTTTTAAAAACACTCCTCATTCTTCTGTCATAGCTTGGTAATTATTTAAGTGTAAGCACTTCATTTTTAATTTTTTACTGCAACAAAACATACATCCAAAAAAGTGCACTTATCGGAAGCATAAACCCTCACAAACCGAATGCACGATGCAACCAGCCCCCAGATCTCAAGAAATAGAAATCACTGTCAGAAGCCCTTTGCCTCATCCCTCCCATCACTCTTCTCCCAAGAGTAACTATTATCTGGCCTTACGACAGCACAGGTTAGATTTGCTGGGTTAGTACTCTATACAACTGAGATCATACGGTATGTTCTTTTTTATATCCGTATTATTTCCCTCACCACTGTTTGGGAGATTCCTCCATACTGCTGGGTGTAGCTGCAGATTATTCTCATCACTAGAGAGTACCCACTGTGAATACACCACACCGGATCCATGCTGCGGCCAATGGGCATTTTGCTGGCTTCCAGTAGGCGGCTATTTCCAATAGCGCTTCTCTGAACATCTTGATACATGTTGGTGGGAAACATAGGTAGCAGGTCATAGTTTTTAGTCATATCTTGCCCCACAGCAGGTGGTCATGTATTTTTACATCTTTCCAGACCCCATTCGAGAAAGCTCAATAAGAAAGTATATGCTGAGTGTACTTAAGAATCTACTAGAAAAAAATAGCATGATTTGACATTCACGTCATCTCTCCACAACAGTTTGCCAGTTCGTTCTCTCTAAAATCAAGCCTCAACAACGCAGCTTATGCCACGGCCTTGATTCTTCCTGCTGTGGCATCTTGGCGCTCACTCCTGCCTCCTGACAACAGCTCGTAATCACCTCAGTCATGTCATCTATTTTCAGGTCATATAAATATTTTTTTTCAAAAAATCCTTTATCCCGGGATAGTTTTTTCTTCTTTAAAATTCTTTGGTGATTTTTACGCATACATGTGGGATCTAGAAAAATGGTACAGATGAACTGATTTGCACAGCAGAAAGAGAGACAGACGTAAGAAACAGATGTATGGACACCAAGGGGGGGAAAGGGGGGTGGGATGAATTGGGAGATGGGGACTGACATATATACACTACTATATGTAAACTAGATAACTCATGAGAACCTGCTGTAGAGCACAGGGAACTCTACTCAATGCTCTGTGGTGACCTAAATGGGAAGGAAATCCAAAAAAAAGAGGGGATATACATATACATAGAGCTGATTCACTTCACTGTACAGTAGAAATGAACACAACATTGTAAAGCAACTCTACCCCAATTAAAAAAAATTCTTTGGTGATTTTTAAATTAATAGATATAGATCTACTAGTTCCGCCTAGTATCTCGTCTTCAAAACAACACTGAAAATGTTTTATGGGGGCGTGGGGGAGAAGAGCCTTTCTTTTTCCTCAGAGGAGACCCCGTGCTCTGCATTTTCATATGCAAGTCAAAAAAGCAAATGCAGAAAAACTATCCCCAGATTGTGTGTGTGGTGGGATGGGGGCAAAACATGGCCCCAGGTTCTTTGCCATGTTACCATCAAGAGGCAGAGTCTGGGTGGATCGAGACCAGTTTGACAATTGAGCAGAGCAGAAGTGACACTGTGTGACTTCAGGGTTGGGTTGTGAGTGGCCATGCGGTTCCCAGCTGGTGCTCTTGGAATGCCCACTTTCAGAATCTAGCCACCATGCTGTGAGATGCCCAGGCCAAGTGGAGAGGCCACGTAGTAGGTGCTTTAGTCAACAAGTGCCAGTGAGCCCAGCCTTTGAGTCATCCCAGCTTCTATGGGGCTGAATCATGTCTCCCCTAAAGATATGTTGGAGTCTAACCCCTAGTACCCCAGAATGTGACCTTATTTGGAAAAAGAGTCATTGCAGATGTAATTAGTTAACATGAAGTCATATTGGAGTAGGATGGGCCCTTAACATCTCCTTATCAGAGATGAGAGCACCATGCAAAGACACAGACACTCAAGGAAGACAGCCATGGGCAGACAGAGGCAGGGATTGAGTTATGCTGCCACAAGCCAACGGCTACCAGAAGCTGGGAGATACAAAGAAGGATCCTACCCTGGAGGCTTTAGAGGGAGGATGGTCTTACCGACACCTTGATTTTAGACTTCTAGACTCCAGAACTGTGAGAGAATACATTTCTGTTGTTTTAAACCACCCCATTTGTAGTACTTTGTTACAGCAACCCTCGGAAACTAACACACCAGCTCAGACACCAAACATGTGAGTGACAAAGCCTTTGGTGATGCCAGCCCCCAGCCAATCGAGTCTTCCCAGCTGGGGCCCCAGGGTTGTAGAATAGACAAGCCATCCCACTGTACTCTGAATTCCTGCCCCATAGAATATGTGACCATAATTAAGTGGTTGCTATTTTATGCTACTAAATTTGGAGTATTCTGTCACAGACTAATAGTAAGTGGAACAGGAGTCATCAGAGTTTGACACGGCAGCCCGAGGCCTCAGTCTACGCTACATAAAGGACAGACCAGTCATTTCTGCTCTGCAAGTGTGCTGAGCATCGGTGTCCGTCAACAGAGAAGATGAACTCAATCAGTGGTCCTGCGGGAAGCCCGGGTATTGAACCAGAAGTAACAGGTACTGTGAGCCAGACAATGCCGTAACATTTCACATGGCTTGTCTCATGTAATCTTTCCAACAGTCCAGTGAAGTAGGTCCTAATATTAGGCTCATGTTAATAAATGAGGGCACAGAGGCAACCTGCCCTGGGTCACATAGTTAGTTCATGGTAAAGCACAGCCTTCACACTTCGGGAGATGGCACCAAGAATCAAGTTTACTACAGTCATTGGAGAAAATGGGGGTGATGCAACTAGCTCCCAGTGCAGGACAGTGGCCCGAGTGTTTATCTGCTCACTTAATGGACATTTCTTGGGTTCTGCAATGTGTCACTGTGTCGATTAGGGAAAGCACGCTCTAATGGAAGATGCAGACATGTAAGTAGATATCTTTTCTTTTTAGTTCAGTCCAAAGTTGAATTATTTCAAAAGAAACTGTTGTAACTGGGGAAAAAAGAGAAAATAAAGCAAACAAGAAAAAGGGAACAATGGGCTTTCCTTGCTGACAGAAGCAGAGAGAACACTGAAGTCAAAGGAAGTTAAAAGTTCTGAACTAGAAAACAGAAATTTGGGGTAAATCAAGCTTGGGAATGTGAGATTCAGCTGTGACCTGGTTCTACAAATCTATGCTATGCACCATATACTCTCAGTGGCCCAAGGCATGTGATTAGATCAGATCCAGCACAGTTGGGACAGAAACAGTCATGAGCCCATCCACATGAGTCCACTTTGGGATTGTATTTCCCCCTCAATCCAAATGAACCCTTTGAGGTTCCAAAGGAATGGGGAAAGGAGGGAAAGGCCGAAATCATATGTTCAGGGGGAGAAGGCCTTCTGCACCCGTGCTGCTCAGAGCAGCCTGGCCACCATGCTCCCTCATAGTGGTCACCTGGGCAGATGGGCAGAGAAACAAAGTCCAGACTCAGGAAGGATGCCCGTCATGGGTGGCCCTGACTGCCATCCAACCACTCGAAGGGTGAGGGATGCTGCCCTATTTTGCAAACCTGGCAGAAACAGGTCAATGAAGCCCCTGGAACCTGAGCTCAGTCTCATGGATTTTTGTCCCCTCAGCCCAGCCACGACTGTTTCAACCCTTTCTTCAAGTGGAATGTTCCTTCAACAACCTAAAATAGTTTCAAAAAATGTTTCACAGAAAAAAGGTCAAGGTTACACGGTGCTGGCTCACCCATTTTGTGAGGCTAAGATGAGAACTTTGATTTTTATTTCTGATATATTTTATTACTGCTTTAAAGGGAGAGAGTGAAAGGCACTTGGGGATGTTTGGTCACGGAGGAGTGGCCTGGCACAAGTCTAGGATTCCCGCAGACCCTCCATCACATCTTCCCTTCTTCCCAGTAGTTGTCTGGGAGGAATGGGGAAACTGGAAGCCCTAAAAGCCAAAACTAAAAGCCAAAACTTTCCTTGCTTCTGCTCACCAGATGCAACTCATTACCTACTGGCCGCAGAGCGAGGGAGTCATATTTCTAACAGAACACTTAGTGTCTGCTTTTGAGGACCTTTTATTATCTTGATTATCTTTATTGTGTCCAACTGATGTGAAGCCAGGGCCATAACCAGAGCATACTTGGAAATGGTTTTAGAATTTTCCTAGTTCCACTAGATACGCTCTAAAGCGCTTACTGATTTTTGCCCTTTCTCCATATGAACTAATCAAATGAGATGGAGAAGGACAGTTGACAGAAGGTCCACTGGGAGGAAGACCTCTTTGACTCTCTTGTCACAGGCAACAGTGAGTGAGGATATGATAGATGAGGGATATTTCTCGCACTGAGTTAACTTTGGTGTGAGAGGCAGTATGGCTAGAGTCTTCAGGTCCAGACCTTGCGGGTTTGAATCTGCGATCTGCAGTTTAGGAGCTGTGCAATTTAGAACAGTTACTTAATCTCTCTGGGTCCCTTTTCCTCATCTGTAAAATGGAGATAATAATAGCATCTACCTCCTTAGGGGGTTGTAACCAATAAATGAGTTAATACCGGAAAGGCCCTTTAATAACCGTGTCATAATGGGTTTGCTGTTATTGTATTCATGTAGAAAAGGGAACAAAAGAGTGGAATAAAGTGAGGCACTTGAGACCCTGAAAGAGAGAAAGCTAGAGCCAGATCCTGGGTCCTCCTTCAGAAACCACCTTAACCGTCAGCGTCTGTGGTGGTTCTCCCATCCATGTAGGAAGCACATTCAGCAACAAGAAAGAGCCCTTAATACTTGTTCTCAAATCACCGTAAACCATGGGAAGTCACAGAAAACCAAGGGAAGAACTCTTGCTTTCATACCTGTATAGGTGCTGTACATTTTGTTGGCAAGATGCCCAAGAGATACACTTTGTAGGGCCAATTAATCAAGGATTATTAGAGACTGATAAGGTTGAGTGGATTTACCTACCCATCAAATTGCTTGACGTAGAAAAGTAGAGTGAGTGGAGAATGGATAAGAAGAGGTGAACCGTAAGGGTTACATCTTTCTAATCCTATACCAGTGGGCCCTAAATCCATAAATAGGTGTTCTTCCATGGTGATGTCTTAGACTTCCGCCTTCAGGAGTCCATATCCCTTAAAGGCTATAACCGCCCTCCTAGCGCAATGCCTGACACGCAGCACTCCTATTTTTTAGAAAAGAATGACTGCATGGATACATGGATGATATACTAGATAGATTAGATAGATAGATAGATGTCAACTTCTTCAGATACCTAATCCATTTGAAAGATAAGATAACCATTTAGTTTTTCACAAGTCCCCAAGATCTTAATTATGGAAATTTCTAGATTTCACCCAAATCAGTTTTCTCTAGACATAGGCTTCTTGTGCATATCATTATACCACAAATTGTCTTTTCAATTTCCACTAAAATTTTATCTCTCACTTGATGAGCAATTTTTGTACTAGCTGAGACACCAGCTGAAACTGTTTCACAAAGTACTTTTTTCTTCTTTTTGTAGAGAATATATGGTGAATTGCTTATATTCATAGAACCGGGTCACTGCTGAATTTCACATTCCACTGCCTGATTTACCCCAAACTTCTGTTTTCTAGTTAGGAACTATAACTGTCTTCAACCTCAACTTTCTCTTTACTTCTATCAGCAACACTGGGTTACCCTTATTTTCAAATCTTTTTTTAAAAAAAAAACACACAGAAAAATCTAATTCTTTTATAACATGAACACACCATAAGATGTGGCGGTCTGGGTAGGCGGCTAGGTGAACTCACTACCTAAGGGTCTTGACCTCACATATCAGTCTGGAAAAGTGACACATCATAGAACCTGCTCCCAACTTGAGTCCTCATGATGTAATATCTCAACTTGCAGGCCACCTCCACTCACACTTGTATGACTGTCCTCATTATAAACAAGACAACTCAGTAACAACAAATCTCAAATGTACAACCATCTGAAGAGTGTGGCATCAATATCATCAATATTTCAAAGCACTTTCTATGAAGTCAGACAGTGACATCTCTGGGGGTTTTTGTTCTCCAACATTTATTCAATGGTTTGGGAGAGGCCCTCCCTTTTTTCAGGTAGTATAATATAGTGTCTATTGGAGACAACACCATTTACTTTAAGACTGAGAAATGAAGGAAGGTTTTTGGTAAGGAGTGATGTCAAACAGTGTCTGCTATGAGGTAGTGTGTGCAACTCATACACATACATCCTTGCTTTGTGGGCTGATCTTTCAGTTCCTATTCCAAGGACATTCAAAAACCAATCTCTTGGATTTCTGGACTTGATTTTGAGACTTGAGCAGATGGAGTACTACTTGCTTTTCTGGAATTACTTTGCTTGGGTTACACCCTGGCAAACTTTCCAGGTGTTACTGTCTATTAGTTTTGAACCTATCAGAATGTTAAGATATATTATCTCTAAAGATACTTCCTTTGCTGCCTGGAAATAGACTGAGCTTAAATTTCAAGTCTGCTATTAAAACTGCAAATCCTTCCACTAGGAAATCTTCAAATTGTCCTTGCACAATAGAAGAGTGTTCTTTTCTCTTCCCAGTTGGCCCTTGCTCTATTTTCATCTTCACCTCAGCCCAGTCCATGCCTCATTAAAATCATTTCATTGTGGACTGGTGAATGAAATGAAAGTAATGACATGTAAAAGAACCTCTTTTCTAATAACCCCAGCTTCATAAAAGACAAAATCTGCTTATCGATAACAATGCCTGAGTTGGAGCAGTGCTTTAGCTTTGCAAAGCCTTTGGTTCCACAGATATTCTCTCCATGGAGCTCTCTGGGGTTGGCAATTATCACAGTGAAGTGCTTGTAATTATCTGCTCAGGCCCCTGGACTGTTGAGAGACAACCCTGGGGTCTCCATTCAGGGCATTAGAAGTAACTAGGCTTCTAATTACCACATTATGCAGTTTGAAATTAATTGAAATTTTGGATTTTATTCAATTAAGAAAATACATCTGGAGCCCACTTAGAGACACAGTACCCACTCACGCAGCTAATGGCTCTGACCCAGTGGTAGCTAAATGGCAATGTTACTTAACCACATATACCCACCTGTTAATGGTGGTCAGTTTGCCCAAATCAATTGGGCAGCAATATGAATCAATTATTAAGAGGCTGGTAAAAGTCCTTTCTTTTTATGACATAACTGTTGAGGGTTTATAGCATCCTTTGAGATTACAGCAATTTTCCCAAGTGGTATGAATATCAGAATGCCCTGAGGACATGTTAAAATTTGCTACTTCAGATCTTCCAAATTAGATTTTCCAAGGGAGGCATGTGACCAGGAAAGTATGAGAAGCACATTTCATTACAATCTTTATCTAAAAAAAACATTGCAAATACACAATTCAATTTTATTTCAAATATTTATGAAGTAAATAGTGTGTCCTTCCTGCTAGGTTCTCTGAGAGATAAAAAGATAAATAAGATAATAAATACATTATAAACTTTTTTTTCCCTATGTACCTGGTGCTTTGCATATTCACCTCTAAATCTTCATGACAAATGTATGAGGTAAACTGTAGATTCCCATTTTCTAGATAAGGAAAATGGGGCTTAGAAAAACTAAGTCACTTGCTCATACAGCTAGTAGATAATGGAATCCCAGTCATCCTGGCCCCTCATATCATGCCACATCTACCACCTCCACTGCCTTACATTTCTCCTCAAGCGAGGTAAGTTATGTGCCCAGAGCAGAATACAAGGCAAAATACTGTCTGTGCCCAGTGAGGGTAGAGACGCAAGTTCTACCGGCATTAAGCAAAGAATGTGCTAGTGTGATCTGGACCAAGTCAGAAAGACTTCAAGGAGGAAGCAGGAAGATGGGTGAGATTAGGTAGGTGGGAAGAAGAAGAGAACGTAGGATGCCTGGCAGCCACATGAGGAAGGGGGTGCAGCTCCTGTTGTCTTGTGGAGATGAGACCTCTGCACAGCACCTCCCAGCGCAGGGGGAGTGCTAGCTCGTACTAGGGAAACTTGGAGGGTTCAGGGAAGTCTTCAGAGACATTCGTCCAGATGTCTCCCTGCCATGTTTCAGGGTCCCAGGTTTTCTCAACCAAGGCCCTGACCCTAGCCTGACAGACCTGCCTCAGCTGATCATTCGAACTCTCTGAGCTCTGCAATTCTCTCTAAAGACACGGCTCGGCTGGGTCTCTTTTTAAGCTTTGAGAGAGAGCCTCTGGCTCCCACAGTCAGCCTTTAACTGCTTGTCAAAGGCCCTCAGTTTCTCACAGAGTGGTACCCCTCTCATTCTCAGCACGGCATTGGGACAACTAAATAGTAACCTGTTGACTCCCCTGCCTTTGTAGACAACTCCCTCAAGTGCGAAATCATTGCTCCCACAAGGGGGTTCCCCTCACTGGGGCTTTTCCCACATCACCCCTGCTGAAGTTTAGCACCTGGGCCTCCACCCTGTGCCGGGGATCACCCATGCCCTAAATATCACGCAGGATGGTGTCCTCTTTGCCTTCCAGGCTGTGAGTAAGCCCGTCTCACAACCCCATCTTACCCCCAGCTTTCTCAGACCATCCCCAGCACCACTTGTGTTAGTCTGGGTCCTCCAAGGGCTGGACATGCAGGAGATTTGTGGAGGGAAATGCCTGTGAAGGTAAACGGGAGAAGCAGAAGACAGGAAGGGCCTTCAGACCACAATGCAGGTTTGCTACCTGTGAATGAGAGGGGAAGGGAGGGGATTGGGTAGGAAGAGCCTGGGACTGCAGCACAGCTCCTAAAAAGTTCAGCCGGGCTGACTGAGGAGCGCTGGAGTCAAAGTCACTGGTTGGAGGAAACCTGCCGTCTCTCAGGAACAGACCTGCATTACTAACCTCACTGTGGTCAGACCACGTGTCGTGGCCCGGTGCAAACATGGCGGAGGGGGCTAGCAGCTGGGGCTGCCAGTCCACACCACTCCCTCCAGCAGAACTGAACGGTGCATTTTCACGAGCACACAGTAACACACTAAGGACCAAGCTAGTCTGGCCAAGATGTTAACGACTGATAATGGCTTGAGGCATTAGTCACTCTAGATAACATTCACATTTTGATAGCTCTATATGAGGGAATGACAATAATAGAGTAATTTTAAGATAGCAACAGGACAAATGGAAAAATAATTTGGTGCAATTGAGTCTTCCTTTGCTCTCCTCAAATCATACTACATAGGAAGCTTTTCTGTATGGTACATATGCCCTGATAGCCTCAAAAATGAAATAATACCATTTTAGAACTCAAAGGAAGATGATTCAGTCTGGGAGTAGGAAATGAAATGCTCAAAATAAAGCCCATTTCCGCCTCCCTATCTTGGGTTGAGAGGTGAATAGTATTACAATTGAATGAAGCAATTTTTTCCACCTGCATTTTTAATAACCAGGGAAAGACAGTGGTGATGCTAAACTACCCGGACTCTTAAAATTGGAAGGGACCCTATAAATCATGTTCGTTGTACGTCAACCTCCTGTGTAGCAGCAAACCTCTGTGCAAGGTTCTCATCCCAAATTCCCAAGAGATTCATTGTCCTTGTCTTGCACACCTCCAGTGACAAGGAACTCACTGCTTCCTGAGGTAGTTCATTTTGTTTTTAAAAAGTGATTGAGGGCTTCCCTGGTGGCGCAGTGGTTGAGAGTCCACCTGCCGATGCAGGGGACACGGGTTCGTGCCCCGGTCCGGGAAGATCCCACATGCCGCGGAGCGGCTGGGCCCGTGAGCCATGGCCGCTGAGCCTGCGCGTCCGGAGCCTGTGCTCCGCAATGGGAGAGGCCACAGCAGTGAGAGGCCCGCGTACCGGAAAAAAAAAAAAAAAAAGTGATTGAGTCAGAACTCTTTGCCATATGTGGCCACGGATTTTTACATATTATCTCATTGACTCCTTATTATCACCAGGGAGGCTTTTTTTCCCCCATTTTAAAAATGGGGGAGCCTGAGACAGAGTGACTAAGTGATTTACCTGATGTCACACAGCTGGAATTCAACTCCAAGCCTGGTTCCCTTCCTCAGTCTCCCCACCAATGCCTTAGATTGTGTTGGAATCTGTCTCTAGTTTTAACTTTTACTGATTCTAGTCAACACAGAACGAGCCGAATATTATCATACACATGAGGCCCCTTCAAATACCTGAGTCAGGCTCCACATTATTCTGGATGGCTTTTTAATCTCCAGGTTAAACACCCCATTTCTTCCACCATTCCTCAACTGCATCCTCTCCAGATGTCCCCAGACATGCTCACACAGATGCACTCAGGTTCCTAATATCCCCTTTAATGTGACACCCACTAAACTGAGCAGTCTAGGCATGTTATGACGTGTGCAGTGTGGCAGGAAACCATCACCTCCCTTTCCCCGACACACTATACTTCTGTTGTTGAAAGCACAGCTCATGCTATTGACTCAGTAGACTTATAAGCAGATAAAGCCTCTAGGCTTTTTCATACAGGCAGCTATTAAACCGTATCTCCCCCGTTCCGTATTGGCATGAGTTTTTTGGATTTTATTCATTCTGCTTCACTTTAAGCATATTAAAAATCAGCCTATTGTTCTAGCCTGTTAAAATTCTTAACCCCCATGGTGGCATTTGAAATCGTGTCATCGTCTATAAAGCAGTGGCTGAGAGAGAGCATCTGAGTATTAACGAACACTGTAGAGACCAGACTGTGCCATCACCACCCGTTACGGGACCTATTAAGACCTCGTTTCCTTCTTCCGCTTCTACTCTCCTCGCCATCATAGTGCTTCCCTCTCCCTTCTGACTCACGGCACAGCCCCTGGGCCAGAAGCATCAGCGCCAACCTAGTCTTACAGAATCAGAACCTGCACTTTAAAAGATTCCAAGTGATTTCCCGTGCACATCAATGTTTAGCTGCTCCAGTCTAATGTACCCTGAGCAGGTGACTTCCCTCAGCTTCCTCGTCTATCAAACGAGGGAGAAGGATAAGAAGCTAGAGTCTCACAGCTCCTAAGTCCTCTAGTCCTCTGCTTCCTCTTACTTCCTCAGGTGCCTTGACCTGTCCCCAGAATTGTCATGCAGTTCCACCGTGAAGACAAGGGGAAATTGATGACCGATTTAAAGATATGTCTCATCCCTTTCAATATTAATAGCTGTAAATGAGAATCTTTAGCTCAGGAGAGGAAAGGCACTGTTTCTGCAGCCTTGTCATTTGATCTATGTCCTAATTGAATACCAGACTTTTAGCTGAGTTCCAGAAATACGGCACTAGCACAGAGACCCATGCTGTGAAAGGGCTCTGAGAGTGTCTTGTGTGCCTGGGAATAGGGGAGGTCGAAAATGCACCTTTCCATGGGGGAAAAAAGTACAGGCTCCTTTTGAATCAGTTGATCAAAGTTCAAGTTCAGGCCAGTGTGCTCACCTGTAAATTAAGGGTAGTAAGGGCACCCATGCCATGGGTCACCACGAGGTGTACCTGAGATTATTTCTGCGACATGCTTAGCCCAGAAGAACTTGATAAACACTCAGTACTGTTTTAATTGTTATTCTTCCATCTGTAAAACAGGGATACTTTTACTTATACCACAGAGTTGGTGTAAGTATTAAATAATGTGTACAAATATACTTTGTAAATGGTTATAAATTACCCAACATTTGCTATTTTCTGACTTTTATTGACCATCCATAACATAGAGAGCAATTACTGAGCAAAGCTGTATAGGTATCTGTCCCCTAAAAACCTGAAAGTCAAACTGAGGGTAAAAAGGAGAAGAGAAATAAGCCAAAGAGAGGCAGGGCTCCAACCGAATTTGTCACCCGTAATGTCACCACAAATCAAATCAATATTTCATTTGAGCGTATTAGTCAGGATTCTAGAGAGAAACAGAACCAATAATAGATAAAGAGAGAGAGAGAAGGTGGGTGTGGAGAGAGGGGGGGGGATGAATGAAAATGAGTGAGAAAGATGAAGAAAGATTTATTTTAAGGAATTGGTTCATGCAACTGTGGAGGCTGGTAAGTCCCATATCTGCAGTGGAGGAAGGTAAGTCCAAATCTGCAGGGTAGGCTGATAGACTAGAGACCCAAGGTTGATATTGCAGCTTGAGTCCAACCTCAGTCTGGAGGCAGAATTTCCCCATCCTTTGGGGACCTCAGTCTTTTTCTCTTAAGGCCGTCAACTGCCTAGATGAGGCCTCCCCACATTATAGAAGTAACTGCTTTATTCAGAGTCTACTGATCTGAACGTTAATCTCGTCAAAAAAGTACTTTCACAGCAATAGCCTGATTGGTGTTTGACCAAGTATCTGGGTACTGTGGTCTAGTCAAGTTGATACATAAAATTAACCGTCATACTATGTTATAGGTAAACACTTGCTCAATACAGTTTTTATTATATCTTTGCATTCTCACCCCATATGCCTCTTATTTTACCAGAAAAACCAGTAGATTGCTTTAATTTGCCTGTCCATTGAAACTACAGTGAGGCACTGATAGGTCCCTTTTATTTATTTTTAACAAGGAAGAAGGCCTCCAACTTAATGTGAATAATAATAATAGCTAATTTTGTCACATGAGTGCCATGTACCAGGTAGTATACTAGGCACTTTGCACACGTTCTCTACAATAACAGCAATCCTGCAAGCTTGCACCTATTCACTACTTCACTGATGAGAACACTGAGGTTTCTAACAGTTGTAATACTTCACCCAATATCATAAGTGAGTTGCAATGGAACCAGCATTTGAATCAAGTTCTATCTTAATCCAAAGTCTTTACTCATTCCATGTGTTGTACTGCTGAAGGCCAAGACATCTTAGTACAGTGACTTTTTTTTTAATGATAGAAATTTTAAAAAACTGGAACAAATGGTTCTGCTAACTTTTCTTCCCTCTCACTCTTTATTCTAATAGTATTAATATCATTTTAGGTAACAGAGAGAACAGACATTTGCCATTCTCTGTATGTGATGATTTATTCTAATAATATATTTCCCTCCATTCAAACTAATTTGCCTTCACCAATTAGTTACTGTAGGTCTATCAAGAGAAAGTTATTGCATTAGTAGATGATCAAACCCATGGTCAGTTGCAAAGGTACCTTCTTGTCCTTAGTGGTCACTTAATGGAACCAATCTTCAAGAGGTCAACGGAGCCCCTCAGCGCTCTGCTGTGCCCGAAGAGAGTCATTCTAGGAGAACTGGGGTTCTCCTATGGGTTGTCCTATGAGGACTTTAACAAACACTTTATAGTCTAGACAGAGAAGTGAACTGCCAAGGAAACTCACTAAACTCATAAAGAGAAGTTGACGCAACTATAATGGATTGATGAAAAGAAAAAGGATTTTTTTTTTAAGATACTTGCTTTTGGTTAATTACATAATGATCTTATAACTATTGCTACTGCCCCCTAGTAAATGTTGTTGTATAAAAGCTGTTAACATAGATGTTATTATGTCTTCAGCATGGAGCCCAAAACAGACATGTTCTGTCACTTTCGGTAAGATCCTCATATCCCTTTAAATCTCAAGATACTCATCCCACAAAATTAAGAGAACTAAATGAGATAACACATGTGAAAAGTGGCTTGAAACAGTAACTCAAACAATTCTAAGATTAAAAGTTTATTTAAATGTCTAAAAACTGGCTTGAGAGCCCTTGAGCAGTCTAATCTTTATCTGAACAGTTGACTAACCAAGCATTGAGAACACCCAGTAAATGGTAGTGCTGGATTCCAACACAGTCATCAACACCACATCCATGCTTTGAACAGTTCCCCTATCTCATGTATATCCAACTTCCTTAAAACAGTACATGAAACCCCTAAGTTCATGGTGCAGAGCAGAAAGATGTATTACAAAGAGCAAGCGTGTCTGTGACAGCTCGCAGAAAATTGATAAAGGCTTCCTATATTTGTCCACAGTTCTAAAAATTTACATGATATGACACTAAGTTGTGAAGCTGAAAGAAACTTTTCTGAACTATCAGTAATAACAATAACATGTTACAACCAACTGCTATGAAAAGAAGACTGAGTTGTCTTTCCATTCTCGCTATAGAAAATATTGCAAAATTGTTGTCATAGGAGAGATGGTAAAGAATTTACAGCCAAAAATGTAGGGGAAAACTTCTATGGCAATGTGTCAGGCATTTAATTTTGTGAAATTTGTTCTCATCAGCTCTTATAAAATCTGTAGTTTGCTGTGATTTCTTGGTATAACTAATTCTGTACCTAATTTTCTATTTTTAATTTTGCATTCTTTTTCTTAATGAGAAATATCAAAATTATGTAAGCTTTACACCCTTCAAAACGGAGTTCTACCCTGACTGTAAACTCTCAAGCTGGAGAGAATGTGATGAAAGTAGTGATTTGGGGAGGCAAACAAGGAATTCATGTTTAAATCCTATCCAAGTTTTGATTTCATAGTAATTATTCTTTTTTATAAGAATATAAATTTATCTTACTTTGGGAAATACAAAATAATCTTTATACAACAACTGTCATAAAATGGGGGTGTTTATCACACTGTAAGTTCAATAAAGTAGTCACTAAATATTAGTTGGGGAAATGCTTATAATAAATGCTATGGCACATTCTAGCTCCTCCTTTTTTATAAATAATAAAGAGAACATATATTTTATTTGAGCTAATACAATTGCATTATCAAGTGAAAGATAATAGAACATAAAAATTAGCAAAATGAAAACTGAAAGCCTGATAATATAGCACCCAAGTCAATGACAGTTAACAAGATTTGTTGAACTAAACAAAATTACCATGATGTGAATTATACACCTGTGATATTATGATTTATAAAAGAAATATATATATTTGGTCTTCATCCTTATTCCTGACACAGAGTTCCTTTTTTTTTTTAAAGATTTATTTATTATTTTATTTATTTTATTTTTGGCTGCTTTAGGGCTTAGTTATGGCACGCGGGATCTTCCCTGAGGCATGTGGGATATTTTGCTCTGGCATGCGGGCTCTTCGTTGTGGTGCGCAGGCTTCTCTCTAGCTGTGTTGTGTGGGTTTTCTGTTCTCTAGTTGTGGCGCACAGACTCCAGGGTGCATGGGCTCTGCAGTTGTGACGCACGGGTGCCAGAGCACGTGGGCTCTGGAGCTTGCGGCACACGGGCTCTAGTTGAGGGGCACGAGCTCAGTAGTTGTGGCGGGTGGGTTTAGTTGCCCCGTGGCATGTGGGATCTTAGTTCCCTGACCAGGCATCGAACCCCCGTCCCCTGCCTTGTAAGGTGGATCCTTTACCATTGGACCACCAGGGAAGTCCCCTGACGCAGAGTTCTTAAACCCTTGTAAATTCCTAAGTGATAAGAGCACTAGGGGCATCTTTTGTCCTAATATTTGGGCTTTGACCCCAGTTCCTGACACAGAGCTCCTGAAAACCTTGTAATTTCCTGTGCAATAGGAGTATCTTTTGTACTAATGAGGTGACTCTGAGTGAGCTCCTGGATGAGGGCTGGTCACTGAAAGTCTAAGCCGTGATTAGAAACTAGAAAATTTCAGCCCTACTCCCCATTATCCAGATAGGGAAAAGGGTCTGGAAATAGAGTTAATAATTGATCATGCCTATGGGAAGAAGCCTCCATAAAAATCCCAATAGTGTGGGGTCCGAAGAGCTTCCAGGTCAGTGAACACATTCACATACTGGGAAGGTGAAGCATCCCAACTCCACAGGGACAGAAGTGCCTGTGCTCAGGATCCTCCCAGACCTCGCCCTACATAGCTTTTCATCTGGCTGTTCATCTGTATCCTTTATCATATCCTTTAATAAACTGGTTCTTTTCTAACACAATCCCATAATTTAAAAAAGGAAGAAAAAAAGGAGGGAGGGAAGGATGAAA
>NW_020837977.1:9753824-9925720 GCF_003676395.1 Aethalodelphis obliquidens | reverse complement strand
TATATATATATATGTGTGTGTGTATATATATATATATATATATATATAAATAAAATACATATAATTTTTAGCACAATGATCTGGTTGTTTAGACCGAACTAATTTTTTAAAGAATTAAAACGTTACTCTCTCAAAGAACATGCAATTTAGGTAGAGGTGAAAAGACAAAAATCACAAATTATTATAATGACAAGGTGGAATGGCAAGATAGAGACAGGGTTATTAAGCAATGACACTATTGTGATCTGTTTATATCTGTTATATTTTTGTATTTTATTTTTAATTTGTATTTAACTATTAGTACATCAATCTTACAGGCAGATTACCAATGTAATAAATAATTAAATTTTGCATAAGTAACCAAACTTGTCTGCCATGAGTGAGGCAGACATTTTTATTTAAAATAATGTAGAGTTTAGTTTAGTTCTTTATCTTATCAGAATTGCTGCATGGTCAATGAATGCTATAAGGACACACAGGATGCAAATCACACAATTGTTCTAGCTGGGAAAAAATCTGGTTAATTTGACTTTCCTAAGCTCTTTCTCTCAGGGCTATTCTTTAAATATGGGAAAAGAAAGGACTTAATATAAAATTTCCATAAGAAAAGACCAAGCTCTTCTCCAGAGGAAGTAAAGGGAGAGTTTAAACTAGAAAAGGAAGTCACTGCATCAGAAATCTTTAAGAAAATATGTTCTCAATTCTTCAAGGTATAGAGACAAAAGTAAAAAGACATCATTTGATAAGAAAAAGTATTCTCATGCAAAATTGCCTGAAAAATTCACCCAGAACTCTCCTCAGATCATTACTACTACCTTGGTAGTGAATACCAGAGGAAAAAAAAAAAGAAACTATAGGTTCATCAGTGAAGAGTTCTACCTTTATAAGCTACTTTGAATCCAAATACAATGTGTATCCTAATTCTGGAGGACATTCTTCAGTGGAGTTCATTTTAAAGTAAACATAAATATCACGTGACATCCCATAACAATGAAAAATAAAGCAAATTGAATTTTGGATAAATACCTGTTATTTCAGGGAGATAGCAAATTTGGGCCCTTCCCCTCGTTCCCACCTATAAGAAATCCACACTCTTTTTCTACACAGAACGCTTTCTTCCAAGAAATTCAGGAATTTGCAGTGCAGGCACCAATGTAAAGAAAAGAGAGGTAGACATGAAAGGAAATATCCCCACGGGTAGAGGCGGGCATGCACACATGGGGATCATCAGAAAGGGAAGGAACACAGTTCCAACACAAACCGAAAGGTGGAAACATTTTTGCCTGTTAAACACTGACTTCCATTTCTTCATATATTCATCAAAGGGCATTTGAGGGGCATTAAGTACAGTTCTGGGAACGCAAAGATGAGAAAGGCACAGTCTCTCAAGAAAACAGTGTCGTGGGAGAGACAGAGATAAGTAATTACAAGGCAATATGATTACTGCTGTAAAGCAGGGACATGTGAAGAACTATGAGGGGGACATAGAGAAAGGGAGACTCTAGCTATGTTTTGGGAGGTCAGGGAAGGTTCCATAAATGTCTGAGCTCGGTTTTGCAGTATTAGTAGAAATTCCAGAATTCCTATTATGTCTGAAGTAGGACTATTAGTGAGGTCTTCATAAAGACAGCCAAATACGAGTTGGGAAGAACAGAGCCAACACTGAATTACTCTCTGGATTCCTAAATAGTTAGATATTCACGCCAAATACAAAAGAAAGCACAAATATTAGACACCAAGGCCTCCTCTCAGAAAGACATATCCAGAAGCCCCAGCAGTCTTGGAGCTTGAAAGCCTGTGCTCAGAGGCAGGAAGCAAGAAGGAGCAAATTCAGCTACCATTTGACAGTTCACCCCTGCTATTAATAACATCACTGAGGCTAGCTTTAGTCAAATCCCTGTCTCACTGGCCTGGCCTGCTATGGTGGACTCAGTATCAAGTCACCGATTGAGCTTAATGTTTCCATATGAAATAGGGATTCATCTATCTCATGGCAGTTAATATCCAGTTGCATTGATTTGAGGAAACATTTGGTATTTACTTCACATGATGCTTGTTAAATCAAAATCAATGTAAATTAATTAACTTGAAAGTGTTATCTAATTTCCTCATCGGTATTAATGCTGGTTTCCAGTAGCAAATGCTTTGGAGTGAAAAACACTGATCTATGTATTTTTCCTAAGTTTTCCCCCACTGTATTCAGTTTTAATTTGTGTGACAAGTTTCACCTCACAAAGTGCTTCCTCCTATTTGATTCTTTCCAAACACACATTGAGGTCTGTTTATATATTAATTTCTACTAGAATCACAGACGTCTCCTCCTTCATCTCTCCTCCCCAAAGGACCAAAAAGGCCTCTTGAGTGGCTATAAATGTCTCATTATAAACACTTAATTAAAAACTGTGTCTCAGTTAGAGCCAATCTGGTCTGCACTCTCATGCCAAAAAGCCAAGTCTTTCAAGCTGTGCATTTTTACTATTAACCTTCCAGGGTAGCTTTAGAATCTCAATCAATTCTTTAAAAAATGCAAATGTCCTTTTCCCTTTGGCTTAGCAGTAGCCACTGGGAAATACATATGTATAATTCCTTCCTGGCTACGCATGTGCTGTCACAATTACCCAAGAAGATATTCCAGAGCATGCTCAGCTTCCGACCTGCCATCAGAGGCCATTCAACTTTCAGCCTCGCCTTGGCCCAGCCAGGTGGGTAGTGAAGGGGCCTCTGCAGATATGCCTGTTCGCAGGATTCATCTTAATCTGTTCACAACTCTACTTCCGCGTCTGCTGTGTGGGCTCCTCGCCCACAGTGCCCCCGCCTCCCACCTACTCTCCACTGTCCCCCTAGCGTGCTCTGGGGCCCTTCTCGGCCTGCCCCAGACAGCCCTCTAGCTTCATCATCTGCGCTCCCCTTAACACCCAACCCCAGTAACTGTCCTACGCTCTAATCATGGCAGCACGAGCGGTTCCCACACACGCCACAGGGTTGCGTGCCCCTTGCCTTTGCACACATTCCCTCTGCCTGCAGTGTCCTTGTATCCCTGGGGATCTCCCACCTAGTCTTCCAAACTCAGTTCAAAAGCCATTCCCCCTGTGAAGTCATCTCTCACTGCTCTTTCCCACCCCCGGCAGAGTTGAGAATTCTCTCCGCTACTCCCAAAAGCATCGTGGGCCCTTCTCTATCCTAATATTTATCCACAGTATTTAATTAGGAGTTTCATGACTGTCTCCCCACTAGGCTGTGAGCTCCTTAAAAGTGGGGATTTTTTTTTTTTTTCCTTATATTCCCAGCTGCTAGAACCATGCCTGGCATCTGGCAAAAGCAATCAAGAAGTCTCCGTGGAATGAACAGAAGGTGATATATGTAAATGCGAGAAGTGTGGATTTTCCAGCTCACCCATGTCCCAGGAAGCATGGGAATCCCACACTTACTGAGGTGATGACCTCTGCTCAGAGGGGGCCTAAATCTCCGACCAAGAAAAGAAACGTGCAAATGACACCGTCATGTGCAGCTGCCCTCTCCTCAGCTGTGGTCTCCGTGCACGGATCATGGGAGCATATAGTCCATGAAAGGGTCCAGAATATGCCACTGTGGCATAAAAATTATTTTGAGCTGAAGGCATTTGTGTTCCTGGAATCCTTAATCTGCCTAAAAGCAGAGCCTTCCGAAAGAACTCTGAACTCAACCGTCATAAATCCCCTCTCCGGAGGCAACCAAGAAAGACTGTTATCACCACATCCAAACAGATATCATTAAAAAAAAAAAAAACCCAAATCCAAAACAGAACCCTATCATATCTCTTGTCTATTCTCCTAAGGGTCCATTCATCTTTCCAAAAAGTCATTAGTGTTTTTTGTTTGTTTGTTTTAGGTCATTTGTTTTCTTAAGTGCCCCTTGCTCTGCCCTTCCCTATTAAGAAGTCATTTATTTTTCCGTAAGTGCCCTTCTCCCTCTTACCTTCTCTGATTAAGACGGTAAATAAAGCCCCAAGTTCTAACCAGGCCCTTGAGTTACATTTTTCTGTGAACTCCCACATCTATACGTGAATAAAAATCTGTCTTTTCTCTCGCTCATCTGTCTTTTGTCAGTTTAATTCACAGTCCTGAAAACATTGAACCTAAGAGGGTAGAGGAAAAGTTTTTCCTCACCTACACACATACACACACACACACATCTGTATTTGTGTGCATCTCTATTTATGTGGCTATGTACACATAATCACATGGACCATTGCACATGTTTGCAGAGCAAGGGGAGGAAAAATTCTCCTATTAGCTTTGTGATGTTCAGGTGACTGGACCTCGGGGTGAGGGGATTTTATACTAAAAACACTAAAAAACAAATAGGGAAAAGTAACAGAACAACAAATGACTGAACAGGGAAAAAAACATCCTGAACTTTGCAAGAGCCCCTGGTTCTCTGTGGTCATTGCATTGTCAGAGCTCAGATAAACCGAACCTATGGAAAATCTCCATGTCTTATTCCCATTTCCAGCTTCCTCCCAAATAAGCTTTGTTCCAGCTGTTAACTAATGGCGTTGGCCTTCCCTGTCAGCCTTCAGGTAAAGATGCTAGCGAGCAAGAATAATGTGAAAGAAAGTGAAACCAAAGGGAGAAAGAGAATCAAAAGAACAAAATCTTCCCACAACTGGACCTTTCCTTGAGTGAAAATGCCTGGATGCCTGTTTTCCCCTCCTAAGTCTCAAGTACGATGATCTAGACCAGTAGTTTCAAAGCAAGCTCTCCTCAGTCTGGGGAGGTGGCCTCCCAGAGGCATCGGAGATGAGAGGTGATACCCACCCCCAACCTTCAACCAGAAAGTACCCAGCTTTGTTCTGTTTCAAAGTTGGGCTCGTATAGAAGATTCTGTTTAAAGGAAGAGTTCTATAGCTAAAAAAAAAAAATTAAAACAAACAACAACTCCAGTCCAGAAAATGAGGCCATTGCTCTGATGAAACTCCATCCGGCTTTTATAAAAATAACAATGGCCTAAGACTGGCCTAGCAGGCTGGGAGGTAACCTGGAGCTCCCGTTCAGTGTAGTGTAGGAGGAGGAACCCCATAACAGAGACGAGAGACCAAGATCCAAGCTGCGCCCTGCTGCATGTGACTGTCTGTCTCCCCTGCAAGACTCCCAGGCTCCATGAAGGCAGTGACTCCGTCTGTCCTGTGCATCATGGAATCCTCAGGGCCTAGCACAGTGTCGGGGAGACAGCAGCTATTTGATGACCACTTGTAGAACAAACAGATGAACACCCTCCTGTGCTTGTCTTGGGAGCTCTGGATTCTCACCTTGCTAAGGAAATTCTATAAGCTTCAGTGTCTTCACTGGTAAAAACAAGCATAACGACAATACCTACCCCAGAGAACTGTTTTAAAGGTTAAGTCAGATAACTTATGTAAAATGTATAAGCACAATGCCTAACACAAAAAGGTGTCAATAAGTGTTACCTATTATTTTTACAATTAATATTACTATAGTTCTCTTGAAGTACTGTTTTTAATCTCTTAAAGGCAAGTAGATGGGCACTGGGCATCCTAGGCAAATTCCTTGCCTTCTCTGAATCTATATTTCCTTACCTTAAAATAAGAGTAATAATGAGTAATAATGCCTTCCTTCCAGGGATATGGTGGGTATAAATAAGACAGCATAGATATTCACATAGTGGGCTTTCAATAAATATTTGCCGATTGTCCAATCGACATGCTCATCTTGGTGGTGACAGTGCTAACGGCTTTATTCACAGAGTACATTGTAACAGTTTCCATAGATCGTTTAGTCCTCACAAGGAAAGCATTATTGGCCCCATTTTATGATGCAGAAACCAAACCAAGGTTCAGAAAGGTTAAGAAACTTGCTTGACATCACACAGCATTAGCTAGCAGAGCAGTGGGATTAAAACTGAGATGCATCTCACCCCAAAGCACAGGATCTTTTCTCTGCTTCAGTCCTGCCCCTTCTGGAAGACTGGCCCCATGAACACCTGCCCGCCTGCCTGTCTGCATCATCCCTGGGGACGTTTGGGGACCTGCCACACCTCTGCCCCTCATGAATCTGTCAGCCGTGGAGACTGACGTTAGCCCCAATGGCACAGGGGCAGGGCTGTCCTTTATGTGGCTTGTGAGAGAAGCAAAATTGTCATCCACCCACAAGCAAGTGTAAAGATATTACAGTCTACATTTTGAACTGGCCTCATTTCTACTCCGTTTTGTCTCCACTCTGGTTTTGCCTCTTTCTTTCTTAATTCTTTCTAATCTATATCTTACGTATATCTGTTAGAGATCTTAAAGCATGTTTGGAATAAGGTAGGCATACCATCAATAAACCAGCAAGCCTACTTCTCAGGGGTTTGCTTGAATGTCCCAGGAAAATCAAGAAAACACCGAGAAGAAAGTTCCCTTCCCTCCCTTTCCCAATAGAAGCGCTGTAGCATCTGCCAGAAGCCCTGCATCCCAGCCCGACCCATGCGGAGGGCCAGGTGAGTCACGGAGGAAAGCCCCGTACCTCCACGGCCACACGGCACCAAACTGCCTCACCGAGCCCCAGAGTGGTGAATGAGCTCCGGCTGTCCTGGACACAAGTGGGGGAAGAAACTGGGGCTTAGAGACCTAACCCTGTGACACAGCACAGCTCGGGCAGGAAGGCAGAATCAGTGACCTGACAGCCACAGGTAACCCTCACGGCACGGAGGGGCAGAAAAGGGGAGTCTTGTACCCAGTGCCCTGTCTCAGGAAATGGCAGGGGATGAGACTTGGGCAGTGTTTTCAGAGTGATGAGGAAGAAGAGTCTACCTCCAATCTCGCTGGCTTTTCAAGGTCCAGTGTCACCAGTTTCAGGCCAAACCAAACGTAAGGTAGATAGCTAGTGGGAAGCGGCCGCATAGCACAGGGAGATCAGCTCGGTGCTTTGTGACCACCTAGAGGGGTGGGATAGGGAGGGTGGGAGGGAGATGCAAGAGGGAAGAGATATGGGGACATATGTATACATATAGCTGATTCACTTTGTTATAAAGCAGAAACCAACACACCACTGTAAAGCAATTATACTCCAATAAAGATGTAAAAAAAAAAAAAAAAGAACAAACCTGAAATTTTGTCTGAAACCAACCCAACTTCAGGTTTGGGTGGGTGCTGGTGACATGTTAATTGCACAAGGGGAGGGGGATATTTTTACTACGTAAACTAAATCATGTATCTTCCTTGCCTAAAGCCCTCTCATCGTTTTCCATCTCAGTTAAAATAAAATCCCAAGTCCTCACTGGACCCTGCAGGGGACGGGTCCCTGCCTGCCTCTTGAGCTGACCTCCCACCCTCTCCCTTTGCTCACTGCATACAGAGCTCCCCATGACCTAAAGGGCTGAGCTCGCCCCACTGTCCTCTCAGCCTGGGATGCCCCTCACTCGAGATCTTTGCAAGGTGGCTGTCAGGTCTCAGCTGAGTCCTCGAGCACCTCCTCAGTGGAGTCACCCCCAACGCCCCAAACCCACAAAGGGTCACTGTCCATCTCATTGCCAGATTTTCTTTTTTCATGGCAGTATTACCATGTGAACTTACATTGTCCTCATTGTTTATTTGTTTATATTTCCTCTTCCCACCAGAATGGGAGCTCTGGGAGACAGGGCGCCTTGTCCCATTACCTCATCAAGCTGTCACCGTGTCCAGACATTGACTTCACACTGCACATCCAGGCCCCCTTGTCACGCTCTCCACACTAGGAGGCTCCACGTCATGGAAGGACCTGGCCCAGCATCTTACTGCCCGTGTATGTCATGTGGACGCAGGGCAAGCTGTCTCCACATCCTTAAGTGTCGCCTCCATAAATACATGTGGCAGAAAGGCAGGAAGAGAGAAAGGCAGAAGGGAGGAGTTGCATGCTCTTCCCCAATTTCCACAGTCCCCCACGCTCCCGGCCACGAGGACTCTGAGCTCTCTTCTGCAGAACTCAGGCCTTCGCTCATCCAGCCGAGAATCCTCGGTTCCTGGGAGGGCAGATGTGTCCTTCCTGCTCAGCAATGTGTCGACCAGGTCACGTGGCACAGCACCTGGCCCAGAGCCAGCCCTCGACAAAATACTTGTTGAATGAATGAATGAATGAACGAATGAATAAGAGTGAGCCTGGGGGCAGATGCGTGAGGGAGATCAAATTCCTCCAATCCCTAAGAGCACAGTCTGTGATGGTACCTCCTGGAGCATTACAGCCGCCGTCCTCTCCCCAGAGCCAGGGAGCTTCTGAAAAATACAGATTCCTGGACCCCACCTTGCAGATTGTACTTCCAGGTTGGGGAGCTGTTGCAGAGCCAGGTTTGGCAGAGTCATGACAGCCAATCTTCAGGCTTCCTGATGATCGAATCCAGACGGTGATTTTTTCTCTTGTTCGGTCAATGGCCCCAGATTTCTGGGTAATGACAAGGCTGTGCCACTCTCCGTGCTGTACAGAACCCTGTGCCCTGTTGGGCATCTGGCGAATGTTACTTGATATTAATAGTAATAAAGCCTTTTCCTTTAACCTTCCGATCATCTTCAAACGAGGAATCCAGCTCTGCCCTCTCACTAGGAGTGGTTGGCTTACAGGGCTTGAGCTGAGTATGATGTCATTTACCTCATTATGAGATGGGAAGATGAGTGCTTCCTTCCTGAGTGTAGCAGAAGCTGTTGGGAGAGAGGCCAGGCCTCAGCTCAGGCGGGAGGAAGTGCGTGTGGTCTTCGGGGGAAGCATATCAAGTGCTACAAGGGTCCCTTGAAAAGAAGGTGACAGAAAACCACCAATGGAAAAACTGGCCTAAAGCAATCTGGGTCTGAAAGTGAGACTTAAAGGAGAACCAATCTGGGAAAAGGTGAGGTTTGAATGGAGAGAAATCAAACACTGAGCATTACTTCCCAGCAGAGAGTCGAAAAATGTGGCCTTTCCAGCAGGGAAGATCTTATTAATAATGCTGATAATATAATAAAATGTACAGTTGCGAGGTATTTTCCTTCCGAGAGGTCAAAGCGTTTTCCCGTATTGTCTCACTTGAACCCTCCACAATCTGATTTGATGGTGACTGTGGCTGGGACTGAGGTGGGGAAACTGAGGCAGGGAGAGGGGTACTAAACAAAATGAAGCATGATCCGTCTGGGGCAAAGGCAGACCCCACGTGACGGCTCCAGACCTGAAACCCAGGGTTCCTTTTCACTGACATCTCATAATTACAGTGATGAAGTACAGATAAAGTAATAAGATCAGGAAAAAAAATGGGCATTTGGATTTGGGAGTTTTTAGGCCCAGACGGGCAAACTAGCTCAGATCTCTAAGATGGGTCCCCAAATGCCACCCCCCGACCTAACACAGGGCAGCCCTCTCCCCTCTGAACTCCCACCACAGCGCTGCCCTGCCTGTTCTTGTGCCCTGATTGTACCAACAAACATCGCATTGTGTTCCTACCTACTCTCCTGTGCTGGGGGCTCCCTTCCCCTCTTTCTCCATCTGTATAACCCCTGAGTCCTTGTATTAGTTTCCTAGTGCCTGCAGTAACAGAATGGAAGTTTACGGTCTCACAGTTGTGGAGCCCGGAAGTCCAAAATCAAGGTGTCTGAGGGGCCATGTTCCCTCTGGAGGTGCTGGGGAGGACCCGCTCCAGGCCTCTCTCTGGGCTTTTGGTAGTTCCTTGGCTTGTGGCAGCATAATTCCAATCTTCTCATGGCATTACCCTGTGTGGGTGTCTGCCTTTGTGTCTAAATCTTCCCCCCACTTTTTTTTTTTTTTTTTTTGCGGTACGCGGGCCTCTCACTGTTGTGGCCTCTCCCATTGCGGAGCACAGGCTCCGGACGCGCAGGCTCAGCGGCCATGGCTCACGGGCCCAGCCGCTCCGCGGCATGTGGGATCTTCCGGACTGGGGCACGAATCCGTGTCCCCTGCATCGGCAGGCGGACTCTCAACCACTGCGCCACCAGGGAAACCCTAAATCTTCCCCTTTTAATAAGGACACTTTTGGGTTAGGCCCATTCCACTCTGATAACCCTCATTTTAAACTTATCTCTGTAAAGACTCTAAACCCAAATAAGGCCACATTCTGAGATACTGGAGTTTAAGACTCCCGTATATCTTTTGGGGGGACACGATTCAACTCCTTAAAGCCACACATTGATTGTCGCCTCCTGGCTGAGCTGGGCTGGGTGTCCTTCCTCTGTGCTTCTCTGGTGTCCTGCGTGGTGCTCGTCACACCACATTATCAAGTCCACTCATCTGTGTCCCCCACCTGACCATGACTCTGAGAGAAGGAATCCAGAGTTTCATCTCCATAGCCCCAGAGCCTTCTCAGCCCAGTGCTGGGAACATCGTGGGCATCAGACGTTTGCTGATGAATGAACGCAGATGGTCATGGATTTTGCAAGCTGTGCTGCTGGCCCCGTTACCTGCCTTCACTGCAGGATTGCAAGGGAACACATGGTCAGCAGGCTTCAGTGACCTCTGTCCAGACTCTCGCATCAAGGACAACTAGGTGAGCTGGCAGATTTAGTCCATTTGTCTCACACCAGCCTGGTCCCAACAGCTGGAAAGTTCAGCAAAGACAGGGACCCACAGGGTGAAATTTCAGGGCCCCAAACCTTCGCCCTGAATGTCACCTTTCAAGCTCTGCGCGTGAATGGTTGCCAAAATGCAGAAGGAATTTTTTCTGGTTGTTTTCCTAACTGGCCTTTCTCTGAACCCTGTGAACCTCTTCTTCTAGATGAAGATCCTTGAGGTGGAAGAGCAGCAGCAGCCTCACTTCTCTTCCAGTGGGTGGGAAGTCGCAAGGCTGGCGCTGTCACCGCTTCTTCGCGCTCGCGCTTCCTGCGTGTCAAAGGCCACTTGGAGCTGCCCCCCTCCACCCCCCTGTTGCGACTGGAGCAGCCAGGAGCACTGCTTGGTGCCAGGCCCTTTGCTACTGTCTGCAGCCCCTGGTCTTCTCAAACCAAGTTTTAAAATCAAACCACTATCTTCTACCTCAGCAATGGTAATAATGCTGAAGATTCATTTGGAAGTAAGGCCACAACTGTCCTTCAGTAACTGGCACACCTGTGTTGACCTTTTCATCCCCAACTTAAAGAACTGTGAAACAGGGCTGTCGTGTCTGTGCAGCTGCTCACCCAAGGGAGCCCAGTCAATGAATGTTGCGGTGGATTCACTCTTTTGTGCCCAGTGTGTTCTGGTGCGTTTGTGGCAGGATAATCCCAATTTGCCTTACACACTTCCTTCCGATGTGCTAAGATCCTTCATGATGAAAGCAAAGTACACAATCAGGTTGAGAGGAACAACACAGCCCATTGAGGAAGAATCCCACCACTTCCATTCGGCAGAGATTCTTTAACGTTCTCGAGGGTATGATTTCCCCATCCTTACAGCCTTTGCTTTCTACCACTGGTCATTTTGATAATAATGGCTAGCTTTTTATTATGTATCATTTCATTGATAATAACTGTGATCATTTATTGAGCACCTGCTAAATACCGTGAAGCCTTCAGAGTAGTCCTAGCTGGAGCACTTAGGGAAGAAAAAAAGGAAGAAAAGGCATTTACTTAGGAAAAGAACTAAAATTGTCTCTGTTTGAAGATGATATAATTTTATATATAGGAAACCCAAAGATTCCACCAAAAATCTCTTAGAACTAATAAGCAAATTCAGTAACACTCCAGGATATAATATTAACACACAAAAATCAATGGCATGTCTATATATTAACACTGAAATATTTAAAAGAGAAATAAACAATAGCATCAAAAACAACAAAATACGTAGGAATAAATGTAACCTGGAGAATTAGAAATCTGTTCACTGAAAGCTATGACACTGATGAAAGAAACTGAAGAAGACACAAATAAATGGAAAGCTATCCCATGTTAGTGGGTCAGAAGAATATTGTTAAAATGTCTACTACCCAAAGCCATCTAGAGATGCAATGCAATCCCTATGATAATCCCAATGGTATCTTTCACAGAAATAGAAAAAATAATCCTAAAATTCATATGGATACACAAAAGACCCAGAATAGCCAAAGCAATCTTGAGAAAGAATAACAAAGCTGGAGGCATTACACTTCCTGATTTCAAACTATATTACAAAGCTATAGTAATCAAAACAGTACATGACTGGCATTAAAAACATACATGTAGACCAATGGAACAGAATTAAGAGCCCAGAAATAAACCCATGCATATACTGTCAACTGATATTTGAAATGGGAACCAAGAATACTCACTGGGGAGAAGATAGTCTTTTCAATGAACAGTGCTGGGAAAACTGGACATTTGCAAAAGAATGAAACTAGACCTCTATCTTACATCACTCACAAAAATTCACTTGAAATGGATTAAAGATTTAAATAAAAGACCTGAAACTATAAAACTCCTAGAAGAAAATACAGGAGAAAAGTTACTTTACATCGGTAGTGGCAACAATATTTTGGATATGATACCAAAAGCACAAGCAACAAAAGCAAAAATAAACAAGTGGGACTACATGAAACTAAAAAGCTTCTGCACAGCAAAAGAAACAATCGACAAAATGAAGACACAACCTACAGAATGGGAGAAAATATCTGAAAACCATATATGACATAGGAGTTAATATTCAAAATACATAAGGAACTCACACAACCCAATAGCAAAAAAACCCCAAATAATCTGATTAAGAAATGGGCAAAGAACCTGAATAGACATTTTTCCAAAGAAGACATACAAATGGCCAACAGGTACTTGAAAAGACGCTCAACATCACTAATCAGGGAAATAAAAATCAAAACCTCAATGAGATATCAACTCACATGTATTAGAATAGTTTTTAGCAAAAAGACAAGTGATAACAAGTGTTGGTGAGGATGTGGAAGAAAGGGAACCCTTGTGCACTGTTGGTGGGAACATAAATTGGTGCAGCCACTATAGAAAATAATATGGAGGTTCCTCAAAAAATTAAAAACAGAGCCACCATATTACTCAGCAATCCCACTTCTGGGTATATATCCTAAGGAAATAACATCATTATCTCTAAGGGATATCTGCTCCCCCCTTCCCATGTTCACTACAGCATTATTCGAAACGTTATTCAAAATAGCCTAGACATGGAAACAACCTAAGTGTCCACCAACAGATGAATGGATAAAGAAGATATATATATATACACATCTACACACACACACACATACATACACAATGGAATATTATTCAGCCATGAAAAAGAAGGAAATCCTGCCATTTGTGGCAAAATGGATGGACTTTGAAGGCATTATGCTAAGTGAAATAAGTCAGACAGAGAAAGACAAATACTGTACAATATCACTTATATGTGGGATCTAAAAAAAAGCCAAACTCATAGAAACAGAGATTAGAATGGGCATTGCCAGGGGCTAGGGTGTGGGGGAATTGAGGAGATGTTGATCCAAGGGTATAAACTTCCAGTTATAAGATGAATAAGCTCTAGGTATCTAATATATAGTATGGGGACTATAGTTAATAACACTGTATTACATACTTGAAAGTTGCTAAGAGAAGATCTTAAGTGTTCTCACCTCACATAAGCATATTGTAATTATGTGAGGTGATGGATATGTTAATCAATCTCATTGCGGTAATCATCAAATCATCATATTGTATATCTTTTAAAAAAATTAATTACTTATTTTTGGCTGCATTGTGTCTTTGTTGAGGCACATGGGCTTTCTCTAGTTGCTGCGAGCAGGGGCTACCGTTCATTGTGGTGTGTGGGCTTCTCATTGCAGTGGCTTCTCTTGTTGTGGAGCACGGGCTCTAGATGCGCGGGCTTCAGTAGGTGTGGTACGCAGGCTCAGTAGTTGCGGCACATGGGCCCTAGAGCTCAGGCTCAGTAGTTGTGGCGCACGGGCTTAGTTGCTCCCCAGCATGTGGGATCTTCCCAGACAAGGGATCAACCTCGTGTCCCCTGCATTGGCAGGCACATTCTTAACCACTGTGCCACCAGGGAAATCCAGAAATAAAACTTTGAATTGAATGGAACTTAACTTTGTCCTCTTGCACTTCCAGCATCGAGCACATACACTTATGTCATATCTTACTGACATAACTGGAATCTTCCTCAATTGTCTCCCCCACCCCCTGCTGCCCCTCAGTTGACACAAACAGTGGGATGAGGCAAGAAGGCAACCTGAGTGGAAGCACAGAATGAAGCAGCACGAAAGAGATGAAAATAACCTCCCTGAAACCCAGTAAAGCTCCAGCAGACTGGGTCCCATGGGCATCCTCGTGCAGCCTCACTGTAACAGCTGTGCCTTGGATTCCTGTCTCCACACTTTCTACAGACTGTGCAGAAATGATACAGGTTCCTGCACGCCTCACAGGGCAAGTAACTCAGCTTCCGTCAGGCTAACAGAGACAAAAACGTGTCACGGGCTCCTACAGCGGCCATTCACTGTGCCAAGGCCAGAGGCCCTGCTGGACAGGAGTCCAGGGCTTGAGTCACAAGCATTTGCAGGAACTGAGTAAAGGAAGAGAGGAAGCTGAGAAAGGACCTTGGGTGACCCTGGAGACAGGACCAAACACGTGAATTTTCTTCCTTTTAATTCACTTCTAATTGAGTATCTTTAAAATGAGTGTCGTTCTGGGAACGTTTACAAAGGTGGACTTGTGATATTTAACTAAAGCATTGTTGACCCTGCAGGAGGAGCCGGAGGTGCTAAGGCAGGAGAAGAGCCTTCATCCCCCTCCACTGCTTAAAGCCTTCCAGCAGCTCCCATTCCCTCTAGGAGCAAGTCCAGGCATCCTGGCCAGCACAGCATGGCTCGTGCTCCAGCCCCAGGCCACCTGAACTCCTGTGCTCCTGGCTTCCAGAGATCCTCTTAGACACCCTGCTCTCCTGTCCCCAAAGAAGCTGTGCCCTGTGCCTAGAACAATACCCCGACACCTGCTCATCTTCACATCACTGCTTACTCACCACCTCCTCCTGGAGACGCCTCACCTCCCCAGAGGTGCAGGTCAGTACGTTTCCTAAATTCTCTCCTAATGCCTCTACTCCCCATCGAAGCACTTGTGCCAATGGAAACTGCTCGTTCCTCGATGGAAAGCTCCCTGAGGGTAGGGTTCAATGGATCATTACCGTGCATCGAGAGGATGACATCATGTTGAAAACCTGAACTTATAAATGAATGAGTAAATAAATACAGGGTATAAAGCTTGATTTATTCCCTCTGCCCCTGGGAGCCCTCTTCCAGCTTCTCTAAAAATAGACCCCTCTTGTTGACAAGGTCTGTCCAAGCAGGGAGTGCCAAGCCAAGGACCCAAGGGCTCTTTGAGTTTTGACTGTATCCCATTAAAAATACAATCCATAAACCTCGGCCCAGGCTCCATTCATCAGACACCAAAGGCCACACCTGCCATCATCAATAACAGGGCTGATCTCGCTGTCAGCACCAGGAAATGAGGAGAGTGATGCAGGCCCAGTAACTCAGGGACACCAGCATCTGTACTAGCTCTGACGTTGCCTTTGGAGGACCAAAGAGCATGTCTCAAGGCAAGGGGGACTCCTTTGCTGCAAGAAGAGAACTGTGCAGCTATGAAGCTTCGCTGCTGGAGGGAAATTAATAAAGTGTTACTTTGTCATCTTAGGTGTAAATTTATTTTTCATCTGGATCAAAGATATACTGCATTTTCCTTATGAATACAAACATGCTGCCAGTTAGTGTCGACCTGCTCAGGAGAAGGAAAATCAGCGTAGATTCCTTTCAGTGCTAGAGCAGGGGGGTAAGGCTGTTTATTACTAAGGTTAGCCCACTTAGGCCGAGGACATTCTGGCACTTCTCTGTCTTTGGAGTTGTCCGAAGGAGACTTCAGGGAATAGCAGCAACGTACCGGGGAGACCAACGGCAGCATTTGCCCCCATACAAACTCCAGACAGAAGGACTCACGCTCAACATCCTCCCCAACCCTCAGACCCCTGAAAAGTGCCCTGCGGAAGACACCCTGTAGGCTGTTCACCCAGTTCTCAACAAGCCCCCTTGCCAAGCTAGGCGTGCCAGGCGTATCTGTACTCTGTGACCCACCCTCCCGGCTACGGGTGGCCTAAGTTGGGCCAGAGTTGGAACTTTGGAGTCAGGGCTAGAAGTACCCAGTTTCAGTCTGGGCTGGCCCCTGAAACAGAGGAGATATAAAGACCCAGGGGCTTTGAATACAGCCATTTTCTGCCAAGTGGACCGAGCAGTAGAGAAAGTCAGTGTACAGAAAAGGAGCAGGAAGCAGCTGCAGAAGAAACAGAGACAAGAGAGGGGCTTCCTGGGTCTCTCACTGAGACCCTCTCTGCTCCCTCCCTCCAACACTCTCCCCTCCAACCCTGGACCCCTGTCCATTGTAAGTGGATGACTGGACACCCTCAAACCCCACAGAGCTCTGACTTTACCTGACTGACCCTCCTTGACTTGGTTGAAAGCTGGATCAGAAGGGAGCTGATCCCGCCTGGAGGGGTGGGATAGGGAGGGTGGGAGGGAGGGAGATGCAAGAGGGAAGAGATATGGGAACATATGTATATGTATAACTGATTCACTTTGTTATAAAGCAGAAACTAACACACCACTGTAAAACAATTACACTCCAATAAAGACGTAAAAAAAAAAAAAAAAAAAAAGAAGGGAGCTGATCTCAGTACAGCATCATGCCTCTCTCCCCAGATCATGATGGCACTGTATGTGCACAACACATATGCACTGAGTAAGCTGATATCACCTTCCCCTAAGGCCTTTCAGAGGAGGTTGCTCATTCACTCGCTTCCCACACACCATGAAGACACATGGGTATTCTTCCTGCTCCCTATTGCTACTTCTAGACATCACTCCTCCTCCCTTATAAACCCAAAAAGCACAAGTAAAAAACCAACAACTACTCCTCTGTGAGATTTGTGACATCACAGTCATCACCCATTTTCACTCCATTCCTCAAGGCAAGTTCTCCCATCCTATCGTGGGCCCTCATCAGCCCACAGTCTGACTCCATCCATCAATAATTTCTCCTTGAGACAGAAGACCCGTATGCAGAATTCTATAAGACACTGATGAAAAAAATCAAAGATGATACAAACAGATGGAGAGATATACCATGTTCTTGGACACGAAGAATCAACATTGTGAAAATGACTATACTACCGAAAGCAATCTACAGGTTCAATGCAATCCCTATCAAACTACCAAGTGCATTTTTCACAGAACTAGAACAAAAAATTTTACAATTTGTATGGAAACACAAAAGACCCTGAATAGCCAAAGCAATCTTGAGAAAGAAAAATGGAGCTGGAGGAATCAGGCTCCCTGACTTCAGAGTCTACTACAAAGCTACAGTAATCAAGACAGTATGCTACTGGCACAAAAACAGAAATATAGATCAATGGAACAGGATGGAAAGCCCAGAGATAACCCCACACGCATATAGTCACCCTATCTTTGAAAAAGGAGGCAAGAATATACAATGGAGAAAAGACAGTCTCTTCAGTAAGTGGTTCTGGGAAAAGTGGACAGCTAGCTACATGTAAAAGATGAAAATAGAACACTTCCTAACACCATACACAAAAATAAACTCAAAATGGATTAAAGACCTAAATATAAGGCCAGACACTATAAAACTCTTCGAGGAAAACATAGGCAGAACACTCTATGGCATAAATCACAGCAAGATCCTTTTTGACCCACCTCCTAGAGAAATGGAAATAAAAATAAACAAATGGGACCTAATGAAACTTAAAAGCTTTTGCACAGCAAAGGAAACTACAAACAAGACAAAAAGACAACCCTCAGAATGGGAGAAAATATTTGCAAATGAAGCAACTGACAAAGGATTAATCTCCATACTATACAAGCAGCTCATGCAGCTCAAGTTTCAAAAAACAAACAACCCAATCCAGAAATGGGCAGAAGACCTAAACAGACATTTCTCCAAAGAAGATATACAGATTGCCAACAAACACATGAAAGAATGCTCAACATCATTAATCATTAGAGAAATGCAAATCAAAACTACAATGAGGTATCATCTCACACCGGTCAGAATGGCCATCACCAAAAAATCTACAAATAATAAATGCTGGAGAAGGTGTGGAGAAAAGGGAACCCTCTTGCACTGTTGGTGGGAATGTAAATTGATACAGCCACTATGGAGAACAGTATGGAGGTTCCTTAAAAAACTAAAAATAGAATTACCATACAACCCAGCAATCCCACTACTGGGCATATACCCTGAGAAAACCATAATTCAAAAAGAGTCATGTACCACAATGTTCACTGCAGCTCTATTTACAATAGCCAGTACATGGAAGCAACCTAAGTGTCCATCAACAGATGAATGGATAAAGAAGATGTGGCACATATATACAATGGAATATTACTCAGCCATAAAAAGAAACGAAATTGAGTTATTTGTAGTGAGATGGATGGACCTAGAGTCTGTCCTACAGAGTGAAGTAAGTCAGAAAGAGAAAAACAAATACCTTATGCTAACACATATATATGAAATCTAAAAAAAAAATGATTCTGATGAACCTAAGGGCAGGACAGAAATAAAGACGCAGATGTAGAGAATGGATTTGAGGACATGGGGAGAGGGGAGGGGAAGCTGGGACAAGGTGAGAGAGTGGCATGGACATATATACACTACCAAATGTAAAACAGATAGCTAGTGGGAAGCAGTCGCATAGCACAGGGAGATCAGCTCGGTGCTTTGTGACCACCTAGAGGGGTGGGATAGGGAGGGTGGGAGGGAGACACGAGAGGGAGGGGATATGGGGATATATGTATAGCTGATTCACTTTGTTATACAGCAGTAACTAACACAACACTGTAAAGCAATTATACTCCAATAAAGATGTAAAAAAAACAAAGAAGCAAACAAAATGTTTCTCCTCAGGGTTTCACAGAATGCATTTCAGGGTAAATTTGGGAATGGTCTGGTGAGAACTAAAATGTGAGGTCCAGCGTAACTATATGGTTTAGATATGCTAAATGAAGAGGGGAGTTGAGTCAATCCTGGTGCGTTTGGCTCATGTAAGCAGCTAAACTAGAAAAGTCAGCTTGGAGAAAAGGCTCTTCTCCCTTTGACCTGGTAGAGCACCTCAGCTCCCCACTAAAATTGAACTGAGTGGACATTACAGCTTTGGGCACTTCTCTAAGACAAGAACTTACTTTGCACCGTGAATAATACCCCAGATTCTTTATATTCCTTCAGCACCAGGACAGAACAGCATCATCCATTTATCCCACTGTACAGAGCCTGGATGGGAAGATGCCTCAGGAATGACAGTGGGTGTGTTGCTGGGGATTATCTAGTCTCCTCTTGTAAGGCTCTCAAGACCTCTATATGTTTAATTATCTGTGGGCAATTAAACCCTTATGGGGAGAAGTACTGCAAAGAAAATTTCAATTATACACACGTGTAGCGGCCTGCACCTCTCTTCAAAGCCCTTTTATTTCTTGGTCCCTCTGAGGCACGACAGCTGTGCATGTGGAAAACGATTAGGACTGGAGAGCCTCTTCCCATAGGATCAGAGAGCAGGTGAGTGGTGTGACCCCCCCTGCCTGCAGCAGAGGCTGCCGGGGGCAGCCCAGCCTGGCTGGCACGGTGTAATTCCACATCCCTTCCCAGGGCCCTAGCACCATCCCCGAAAAATCAGAGAGTTGAAATGGGTTGGCATTTGAGAATCAGCTACTCTGGTGCCCAACTGCTGCCCACTGCTTCCTGGGTGAGAGGAATCATGCAAATGGCAAGAGAAGACATTTCCCCCTAGGAGGCCCTGACTGGTAATATTATGGATTACATAGGGCCAAGCAATACTCCCTCACCCTTGACCAAATCCAGATACCTTCAGGGCAGCTCCAGTGACAGGTGTGCACAGGTCTGCAGAGTCACACCCATCGGCACGTTGGGCCCACAGAGTAGCAGCAATGGCTTGTTCTAGGAATCTGTCAGGAGGGCCTGCTGCTGGGTGTTCATCCCAGAGTAGCACACGCCGCCACATACACACACACACACTGTTCTTTGTCTCCCTGACCTGGAGCAGCTCCTGCGTGTGGCGCTGTGGTACAAAGAAGCCCTGGATGCTCGCAGGCGGGCGGCATGGCAGTGATGTTTCATCAACATTGATGTTTCAGTGGTCTCGGGTGTTGCCTAAACTCTCAAGCTCAAAACTTACAATATCGTAATCAAATGGCAAAATTATCTAAAGCCATCACGTATATCTTACTTTCCATGTCATATATCATATGAATTATGTGGCATTATATAGCTCAAAAGCATGTAATTGGCCCACAAAATCCTTAATGTTCCAACTGTCCATCTTAGGAAATACCAACCAAAATAGAAATAATATGCTACATGAGCCTCCCTTTCCAATTCACATGCTCACCCAGACATTTGACCAAGCACACGAGCGTGTCTAAATCCATCACTGGTGGCCACGCCGCGAGCTGACTTCACATGAGCCATTACTGGCCAGCCCTCACCAATCTTGTCCTGGACTCTGTGACCCCACTTCCAGGCCACACCTCTGGAGCTTCCACGCCCACTGTCCTGCCAGTTGGCCCACTCCACTCCTCCATACGTCTGCTAAGGAGAGGGCCTGGCCCCTTCTCCTGAAAAACACACCCAGTTATCGGCAAGTTACGGCATCCCTGACTCCAACCAAACGACATCATTCAGACCTAAATTGTTTCTAGAAAGCTCAAGGCAAATTTATCAGACAGTTGCCAAAGTCTGTGCTTTACATAGAAGCAGCAACGCAAGGGCTGATTGAACCATTTCCAGAAAGACGCTCTAGTCATTCGTAAACCTGACTGACGGAGGCCCCATTCAAGCAAGGCTGGATGGGGAAAAGGACATGGTTCTCTTCCCAGGAGAAAGGAGAAAGCAACAGGAACAGCAAGACTCCCCTCCTCACACAGGAGAGTGGGCACCAGACAGGGGCTCACAGTGGGTGTTTGGAAAGTTTAGAGTTCTGTTTTAAAACCCAATGTCTTACTCAAGAGATTTTGATGAGTTATTTCAATATAAACTGATACCTTCCCAGTTTTAGATGAAAATAATCTGCACAGCAATTCATCTTAGCATTGTTTATAACTTTGAAAAACTAGAAGTCTATGTACGAGACAACACAGTTAAAATAAGATGACTCCACTCAATGGAATATCAGGACATAATTAAACAAGGATTCTGAAGGAATGTTATACTATGGAAAATGCTTAGGATATAATGCTCAGTCAGAAGTCTAAGGGAACAAAGTGTGCATATGTTATGATTTCACATTTTAAAATAACAGTTATACAAAGAAAAAATATAGCCTGGGAGACAGTTCACCAAAATATAAATGGTGAATATGTTTAGGTGGTGGGATTATAGACTTTTTCTTTCTACATACCTATGTTTTCGCAATTTAATGAACATGTACAATTTTTAATGAATCTATTTGATTATAAATACTTATTTGAAAATATAAGTAAACTGTCTCAGACGCCGCACTATAAAAATCACAGACATAGGTGATTCTGATAAAAATCAGAAGAGGTAGTGAAGAGAATTAATATATGAAACTAACCTGTGCATCTGAAGGAAGGTGAGGGGAAACTGAAGCAGGTTAGAAGCTGTTCATCTGATGGAAGATGACAGGCAGCTGAAGCGACTGAGAAGCTCCTGGAATCCCTCTGGGAAAAAAATCATGGGACTTATGCTGTGGACATGACCCCGCATTTCTCCTTTCTTCCTTCTGCTTTACCACAGGGAAACAAAGGCTCAAACGACACTTTTCTTCTGAGAACTAGAAACAGTACGTTGAAAGCCTGCCTTCACCTGGTGCATTTTTAATTTTGACATTTCCTGCTCTGAAACTCTCAGGAACTAGAGCCAGACACCAGGCACCTTATATATCCTGAAAGAACTGCAATTCCAGGAGAGGTTTTTAATCCATGAGAAGATTGTATTCCGGCAGACCATCATCTCTCTGTGGAAAGGAATCAACTTTGTCTTATTTATTACTGCAAATCCGATGCCTAGCACAGTACTTGGTATTAAAGGGTGTCTCAAAGCGTATTTGTTGAATGAATGGTTTTAAAATATTTTCTTAGAATCAGGGTTAGTCTAAGAAGAAATTGAAGTGAGTTCAAGGTTACTGAAAATTATATTTTATCATATTGTGGTATCTGGCTTTTAATTTGCTATGACTCTATGTTATTTAGACAAATAACTTTACTATTTTAATTAGTTTAAGAATTGGCCAAGAGCTTCCCTGGTGGCGCAGTGGTTGAGAGTCCGCCTGCCGATGCCCCGGTCCGGGAAGATCCCACATACCGCGGAGCGGCTGGGCCCGTGAGCCATGGCCGCTGAGCCTGCGCGTCCGGAGCCTGTGCTCCGCAACGGGAGAGGCCGCGACAGTGAGAGGCCCGCGTACCGCAAAAAAAAAAAAAAAAAAAAAAAGAATTGGCCAAATTCACATGTGGTACCTTTAACACAGTGCTTCACACACATAAGAGAAAGAAGCTGAAGCCAAACAGCGTCGTCCACCTAGTGCAACTTACGTGGATCACAGACAGGCTGCAAAGGAGGAAATGGCCTCTGGAACACCACCCTTGTAAACCCAAATCAGTGGAATGAAGGCACTGGACCCTAACCACTCCCAGGAAGCGTACCTGTGGGTCCGCCACTCGGTACCAGGACTGCAAGGAAAACAGCAGCAGCGCCTTGAAACCTCCCAGCCGACGACTAGACAATCACGGCGACCACGAGTCTCCCGTCATGCCTTGCTCTGAGGCCCTTCTGCCAGGCCCCACCTGGAAGCTCAATTCAATCAAAGTTGCTTTACAACATCATTGACTTCCATCATTAGTTTACAACGTGTCACCGGTTCGTGGGCTATACAGAGAGTTCAAAGATTTCAGTGGTTCTCTCCTTTCCTGTCAGCTCGTCAGCTCTCTGCCATCTCCTCAGTGAAGGGCTCTGTAGATTCTTCCAAATGAATATAAAATAATAATAGTTAAAATGCTTTAAATAAGTGAAGTTCTGGCAGGTTTCGAGGGCTCTCCCATTTAGTATCAGACCCTCTAACCGTCAGAGAATCAGAATTGGGAAATAAAACTTAGAAAAACTTTTAAGGAAATAGGATTATTGAGTTTAGCAAAAAGAGCTGTGTAACACTGTCTTTCAAGTGTGGGAATGGCTTTCACACAGTGAAGAGCTACTTTTCATTTCCTCTAACGGAGGAAAAAGAAGAGCCCACTTTTAGGTGAAACTTGAGGTTTCTAACTTAGATATGTTACCTTTGGTTCTCTGATATTCCTTCCCCAGAATATTTTTTTAAAGTAGGGTAGCTTCTCAACTTTCTGAGATGCTTTTAAACAATTCAACCTGAATGCAGAAGACAGAGCAGGTGGTCTCTCAAGCACCCTCCCTCTTCAAGATGTTGGACACTCAAGAGTTTCAGGAGGAAACTGTACCTTGTCATTTGATGGCCAGTTCAATTCTAACAACATTTCTAAAACACCAGGCACGTATCTTCATACAGATGATGACCTGATAGCTTTCTCATCCACTTAAACCTACTGGTTGATTTGATCTCCTAGTTATTGGGTACTGTCCACCCTTCCTCCAGCTGTTCTGACCTGTTTCCTCTGACCCTTTCATCCTATCCAAGTCCCTGTGAACTCACACTGTGTCTTCTGCAATGAAGAGGGTTCTTTTCCCCTTAAGTCATATAGTCCTTTAAAAAAGAAGGATTATTAACCACTATGTTTTGGTCAGATTCCAACATGGGAAATTACATTTTGCCTCCCTACAATTTCCCCTGTCATTTTAATTAGAAGTACTATTTAATATCCCACTCAAAATAAAACCTGTTGCAGAGAGGGCTGCCTCCGAGGGAACTGCCTTTTCTAGCACAGAGGAGATGTTTCAGAGATGTGTGACTAATACTCCTGGGGCAGGAGCTGAGTACATTGGGATCCTTTGGGAGTAGAGGTACCTCCAAAGGATCAAATTGATTTTTATTTTATGCCTGCGGCAGACAATCCCATAAGACAGGTTTTTCCCTCCAGCATTTCGCAGTATCTTCTGAGATTCAGAATCAAGGTAAGAGCTGCTTGGTGATCTTGTGTGGATGACGGATTACACGGAGCTGACTATGACATCATGTCATCTTGTTCTCAGTCAGAGCAACCCGATGTGCCCGCCCTGCACACCCCAGCTCTGTGAGTCACTGTGTGATGGATTGTCCAGGAAATGCAAAACGATGCTCTTCTGAAAACTCACCATTGAAAAATTGAGGCTTCCGGCCAGGGAACGTAGAGAGAAAAAAAGTAAGCTCTTGGGAGGGGCAAGTTCTCATTTCTGTTTTTCTTTTCATTACTGTTCAAATATAAAATCCTACAAGGGATTGTGGCATTGCTAGTGCTTTTGTCATTGATGTTTTATTGCCTCAAAAATGAAGTTTATTTTCCACCAATTGAAACTTTCTGTTATGAACAGCTATGCCACTCCACATCCTAAGGAGCTTTTATCATCAAAAATGATGGACTGTCTATGTGTGCATTGTGAACGCTGAATACAATTGGCTACATAAGCTCCACTTGTGCCTGAAGAATCCTGTAATACGAAACAATCTTGATACATACAAACTTAGAGCGGATTTGAATAATGATAAAATAAAATATCAAGGATAATCTACTAAAGAAAAAATTAAAATTTAGTCTTATCCAAATACTTCCAATCTGAAGGGGGAAGAAAATCATGTGCTAGACCCCAAACAGTGGGAATTCAGCGTTTAAAATCTTTTCTTCTGTTTCTACCTTCCAAATGTCAGTAAACAAAAGAATTACTGAACCAAAGATCCAGTGAACAAAACTTGCAGAGAAACAGCAGAGATTAAGGAAACCAAGATGTTAACAAGGATAGAAGCTCTTTCTGGCAAGGCTGACCTTTCCAACCCAGCACATGGTACTTCTCACTCCTTTAGCTTAAGACATGAGGACAGTCAGACAAATTAGCAAGAGCCCAGACCGCCATGGCTGAAAAGCAGTCAGGCAGCAAGCACATACTAAATACCTTCCCTTGCCTCCAAACCACTATCCTCCTGCTAGAAATGCACTGTTAATGGGCAGGGCAGCCTCATGTTGGGCTTTGGATGCTATAGGCTTGGTTTTGATCAACATCTGGTTAAATCCCAAGGAAGGTTGCCTCATGAAGGTGACACTGTGGGTTCCATGAGGAAGTCACTCCGTAGTCACTTCAATGGACAAAGAAACCCCTGGAACCACTACTGGATTTGGAGTCTGCCGACCAGGCAAAACCTGAAGGACCCTCTGGACCCAGACACTCTAATACACCACAGAGGAACTTCAGTTCTCTGTGCCACACTCCACTTGTCTAATCACATGGAGCAAGTTCTCTTCACTGGGTGTGAGGCTGAGAACACAGTGGGGTTTCCAGAAATATTTCACGTTACAGGTGCATTCTTGCCCAACAATGCATTCCCTGTGGCTTCACAGCTGGAGCACAGGATGCAGAGGTGAGAAACTGAGAATCAACTTTGGCTTTTTCCCAATATTACTCAGGGAAAGTCATGGGAAACCTCAACAGGAGTCATAAATGGGTTCAAAGTCAATGTCCTGGAGAAAAACAGTAACAGTGACAGCTATTTTTTAAAGTTGTCAAAATTTCAAAGTTGTAATGATGTTCATCCAAGAACTTAGAAATAATGGGCAATAGCATGGCTTAAAATCAATGCACAAGAGTAAAAGATACCCAAATGCGTCAGAGACAAGATGGCTCCCAGGCTTGTGGATTTGACCATAGCTTCATTGAAAGTGACTGCTTATTTTCTTGCGGTTCGCGGGCCTCTCACTCCTGTGGCCTCTCCCGTTGCGGAGCACAGGCTCCGGACGCACAGGCTCAGCAGCCATGGCTCATGGGCCCAGCCGTTCCGCGGCATGCGGGATCTTCCCGGACCGGAGCACGAACCCGTGTCCCCTGCATCGGCAGGCGGACTCTCAACCACTGCGCCATCAGGGAAACCCAACTGCTATATTTAAAAAGAATAAGCCAATCAAAAGAAGGATGAGTCAGCTCTGGAAGCTCTTATAGGCACTAGCTATTGATGTTATAAAAACATAACAATAATTGCATAGACAGAAATGGCCAAACTGTTTTCCAGAGAGGCTGTGCCGTTTTACATTCTTATCAGCAATGTATCAGTGATCCAGTTTCTTTGCATCCTCATCAGCATTTGGTATTATCATATGTATTTTTTCAGCCATTCTTAAAGGTGTGTTATATCTCATTCTACTTTTAATTTGTATTTCCCTAATGGGTAATGATGTTGAACATCTTTTCTTGTGTTCATTTGCATATGTACATCCTCTTTGGTTTTAAAATGTCTCCTTATGTCTTTTGACTAAATAATTGGATTATTTGTTCTTTTACTGTTGAGTTTTGAGAGTCTTAATATATTCTAGGTACTAGTTCTTTGTCAGATCTGTGGTTTGCAAGTATGTTCTCCTAATCTGCAGCTTTTCTTTTATCCTCTTAACAAGGTCTTCCACAAAGCAAAAGTTTAAAATTTTTATCCAGTCTGATTTATCAAGTTTCCTTTTATGAATTGTGCCTTTGGTGTCCCCCTTAAGAACTCTTTGCCTAGCCCTAGATCCCAAATTGAGTTTTCTCCTATGCTTTTCCTAAGAGGTTTATAATTTTGCATTTTACATTTAAGTCCATGATCAATTTTGAGTTAAATTTTGTATAAGTTATGAGGTTTAGGCAAGATTTATTTTGTTGTTTCTGGATGTCCAATTGCTCCAGGACCATTTTTTATAAAGCCTATCCTTCCTGTATTGAATTGCTTTTGTACTTGGGTCAAAATCAGTTGCAAGTATTTGTATAGGTCTCTTATTGAGTTCTCTATTCTATTCCATTGATCTATGTGTCTAACTCTCCATGAATACCAAACAATCTTGATTACTATTGTTTTATAATTAGTCTTGATACTGGGTAATGATTCCCCCCACTTTATTCCTCTCTTTCAAAATAGTTCCCTTGCCTTTGCATATAAATTTTAGGATAATCGTATCTATCTATATCTATAAAAATTTTACTAGAATTTTAATAGGAATGGCATTAAACATTTCATTCAGAGAGAACTGACATCTTTACTATGCTGAGTCTTCCAAACCATGAACATGATATGTATCTTTATTTAGATCTCTGACTTTTTTATTCAGTATTTTGTAGTCTGTGGAATACAAGTCTTATTTATGTTTTGTTAGATTTCTACCTATTTTTTATTTGAGCAATTGTAAATGGTATTGTACTTTTAATTTCAGTGTCCACATGTTCATTACTCATATACAGAAAAATAATTCAGTTTTATGCTGGATTCACTTAATTGTTCTAGGAGTTGAGATTTGTTCATTTGTCTTTGGGAGGGATTCCTTTTTGTTGATTCCTTGGGATTTTTTACAGAGACAATTATGTCATCTGCATATAAGGACAGATAAATTTCTTCGTTTCCAATCTGTATGCCTTTTATTTCCTTTTCTTGCTTTGTTACACTGACTAGAATTTACAAAACTATACTAAATAAGAGTGGTGAGAGCTGATATACTTGCCTTGTTCCCAGCTTTAGGGGGAAAGTGTACAGTCTTTCACCATTAAGTTTGATGTTAGGTTTAGGATTTTTATAGATTGACTTTATCAAGTTGAGGAAATTCCCCACTAGTCCTGTTTTTCTGAGAGGTTTTTTTTTAATCAAAAATGTTAAAATTTTCAAAAAATTTTTGCATCTATTGATATGTGATTGCATCTATGATCATATGATTTTTCTTCTTTAGCCTGTTAATATGGTGAATTACATTATATGATTTTCAAATGTTGAACCAGTCTTGCATCTCTGGAGAAAACCCCATTTGGTCGTGGTGTATAATTCTTTTTATAGAGTGCCAAATTCTATTTGCCAATATTTTGCAAAAACTTTTGTGTCTATATTCATGTGGATATTGGTCTATAGTTTTCTTTTTGTTTTTTTGTACTGTCTTTATCTGGTTTTTAGTATCAAGAAATACTGGTTTCATAAAATGAATTGGAAATGCTTCCTTTTCTTCTATTTTGAAGAGATTGTGTAGAATCGGCGTTAGTTCTTCTTTAAACATTTGTTAATATTCTCCAGTGAAAACTTCTGGGCCTGGAGATTTATTTTGGGAGGGTTTAAACTATTATTTTTTTATTACTTATTTATTATTTATTTTAATTTTCTTGGCTGTGTCGGGTCTTAGTGGTGGCACACGGGATCTTCACTGAGGCGTGCAGTCTTTTCAAAGAATCAATATTCTTTAATAACCTAAATGGGAAGAATTTGAAAAAGAATAGATACTTGTATATGTATAACTGAATCACTTTGCTGTACACCTGAAACTAACACAACATTGTAATCGATGATAGTCCAATATAAAATAAAATTTTTTAAACATTTAAAAATTTTAGAAAAAACCAACTTTTTGTTCCACTGATTTCCTCTACTTTTGTTTTTAATTTCATTGATCTCTGTTCTCTTATTATTTCCTTCCCTATGCTTGCTTTTCACTTATTTTGCTCTTCTTTTTCTAGATTCTTGAAGTAAGAACTTAGATTACTTTTCCTCTTTTTAAATAAAAGTATTTTAATGCTGTAAGTTTTCTTTTCAGTAGTGCTTTAGCTGAGTCCCACACATTTTGATATGCTGTATATTCATTTTCATTCAGTTCAATTTCTTTTTACTTCAATATAATCAAAACCATGGATTACCTAGAAATGTATTGTTTAGTTTCCAGGTACATGGAGATTTTGCTGTGATCCTTCTGTTAGTGATTTCTAGATTAATTCCACTGTGGCCAGAAAGTACATACCATATGACTTCTATTCTCTTAAAGTTTTGTGGCCCAAGATATGTCCTGTTTTTATGTTCCATGGGCACTTGAAAAGAATATGTACTCTGCTGTGGTTGGGTGAATCTTTCTATAAATGCCAATTAAAGTTTGTTGGCTGATAATGTTGTTGTGTTCTTCTATATCCTTGCTGATTGTTTAGTTGTTCTATCAGTGTTATTAGAGGAGTATGGAAATCTCCAACTATAATGAGGAATTTGTCCATTTCTACTTTCAGTTCTATCAGTTTTTGCTTCACATATTTTGCAGCTCTACTGTTTGATGCATGCACATTTAGGATGACTATCTCTTCTTGGTATACTGACCTTTTGCCATTAAATAATGTCCCTTTCTGACTAATTTTCTTTGCTGTAAAGCTTACTTGATATTAACATAGCCACTTCTGATTTATTTTGATTAATGGTTGCATAATATATCTTTTTCATCTTTTTACTTTCAACCTTTCTACATTGTTATATTTGAAGTGAGTTCCTTATAGATCATGTACAGTTGAGTTATGTTTTTTAAATAAACCCTGCCAGTGACAGTTTTATAGTCGATATATGTAAAACATTCACATTTAATGCAATTATTAATATGTTGAGAATTAAGCCTGCCATTTTATATTTTGTTTTCTGTTTGTTCTCTCTGTTTTTCATTTGCTTCCTTTTTCCTATCTTCCTATGGGTTATAATAAATCTATGTTATTTTTGAATGTATCTCTTTGTACAGTATTTTTAGTGATTTCTCTGGGTATTGCATTATATATAGATAACTTGTACTTCTACTGACACCATGGGGGCCAGGGAGGTGGTCTCATCACCACTGGACAGTGGTGAAAATCTTAACACTCCATGCGGTCTCCTCTGACACCAGTCCAGGTGAGGGGTTTCCTTGTTCCAGTGTGGAGAGGGTAGGCGTCTTTCCTGGTGTTGGTGGAGGTGGGCCTTGGTTCTTCTGTGGTGTCTGGCTGGAGTGGAGCGGTTATTGTCTAAACGTTTTCTGTCTTCCTAAGCTGCCCCTTTCCTGGTCCTTTGGCTAGAGAGAGCAGGCTTGTGTTGGGGTTCTTTCTGTCTGCACTTGGTGTTTCCAGGTTACAGTTTTATTAAGCTCCAAGTCTGGGATTTATGAGACAAAAAGAAAACCCAGGAAATTTACCATCATGTTGTTCCTTGTGTCCTGAGGTTCCTAGCTGGTCTGCTTTCTTCTTTTCATCTTTCAGAATCTTCTTATGTTTGTTTTATATATATTGTCCAGGGTTTGGGGTTGTACTTAGCACATGAAATGGGGAAAGTACGTCTACTCCATCTTCCCAGAAGTGAAAGTGCTTCTTCCATAGCTATTTAATGAAGAATATTTAAAACAATAGAAAGAAAAAAAACAAACAATAGAAAGACTACCAGCACAGATGTTTTGAGAAGACAAATAGTCAACTAGCCATTATATTGTCAGATAAATATATTTATTATCAGATAAATATATTTATTGTCAGATAAATACATAGTAGTTATCACAAAATTTAAATTGAACCTGTATTTACTCTGATTCCTTTCATCACAAAATTGGGTTTCAATTTAAGGCAAAGAAGAGTTTTTTTGTAATGTGGAATGGTTCCTTTTAATAATTCAAAAGATTTTCAGTTGTAATCTTGATATTATAAATGTTCCTATCTGAAAGTAAATTTGTATCAGATTATTAATAAATGCTTGAATTTTGTGGTAGGTTATAGATAAAGCAGTTCTCAGATTAAATTCTGCCACTAATACAAGCACTTATTGGCAGATAGCACAAAGGCAACCTGTTTTCTTAGCTAGATGAAGTCCCAGGCTCTGTCTTTTTTTTTGGCCAGACCACGGGGCATGCAGGATCTTAGTTCCCTGGTCAGGGATTGAACCTTTGCCCCCTGCAGTGGAAGCACAGATTCTTAACCACTGGACTGCCATTCCCTTTTTTCTTCTTTTTTTCCCCCCCAGGCTCATCTTCTTAAATGCTCTAACCACACACCTTGCATTAAAATAATATACAAGAAAATCATGAATTCTAGAGGCAAATTCAGTTAACCTCTCAGTCAACCTCAAATGACCAGAATCTTCTAAATTGTGGGAACACAAGAACATATTGTATTCAAGTCTCAGGCACCAACCCCACACGTGAGGGAGACAGGCTTCCTAGCTTCTTATACCCTTTCATGCAAAATGGGAGAGTTTCTCTAAAATACTTTGATCAATCCATATATATTAAAGACCAATAATTTCAGCAAAAAAATTCTGAAAGCCATTGTACAAAATAGCAAACTATTAATTTCACCAAGGAGAACCCATTAGTAACGTTTAACAAATGTCTAGTCCTATTTTAATCCAAGATAAAGATGGCTGGAAGGGTTGAGGGGCTGTTTGCAACGTATGTCGTTTGGTTAAATATCAACAAACTATTCCTAGAAACATGCATGCAGCCTAGGTTAACTGACTGCCCAAATGTGAATGAATTCCAAACAATTCATACACATACACTTACATGTCTATACTGAATTATTTAAAACATAAAGTTGTTGACCACATAATGCACACACTGTTTTAAATAACTTACCCTCCTATTCTCAACAACCCACTTAGAAGAAACAGCATATTCATATGTCAGTGTAGGATGAGCCCTCCACACCAAAAATTGTGCAGCACATTACTTTTATATTTTTATGCTCTTGTAAAAGCTAAGTGACTATTTATGCCCCATTTCTCATTTTTCCTGAAAACACCCACCAGCATCACGCTGTACATCACAGAGAATGCCGATTTAATTGCTGAGAAGTCAGGGCAGAAGGAAGGACAGAAGGAAGGCAGAAGTAGTGGACAGAGCATCTTACAGTTTCCCCAGAAGTGAAGCAGCTGGTAACCACCCTGTGTTGCAGAGTCACCTCTTGTAAGCTTCTGAAAGTCATTGCTTTTCTGATGCTCATACTAGGGTGGAGTAAGCACAGCATTCTTGAGAAAAGCTGTTTTCAGACTTTTTAAAAAAACTTCTATTGTAGTAGAACAGAGGGAAGGGTTGATAAAGCTACCGCTATCCAGCCCCCTCCCAGGAGGGTGGTTCTCAAAATGTTGACCCCATCCCAGACTTGCTGAGTCAGAATCTCCAGAATTAATCCAGAATTAATGTCCAGAACCAGCATATTTAACAACCTCCCAGGTAACTTGGGAGATCTCTGCCTTCCTGCCTTGTGGAACACAGTTTGAAAATCACTCACTGCTACAATTAGTTTAATAGTCAACATAACACAGAGAGGAAATTAGATCTCTATGGGCAACACTGTGTGGAAACAGAATGACCAAAAGCTGCAGTCACAGTGAACAATTAAAGGGCAACCACCACAGGTGGTCCTGGGGTCCAGAGCAGGAGTGTCCCTGCCCAACCGAGACCAAACCCAGGCCAGAATGACCTCTGGTCGCTTTTGCTTTGTTGAGCTATGAGGTGAATAGTCATATAGGAAAAAACAGGGGCTTTTTACTTCCAAATTCCTTTCTTTATGAAATAAACTTCTTTAAAAATTGTAGCTTATTGAAACACTTTAGTTCTTACTGAAAACCTCTTACCATGGAAGCGTGACATTTAAAGAGAAATATATTAGTCAAAGAATGTAATTAATAAAAGGCGTTCTTTCTGAAGTTGACACCAGTGATTTCATTGATCAGCACCATAAGCTAACATCAATCAACAAAGGGACATGGGTAGCATTCCAATCAGAGGACAGAAAGGAGGAGTTTGGAGGAAGTGTGTGGTATAAAATCAAATATATGTAGAATAAACTAATACCTATGCTCTCAAAAAACAAAACAAAACAAAATTAGCCCTCATAAGCCAAACCACTGCAAGAAGGCAATATTGTTGTTAAAATTGCTTTTACATGAACCGTTTATGTTTTCAATGTTTTCTGACTTCTTGTATTGCTTTTCCTGTATGTAGGGATTTCACAATTTTGGATATAAAAACAAAGCAATGTTTGACTATACTTTTAATACCCTAAAAAAACCCAGAATGCCCAAGAAGGGAATAAATAGATTTAAAAATATGTATTTCCAAAGAATATATAGTGGCATATGGGAAAGTTCTTTATTAATTTAATTTTTTTAAAGAAAAGCAGAGATATGAAACTATGTTTCAGTATAATGAGCTTGATCCCAATTTTGTAAACATATGAACATCTGTGTTTATTTGAGATGTATTAAAAAAAAAACTGGAGTGAAATATACCTAAAATTTTAACAGTTAACTTTACTCTGGGTATTAAGAGTATATTATTTTCTACTTTATACATTTTTGTTTCAAAATTGTCTACAATAAATGTGTATTCATTTTATAATTAATATATTTTTAAGTGACCAAGTTTCCATTCTCTCAAAATAATTCTAGGATCTTTTTCTATTTATTCATGCATGATTCATGTCCCTTTTAGCACTACCACCCCCAACCCATTTGAAAATATCCTTCAAGCACAAAGACATTGACCTCAAACTTCAACAAAGATCACTGAAGCTTTAAAATTCTATTCTAGGCATCTCTAGGTGCCATATATTGGCGCATTTATTTCATATATAAACAAGTTATAGGGTAATAAGAAATTTTATTATTTTTATCATATCAGGCAGAACCTGATGTGTCTGCCATTTTGCAATTCACATTCTGTTGTACTAATTTTAGGCTTTATAGAGGATATTTCAAATAGTAACAACTGAGACTTCACCTGTTGGAGAGTTATAGCTTGAGGATTTAAATCATGCATACATCCTGTTCCTAATTAAGGAGGAAGATTGTCATATGTCATTGGAGACAACATAACAGACAGCTGCTTCTACCACGCCAGCCCTTGCATCTGTCAAAATATTGCTTAGAAATACTTGTGAGGATAAGACAAGGATAAAGATACTCATGAGGCTGAGGATAATCACCAAACACACATGTACAAGACAAAAAAACTTGCTACATAAGATCTTTATTTTTAAGTTATTCCAGTAGCACATATAGCAAAGAGAGGGTTTGGGATTCACAAGGGACAATGGAAAGGGAATTCAAGCTCCAGAGTTGTTATATATAGGAGAGAGCTGGGGGCAGTAATCTCACTGATACAGAAGAAAGGTACCTGGTCCTGAAGCTGCAGTCAAACAGTCTTTGGTTCAAGTGCCAATTATCCCACTTATTACCTTTGTGACCACTGATGAATCACACAACTTCTTTGATCTCATTTGCTTCGTTTGTGAAAGGAGAATGAAAATATCAAATGGATAGGATGACTGTGAGAATTACATGAAGAAATATATGCAAATTATTTAGGTCATAATACGTCTTTGGGTTCCCCAGTAAATGCCCATTCATTTCTGGTCCATCTCTGTGGAAGAAATTAAAGCATTTGGTTGTTGTCCGGAATTGGGTTCCATTGGCTCAGGAAGGGCAGTGTTGCTCCCAAGGTAGCACAAGGCCCTGACAGCAAAAGAGCAAAAGTCAAGCCTGAACCTTCTAACACTATGTTCTCCAACTATGGGTCATGATACATTAGTGGGATATACAACAACTTAGTGTGTTGTGACTAACATTTTTTTAAGTGAAATGGAATGGACCGCATTAGAGCTCCTCAAATGTGGTAAGGGTAAATTTCATGGAACTCTTATTTTGGCTTCATATATGTGTGCATGTTCACGTATACATACTTCATTTTTACTGTGGATCAAGGTCAAAAATTTTTGAAAACTACTTCTTTAGAGAAAGCCGGGTTCCAAAGTCCCACCTCAAAGGCTCATGTCACACTGATTCAGAGTTTGAAAGAAGCGAGATAGGAACTAATTAGGAAGAGTGTGAGGGCAGGATTGCTGGAACAAGCCTGAAGTATCCACAATTCCTATACTTATCAATGGTTATGTAGTGAGCCAGGCTTAACATGGGCATAGCAGATCCTAGATACTAGACGGATTTGGTTCCCAGGATGCTGGGGGTTAGCAGCTTCCTTCACATTCCCCAGGAAAACCACTGATCCCCTCTACTGGGGCACCTGGGTTTTGTTTACCTTCTGCTCTGTGGTACGCTCACCTACGACCAGTTTTCTTACTTCCCTCCTTCCACGCACAACTCTTGGGGCTGAGCTCTGTTCTCATCCTTCCCCACATCACCTCACTCGGTGCTCTGTGGACTCAAGGGCCCCTCGTTACATTCTACGGCCAGTCCCCACACTCTCCCTCCCCATCACATCCCAGCATCTGGCCCCAAGTGGAACTGATAGCCCACAGCTCAACTCAGAAAATCAGAACAGATGAAACCCTTCTCCAACATGAAGACCTTCAAATATTTGTCACCTCTTTAAATTTGATTAAATTAACTTGTATGTCTTCACCTAATCACCAGAACAGACCAGAGAGATGCAGCATCACCAGGAACCTCTTCCTAGGGCCCTGGTGCCAGAATGTTGCCCCCACCAGCAGGCAGGAGTCCTTCTGTTTGTCGTACCTCCCAGCTTATATTTGCCCACAAGGATCTCATGTACCATTATCAGGGGTCTTGCTGAGGTCCCAACAGCCTGGGTGTACCACTGTCCTGTGGGGCATTATCCTGATGCCATTGCAGGTTACCAGAATGCCGAAAATACTACCAGGAGGTCATAGGATGGTTTGTTGAAAATCCATTTGTAACACATAGTGAGAAAGAAGGGAAAAGAGACCAGGATGAGTTAACACACTTAAGATAGGGTGCAGCCAGGGTGGAAGGACCTCACTGCTTGAATCCTGGGTTAGCAGTGTTCATTTGTCTTCTCTCTCTCTCTCTCTCTCTCTCTCTCTCTCTCTCTCTCACACACACACACACACACACACACACACACACACACACACACACACACACGTCTTTCCTACTGATGCCATAGTTACAAAGATCAAAATTGAGATTTGAGCAAGGGGGCCCAAGGATGGAAGTTGCCCTGGGCCCATCACACATTGGCTCCATTGGAGAAACAAAGGGACAAGTACCTCTGACCACAGCTATAGCTCACCAGTTAGCTGATGACCAGCCCTGGGTTTATGTGTGTTTCTTGGGCAGAGGATACATGGGGCTAGAATGGCTATGTGAATTAGGACCTCATTAATATTATATGCTCATTTAGTAACCTGAATACTTTATGCCTTTTTTTATATTTAGTATCTCATATATCCCATATACATTTATATGACTGAATATTTAATACCCAGGACCTCATGAATATCAGATATCTTTTGGTCACTTTACGCCTTCCCATCTATGTCTAACACATATGTCCTACTTACTAACTGCTTGCCTATATCTAACACACCTTAAAATGTTTCACCTATATTTTACAAATTTCTTCATCTTCTATAATAGAATTGACTTATTTCAAAAGCAAGTGCACATTACACCACTTTGCTCTGATTGCCAGTTTTGTAGGCAATTCATTTAAGGAAAGTTAAATTTCCTTCCATTTAGAAGGAAATTCATTTAAGCCAACCTAATTGACCTATATTGACATGCGGACTCAGCCTGGCCTCCAGAGCAGGCTGGCTGGGTTTAAACCACTACGAGCCACGTGAGTTTAGTCAAGTCACTTCTCTCCCTGTTTTTCAGTTTCCTCAGATGTAAAACAGGGATGATAAAAGTATCTACTGCACACAGCTATGGTGAAGATGAAATGAAACCATCTAAGCAAAGTAATTAGAGCAGTGCCTGGCACACGATAAATGCGATGTAAGTGATACTGTTATAATTTTCCATAGACTCCTCAGGCAGGTGCCTGGGAACATCTCTTTTTCATCTAAGCCATCATCTAGACTGAATGCCATCTCTAGGTCTGGAATTACTTCCATCCCCTTTGGGAAGGTTAGGATGGTGCTTATCTTATTCCAGATTATGTTGACAAGGCAAAGCAAATGTAAACGTGACATGATTGCAACACAACGAGGTCAGCCCAACGCCTAGAGTACTACAATCTCCAGTTCACTTCCCCAACTGTCTCAAAATCACAATTTCCCACTTTTAACTCACAATTCCTATTCTCTGTAGAACCAATTTCAGCGATTTATCTGGCTACGGTTTTCTCTCTTCTCTGGCCCTGCTCAGTGTAAAGCTCTACATCTGTTAGCTACCCTCTGAACAAATGCAATCTGCCCCTCCGTCCATTCTTCACACTTAGCCAGGAATGCATCATCCTGGTGTCTTAAACCACAGCTCGCACATCCAAATTCTATTTGTCAATACCATCTGCATAGCCAGCCACCTCCCTCTAAGACCTTCCCCTATCGTGCAAAGGCAGAAATGATGAATAATGATCATAGCGACCATTTGCCAAATATCTGCTATGCGCCAGGGAGTGTGTTTAGGGCTTTCCACTGATCTCTAATCCTGGTACCATAGGCACTATTGTTAGCACCCACCGGCTTTCGTGTGAAGTGCCTCCCAGAAACCCAGAGACAGGAGAAACCAATACATAATAGATCAGAAATGTGCTGTCACCTTAAATAACCAAAAAGTGAAGAATCTTGCATTCATTGATCAAAACCAGATGGAATGTGTCAAATTATCTAAAGAAAGACTGTGTCACAAAAACTCTAGAAAGAAGTCAGTCATTAGTTGGTGGACCTAAGAATCATTCTCAACTCCTGCTCCCTCATCACTTTCCACTATACAGGATGGAAAAGCCAAATACTTGCCTTCCCAGCCTGCTTTGCAACTGGAGGGGTGGGGTCATATAACACAATTCTGGCCAGTAAGAAATAAGTGGGAGTCTTCTGGGGATGACACAGCAGTTTTTGCTTTCATAATAAAAGGGACAGGTAAGGATGACGCCACCCCTGCCTTCACCTCTTACTGCCTTGAATGAGAGATATAATGCTTGCAACCAGAAAAGACATGACATTTAGATTCAGACAGATCTGTACTCAAATCTGTTTCCTCACTTACTGGAGGTGTGGCATTGGGTACGTTCCTTAACATGCCTCATCTGTAAAATGGGTTTAATAATACCTGTAGATGTTCCAGTGATAAGGGAATGATGCACCACAATGGTCAGATGTTCAGTCCTCAGCTGGTACATATAGTTTCCAAGTGGCAGCTCCATGGGATTGCCAATTATCATCAGAAGGCACTGTCCACTGTTGCTACTCTCTGGGTGCTTCATCCTTTGCTGATTTCCTTGGCCCCGTCCATGTCTCTGAAAAAATCCATTCATTAAACTTTCTCCAGGGGCTTCCCTGGTGGCGCAGTGGTTGAGAGTCCGCCTGCCGATGCAGGGGACACGGGTTCGTGCCCTGGTCCGGGAAGATCCCACATGCCAGGGAGCGGCTGGGCCCGTGAGCCATGGCCGCTGAGCCTGTGCGTCTGGAGCCTGTGCTCCGCAACGGGAGAGGCCACAGCAGTGAGAGGCCCACGTACCGCAAAAAAAAAAAACCCAAAACAAAACAACAACAAAAAAAACTCTCTCCAAGTGACCATTTCAGCGTACCATGTATTTCCTGCTACAGTCCCAACTGACGCAATCACTGATGGAGTATGCTTGTTGTGGAGACTTCACTCCAACAAAGAGGAGCCAGCCCAACCAAGTCTCAGAGGCCCCTTTGATCTAAAGGCCCCCCGAGCCAAGGCTTCCTTCCCTTCATGTCTGCTGTTGACCCCTAAGTTACCAAGAAAGGATCCTGGCCCTGGCCTCCCTGCTGGAACATCAGTACCTGCCTCAGGGACACACACACACACACACACACACACACACACACACACAGCCATACCACCCCAACCAAAGAAGAAGAAATAGCATCCAGGCAGGGTCAATAGCTGGATTAAATTTTCAGAGGAATAAAGAAAAATCAGGAAGGACCAAAACACTTTAAACTCCATCTAGTTTCATGCTATATCCCTAAAGCCTACTACAACACAGTGAGTGAGCTCAAGAAATGAATGTGCCTCTTCCCACATCCCCACCCCAGGCCTGGGAGAAGGAAAAGCAGGGGTGACAGGGCAGAGCCTCCCTTATAACTCTGCTGGAGAGAGAAGGCGGCCAGCAATGGTTAGGTAATCTCAGTAGTCCGGAACTACTTTCCTGTTACATATCATGCACACACCCTCCATTAATTCTGATCACGTTATCAGAATCTTCAGTTCCCTTGTTTCCATTTGGCATTATGTCTCTTATTTTATCCTGGATTCCTTCAAGGATCCTGACACACTGAGGTGTTGAGAAGCAACTTTCCTCGAGCTTGGTGGCCAACTTCCATTCATCATTCAATATAAACATTAACACAGCAGAGTCCCAGCTCCTGCTGAATCATGCCCTCTGTCTCCACACTCTTGGTAGCCTTGGGCTCCCAAGAGAGCTTTTGCTCCTGGCTCCCCTTGCTAAGTGGCTTGTTGGGCTGCCTGGGCATTCTGGGCTCCTGGGTGTAGGCAGCTCAGCACCACCTACACCATTCTATCCCTACTCCTGTTATCTTGGGACAAGCCTTTCCTGCTGCCAGGACAGTCGCTTGCTATTGCCAGCAATTCATCAGCAATCAGCAGCAATTAGCAGCAGCCTGAGTTAACACACATTAGAAACCACTCAGCAAACTGAGAAAGGAAAACCTCTGAGGATTTTAGAGAACGGCTGACCTCTTCCCATCCTCCAGCTGCAGAAGGCTTACACCCATCTCTCCAGAACTCTAAAGAGGCTGCCGATGTACACTAGGTCTTGTAAACCCAGAAGAGGCTATACTTTCTTTGGGGTCTGCAACATCTCTTTCCAGAGCTCCCACCTTGAAATAGGGTTTGGCTAGATGGCAAGCAACTAGCTTCATGCTGTCCTGTGATGAAGGCTCAGAAATCATTCACCTTGAGCTCCTTCCATCAGCAAAGTGGCACCAAGGGATGAATCTTAACACCTTCATTATTCCATCTAAGCCACCAATTGGCGGTGCACACCAGCCAATGCCCAGATGTCAAAGTATTAAAAGACAAGACACAGCCATCAGTATGGAACTGCCGGTCATCTCTTGGAGAAAACCGCTCAGCATTAAACAAACATTTACTGAGCCTCTCCTACGTTCCAGGCACAGTGCAGGCACTGGTATTCAGAGCTGAGGAGTTCACAGCCTGGAAAGATAGAGTGAGATCTAGGTAGATAGTTACCATACAGTGTGATAAACCATGGTAGCAAGAGGCATTGGGTGCTGGGGAAGCCTATAAGAGGACACAAGAAAGCCTTCCTGAGAAGTTGATGCTCGAACAGAGCCTTAAAGAACAAATAGGACTTAGCAGGGCAAAGATGGCAGGGGGCACATCACGCACAGATGCTCTGATCCTGGGGCATTTGGGGAGCTGCACTGGTAGGTCAGGGGATGGGATGGGCACAATGCGGCAAGAGATGAGACTGAAGGAGGAGGGTCAGTGGAGGCAAAACTTAAGAGTTTCTTGATGAATTCCAAGGTTCTTTCAACCACTACCTCTATTTTCTAAAAATAGAGCCATGAAGGAATGGAATTTTAGAAAAGAAGAGAACTTGGACATCAACTAATGTCACCAAGTAAGCTAAGGCCCAGGAAGGTCAAATTAGGACTGGAGGCAGCACACGGAGATGATGGGATGCCAGTAGATCACATGAGACTTCACAGTCCACCAAGCTCTTTCATCATCACATATCAAGAACAGAGGGAAACGCAAACAAGTCAGAAGACCTAATCTATAAGCATGCCTCAACGACTGCCTGGCCTTGGGTCTTCAGTAAATCCTTTTATGGCTCTGGATCTGACTTTCACATCTACAGGAGGAAGAGGCAGGATCACTAGTGCTCTTTCCGGTTCTGACATTCCTTGTTTCTAGAATCTGATACTACAGAGCCTTTACTGTCAAGTTGGAAAAAGGTAACTTCTCCTATGAAGACCTACAGTTGTAATTTTCTGAAGGTTTTCAGGGCGGCTCTAACTCATATTTCTAATCATAATCCATTTCCCATTTAAATCAACTGGTCGTGCTTAACCTAGCATCACCCTTATTGAAACTGTCTGCAATTAAACCTCCAAACGAGGTACCTCTGTAATCTCTAGAAAGCCCTCTGATCCCAAAGAAGTCATTGTCTCACTCCAAACTGACACTCTTTCATGATATGCAACCAAAGGCCCCAAAGGATAGCTTGCTTTCTTTTCTTGTTTAAATTTGGGCACTGAAAATCTACAGGGACATTTCATAATAAGGAAATGAATGTATCACACCTCTGCCTTCCTTGTCATTTATTATTACAGACATTTGCAGGACAGCAGGCTCACATTACTTTGGATCCATCCAGGCCTGCTGGTAATTCTCATTATGAGGCGAGGAGCACAGCCCGAGAGGCCCTTCATTTATCACGAGTGGAACAACGTGGATGTCACCGCAAGGACTGAAGACGCAGGAGGGACCAACTCAGCCCAAGCCAAAGGATTCCTCAGCAGCGGTGACCATGCTTCATGCAAACAACCTGAGAAACAAGAGAAAAGAAAAAACAGAAAATGTAAACTTCCTAACTTTTCAACAGTGGAGTTTTCTGTTTTTTGTTTTTTAAATCAGGGTTACGTGCTTCTAGGCACTGTGCTCTAGTGTAGGATCCGAACATGAAAAAACTCAGCCCTGCCCTCAAGGAGCTTACAATCAAACAGGGGAGATGGAAGAGTGAAAATAGAAGTTGCAAGAGATAGGTACCACGAAACCAGAAGTTGAGTTCAGAGAGGAGAGAAATCCCAGCACCCTGGGTGGGCAGTGACACCTGCAACAAACAGGGCAGGGGCAGGACTTAGGCAGGAAGTGGGTGTGCAGCATCTGCTTCCCAGGTCGCCAGGGGCCACCTCCCTCTCACCCTGCACTCTCCTTCACTTAATTATTTCCCTCACAGTTCTCATACCCCCTGAATTTCCTTCCTTCCTTCTTCCCTTCATTCTCTTGTTGACAGTGTGTCTCCCCCACTAGAAGGCAAGCATCACGAGAGCAGGACTTCACCTTGTTCTCTCCAGTGCCCAGAACAGCGCCTGGCATGGAACTGGTGCTCAGTCAATGTGTGAAGGCAGGAAGGCAAGGCAGGCAGGCAGGACATGAGGGAAGAAGGGAGGGAGAGAGGGGGGCAGGGAGGGCAGATACCATTCACAGAAATGGATTCATGTCCCTACTCATCTCTGCCTTGCATCCTATTGAGATTTTAAAGACTGCTGTGGATTACTTCCACCGAGAGATCTGCCCTGATGCCCTCAGCTCACCTAATTCTTAACCTGGCCCTAAATTCTTTTACAGTCTGGCTTACTCCCCACCACGCATCCCACAAAACTGCATGATCACTTGCACATGCTGTTCCCTGTGCCAGGAATATCATCCCTTCGTTACACCTTTACGTGCCAGATAAACGCCCGCTCATTCTTCACAAGTAAAGGTGGCAATTTAGTGATATCTAACAAAATGTTAAATACGCACCCCTTCTGACCCATCAGTCCACTTTTGTAAATGGACCCTTGGGTTTTCTCACACAGGGCAAATGTCACCTCTTCTGCGAAGTTCTCTCTGAACTCTGAAGCCGGCCCCTGGCTCCCCTGTGACCCAGTAGCACACAGAGCATCCCTTTCATATATCACGTATCCTGCAGCGTATAACTATCATTTACAAGTTGTTCTCCTGATACTGAACCTGAGCTCTTCACGAAACTTAACATTCTTGTGAGGAGACAGACAAACATGTAAGTAAGAGACCAAATAAATGCATAAACACATACTTTCAGATAAGGGCTGAAAATAAACAGGGTAATGCAATCTCCAAGCAAAGAATGAGAATCTCCCTTTTCTAACTTATTGTGCACTTACTGTGTGTGTATTATGATTGTCATGTTTTCAAATGTAAATTCTCCTCTAAGGGTCTGTACTGTGAGTGCATTTTGATATTCTACGGGATGTTGCAGGCAACTGGGTCCTGTCTGCCCAAGTATGCTGTAAGATTATAACAGCAGAGACCATATCCTGTACATCTTTTCCTGCCCCCTGGCACCTAACATAGCAGGATTTCAATTACCCTCTGGTTGATTAGTCATAAAAGTAACTTAAAGCACAGGTGCTACTGATGAGTCTGAAGCGTCATCTTTGAATTAAATGTTCAAACACATGGAGACGGATGAACCCCAAAATGTAATGTTCACTATCAACCTGACAGAGATCTGTGCCTGGCCCCTGACCAGTTCAGATTTAAAAAAAACAAAAACAAAAAAAACCCTCTAAGGCTATAGATCAGTATAATTCTAACAGGTAACCTGAATTTATTGTCTTTAAAGTGAATTTATGACTTATGAGAATCTTTATTTTGAAGGAGTATAGAAACTTATAGGAAGTGACTCATGTGCAGCCCCTAATTTCTATACCCTCTAGTTCCTGTTTTATAGCAGCCTCATAAGAGAATAATTGCTATCATTAGACGTATGTTTGTAAAAGAAAACAATAATGCTTATTTAGAAATTCCTTCAGAATGCCAGGGAATGTTGCAGGAAATTGATATTACTGAATGAGTAAGATTTGGGGTGTCTTTTGCAGTAACAAATCTAAAATACCTATTTAAGAGAAAAATTACTTTCTCAGTCTTAACCTATAATATTCATACAAAAACATGCAGTAATTGTTCTTTTAATTATTTTCCTGTTTGGCTTTTTCTCTTTTGGTTTTCTAATGGGCAAACAATGTAGTCAGTGAAGAAAAAGGAAATTCTTTTCAGAACAAATAGGAGGGTAAAGAGAGGCTCTATATTGTTTGTACATTTAAGATGGGAACATTTCCTACACGAGGAAGAGAGTAGATGTGAGCTAGTTTTCAATGGAAAAACATCACAGTGACTGAAATGTTTACTTTTTATTGTTGTTATGCACACCAAACTCCACAGGGTTCTTTTGTTGTTTAAAAATGAGGTATCAAAATTGTTACGATGATAATTTTCTCCACATTGAACTATAGATTCAACACAATGACAATTATGATCCCATAAGAATTTTTAGTGAAAATTGACAAGTTTATTCTAAAACATATATGAAAATGTGAAGGACTTAGGAGATCCTAGACCTTCTTGAAGAAAAAGCAGAAGAAGAAGAAGGAGGAAGAATGGGAGGAGAAGGAGGGGGAGGGGGAGGAGGAAGAGAATCATACATGTAGTTAATAAAAGTGAATAGGCAGGGCTTCCCTGGTGGCACAGTGGTTGAGAGTCCGCCTGCCGCTGCAGAGGATGCGGGTTCGTGCCCCGGTCAGGGAAGATCCCACGTGCTGTACGGAGAGGATGGGCCCGTGAGCCATGGCCACTGAGCCTGCGCATCCGGAGCCTGTGCTCCACAACGGGAGAGGCCGCAACAATGAGAGGCCCGCGTACCGCAAAAAAATAAATAAATAAATAAAAATTTAAAAAATGAATAGGCATTAGGAGTTTGGGATTAATATACACACACTACTGTATAGCACAGGGAACTATACTCAATATTTTGTAATAACCTCTAAGGGAAAATAATCTGAAAAAGATATTTCTGAATCACTTTGCTGTACACCTGAAACTAACACAACATTGTAGATCAACTATACTTCAATTTAGAAAAAATGAATAGGCAAGTCATAGATTGGGAAAAATCATCACCATATATATTATTATCATATCACCATATATATATTATTACTACCAGATGGGCAAAATTTTTTAATTTGTTTAAAAAACATTTAAAAATTAATATATATTTTCAAGAATGTGGCTCATTGGAAACTCATACATTGCTGACAGAAGTATAAATTTCCAACGACAGTTGATTCTCATTTGTTTCAGTAGTTATATTGAATTAGCAAATATTGAACCATTGCTCCTAGGAAAAATAAAGGGTTAGTTCCCTGCTAGTCTCTAGTCACAATATTTTTGTCAACCAATCAACACATAACCTGGTTTTATGTGTATTTCTATTCAAAGACACCTTATTTAACGTATACTGTTGATTCATTAATATTGAACTCATAGCCAACAGTACTATAACTCATACCTAAAGGAAACATCCAACACACATCTCTGTAAGGCACATCCTGCAGACAGTTCCTACTATGTGACTCTGCCCTTTTGGTCATAGCTGATTGGATCATTTGTGGACACCTGACTGAAGCTGGGCCAATCAGAATCTACCCCTCAAGAATTTAAACTGAGAGCCATAGTGCAGAAGCATTGGCAGCTGTAATATTAATGGCGAATTCTCAAGTGAAGGTTGAGCTGTAGAGGTTCCCAGAACTGCCCTGCTTAGCACCCCCTTCCTGAATACTAGTTTTTCAGGTTTTCCTAGAATTCCATGAGGTTTCTTCTCACAAATCTATGTTCCACAAGTTGTAACTAAGACACAGTCATTTATTCATTCAACAAAATTTTCAAGCATCTACTACGCACCAGGCACATAGCTGGAAACTTACAGGGTGGACCCAGATGTCCAGACAACTAACTACACAAATAAGTATATAGTTACTGGCTGTGAAAAGTGCCACAGCAGAAAAGCACGGGTGCTCTCAGGGAAGTACTTTTGTCACAAATGAGATAACGTATGTAAAGCACTTAGTACAAGGCTTGGCTCCTAATAGGCTCTCGGTGTACTATATTCTTTGGCCAAATTCTCTCTAAATAATTGTCCTGGCACAATGTCTTCCTGGGTGAGGCTGGCCCATATCCTGCCAAGCTGTTCTAATTGGCTGCTAGTTTACTCCTTGCCTTTACTTTCTGATGCCAACGTATTAGTCCCAAAACACCACTTTGATTATACTGCCTGGTTGTATCCCATGCCAAAGAGTTTGGACTCTTTCCTGTAAGCCAGCTGTGAGGTCTCAGATGGGAGAAATGTAGGTAAGCAGGATTCTTGGTCACCTGTCTCCCTACTCCAAAGGAAAATAAAAATGCTGCTACTACAGAGGGAAAAAAGGAAGGACTGGGCATCAAGCAGGCCACTGCTGCGCTCGTTATTTCTACTGAGTTAATTAAGTTATCCAGTTGTCCAAATAAGTTTTGACCAAGAGGGAGGTGAGGAGGGAAGGAGACAGCAGCTCTGAGGTAGGCCCTTCATCCTTCGGCACTGGAGAGAAGTCTTTGATTGCTCAGAACAGACTGCTACGGGGATGGTCAGTTCAATAAAAAACGTTCAGCCACCTGCTCTGCCTTCCGCCCCAGAGCCCCAGTGGATATCTGGGTGCCAGAGACATTCTCTTTGAGGGGTCCCACCAGGTGCTACTCTGCCATCTCTTCTCTCCTCCTCCTTCTCTTTCTTTGCTTTATTCTCCCATTCTAAAGCATTTTGTGGCATTTAATATGGCTACACAAGATAACAGTCAAATGTAGGAGAACCTAGCTTGTTTACAATAGGACTTACACCTTCAGGAAATAGGGTTTATTCCTGGAAAGGATAATTAAGGCATAAGAGCTTTATTTTATGAATCATACCATCCTGTGTGGAAGCAAAGTGTACCTTATGAAAAACTCATTACTGTTCATAAAACCAAATCCAAATCTGCTCCTAACGGAGTAGTGAGTTTGACGGAACACACTCCTCTCTCCAGGGAGATGCTATGATACCCATTAAATGGCAAATTTGAAATGACCTAAGACTTAGAAAAATTGCTTATAAACTAGCACTTAAATGTAAACTCCTTGACTGTCAGCTATTCTTCTCCTCTCAGTTCTTAAATATAAGTTAAAAGAGATCCTTAGAGAAAGTTCAGCAGATAGGGCAGAATGAAAGCAATATTTTCTACCTCCATAGTGGCTTCTGTCAACCCAATCACTTCAACAGGAGTTGAGCTCCTCTCACCCTGAGTCCAGGAATTTCTGCTTTCCTCCTTACCACGAAGCGGAATTCTGTCAGGGACAGAGGCCACCTGTCCATGGCATTAGTGGCTTTGGATCCCAGTTACCTGGTCTGCCTCCCTCCCATCACTGACCCTTAAATTCTAGCATCGCTTTCTCAGGAGGACAAATGGAAAGGAGCTAATTCAGAGTTTCTCAAAGATGTTTTCTGGGGATGATAGTTTCAAAAGCCATTATGCAAAAGCTCTGGGGGCCTGAGAGAATAAAGTAGAAGCACTTTAGAAAGGATGAATGCTATTCAGAACAGACTTTAGAATGAACCCATATCTTTAAAACTGACGGCAAGAACCACTCACTTAACAAACACTTACTGAGCCAGGAACTTCACTTGGAGCTAAGTATTCAAAGATTAATATCAGGTAGTATTTGCCCTTAAGGAACTCAGAGTCTAATGGAAAGATAGCCACTTTAAGTACTTTCAGGAACAATACAAGTTTATGCAATATTGAAAAGTGTATTTGCTGTTTTGATGGCCAGCGTCCATTCCCCCTTCTGATATCAGCACCCAATTTTGCCTCCCCCATTGGACGCAAGCTGGGTGGAATAACTCAGTCATCGTATTCTGCCCAAGACCCAAACTAAGTCAACTGGACACCAACCACTGAGAATTATATAAAGGTGCTATGGAAATACAGGGAAGGATTCATAACTCTGCCAGGAAAGATCAGGGAGGACCTCTTGAAGTAAGTGATAGTAGGTTTGAGTCATGATAGCCAATTAAGAGTTAGAGGAACAGGGTCAAAAATACTTTCTAGGAGCATTATATGTAAAAGAAAGGAGACATAGCAAACAAAAAACACACAAAAAAGAACAGCAAATTTGGAGACCAGATAGGAGCCAGGTATGACTGGAGTAGAGGTTGAACAGGCATGTAAATTTTATTCCGATAAAAAGTTTGAAAACAATATTGGTGTTCAGGCCTCACCCCACACCTACTGAGTCAGAATCTTTGGGACTGGGACCAGGCATTGGACTTATATAAAAGTTCCCCAGATAATTCTCATTGTAGTTGGAAAACAAGCACTCCAGGAAATAGAAGGCAAACACCTTACCTGCAGAGCAAACCCTTCACGGTCAGGTCCCAGACTTCACTTTCTATTTATTTTTCCATCTCTTGTCCCTCTGACGTTTTTGTGCCAAAAATACTAAACTTCTTGCAGATCTTCAAACATACCATGCCTCCTTGACCATTTTACACGGGCTCATCCTTCCAGCAGGGTTACCTTCTTCCTGGCTGGACATCTGAAAAGTTGTCATTCTTCATAGCCCAGCTGGAGGTCTAGCTTCCCCAGAGAGCATCCTCTGACTCCGCGGCAGGTAGAGGACTTTCTTGCCCCACATTCCCCAGCACCTTCTCCCTCTGGTCCAGGGGGGTAACCATCTTACCGCTTTACAACAGTTTCCTTTTTTTTTTCTAACAACTTTATTGGAGTATAATTGCTTTACAATGGTGTGTTAGTTTCTGCTTTATAACAAAATGAATCAGCTATACATGTACATATATCCCCATATCTCCTCCCTCTTGCATCTCCCTCCCACCCTCCCTATCCCACCCCTCTAGGCAGTCACAAAGCACTGAGCAGATCTCCTGTGCTATGCAGCTGCTTCCCACTAGCTATCTATTTTACATTTGGTAGTGTATATATGTCCATGCCACTCTCTCACTTTATCACAGCTTCCCCTTCCCCTTCCCCATATCCTCAAGTCCATTCTCTACGTGTGCGTCTTTATTCCTGTCCTGCCCCTACGTTCTTCAGAACCTTTTTTTTTGGTTTTTTTAATATTCCATATGTATGTGTTAGCATACGGTATTTGTTTTTCTCTCTCTGACTTACTTCACCCTGTATGACACACTCTAGATCCATCCACCTCACTACAAATAACTCAACTTTGTTTCTTCTTATGGCTGAGTAATATTCCATTGTATATATGTACCACATCTTCTTTATCCATTCATCTGTCAATGGACACTTAGGTTGCTTCCATGTCCTGGCTATTGTAAATAGAGCTGCAATGAACATTGTGGTACATGACTCTTTTTGAATTATGGTTTTCTCAGGGTATATGCCCAGTAGTGGGATTGCTGGGTCATATGGTAGTTCTATTTTTAGTTTTTTAAGGAACCTCCACACTGTTCTCCATAGTGGCTGTATCAATTTACATTCCCACCAGCAGTGCAAGAGGGTTCCCTTTTCTCCACACCCTCTCCAGCATTTATTGTTTGTAGATTTTTTGATGATGGTCATCCTGACAGGTGTGAGGTGATACCTCATTGTAGTTTTGATTTGGATTTCTCTAATGATTACTGACGTTGAGCATCCTTTCATGAGATTGTTGGCAATCTGTATATCTTCTTTGGAGAAATGTCTATTTAGATCTTCTGCCCATTTTTGGATTGGGTTGTTTGTTTGTTGTTATTGAGCTGCATGAGCTGTCTGCATATTATGGAGATTAATCCTTTGTCAATTGCTTCATTAGCAAATATTTTCTCCCATTCTGAGGGTTGGCTTTTCATCTTGTTTATGGTTTCCATTGCTGTGCAAAAGCTTTTCAGTTTCATTAGGTCTCATTTGTTTATTTTTGGTTTTATTCCCATTTCTCTAGGAGGTGGGTCAAAACGGATCTTGCTGTGATTTATGTCAGAGAGTGTTCTGCCTATGTTTTCCTCTAAGAGTTTTATAGTGTCTGGCCTTACATTTATGTCTTTAATTCATTTCAAGTTTATTTTTGTGTATGGTGTTACGGAGTGTTCTAATTTCACCTTTTACATGTAGCTGTCCAGTTTTCCAAGCACCACTTATTGAAGAGGCTGTCTTTTCTCCATTGTATATTCTTGTCTCCTTTATCAAAGATAAGGTGACCATATGTGTGTGGGGTTACCTCTGGGCTTTCCATCCTGTTCCATTGATCTATATTTCTGTCTTTGTGCCAGTACCGTACTGTCCTGATTACTGTAGCTTTGTAGTAGACTCTGAAGTCAGGGAGCCTGATTCCTCCAGCTCCATTTTTCTTTCTCAAGATTGCTTTGGCTATTCAGGGCCTTTTGTGTTTCCATAAATATTAGGAAATGTTTTGTTCTAGTTTTGTGAAAAAATGCCAGTGGTAGTTTGATAGGGATTGCACTGAATCTGTAGATTGCTTTGGGTAGCATAGTCATTTTCACAATGTTGATTCTTCCAATTCAAGAACATGGTACATCTCTCCATCTGTTTGTATCATCTTTAATTTCTTTCATCAGTATCTTATAGTTTTCTGCATACAGGTCTTTTGTCTCCTTAGGTAGGTTTATTCCTAGGTATTTTATTCTTTTCGTTGCAGTGGTAAATGGTAGTGTTTCCTTAATTTCTCTTTCAGATTTTTCATCATTGGTGTATAGGAATGCAAGAGATTTCTGTGCATTAATTTTGTATCCTGCTACTTTACCAGATTCACTGATTAGCTCTAGTAGTTTTCTGGTAGCATCTTTGGGATTCTCTAGGTATAGTATCATGTCGTCTGCAAACAGTTATGGTTTTAAGTCTTCTTTTCCAATTTGGATTCCTTTTATTTCTTTTTCTTCTCTGATCGCTGTGGCTAAAACTTCCAAAACCATGTTGGATAATAGTAGTGAGAGTGGGCAACCTTGTCTTGTTCCTGATCTTAGTGGAAATTATTTCAGTTTTTCACCATTGAGAACAGTGTTGGCTGTGGGTTTGTCATATATGGCCTTTATTATGTTGAGGTAAGTTCCCTCTATGCCTACTTTCTGGAAAGTTTTTATCATTAATGGTGTTGAATTTTGTCAAAAGCTTTTTATGCATCTATTGAGATGATCATATGGTTTTTATCCTTCAATTTATTAATATGGTCTATCACATTGATTAATTTGTGTATATTGAAGAATCCTTGCATTCCTGGGAAACCTCACTTGACCATGGTGTATGATCCTTTCAATGTGCTGTTGGATTCTGTTTGCTAGTATTTTGTTGAGGATTTTTGCATCTATGTTCATCAGTGATATTGGTCTGTAGTTTTCTTTTTTTGTAACATCTTTGTCTGATTTTGGTATCAGGTTGATGGCGGCCTTGTAGAATGAGTTTGGGAGTGTTCCTCCCTCTGCTATAGTTTGAGTTTGAGAAGGATAGGTGTTAGCTCTTCTCTAAATGTTTGATAGAATTTGCCTGGGAATCCACCTGGTCCTGGGCTTCTGTTTGTTGGAAGATTATTAGTCACAGTCTCAATTTCAGTGCTTGTGATTCATCTGTTTATATTTTCTATTTCTTCCTGGTTCAGTCTCGGGGGGTTGTGCTTTTCTAAGAATTTGTCCATTTCTTCCAGGTTGTCCATTTCATTGGCATATAGTTGCTTGTAGTAATCTCTCATGATCCTTTGTATTTCTGCAGTGTCACTTGTTACTTCTCCTTTTTCATTTCTATTTCTGTTGATTTGAGTATTCTCCCTTTTTTTCTTGATGAGTCTGGCTGACGGTTTATCAATTTTTTTTATCTTCTCAAAGAACCAGCTTTTAGTTTTATTGATCTTAGCTATTGTTTCCTTCATTTCTTTCTCATTTATTTCTGATCTTATCTTTATGATTTCTTTCCTCTGCTCACTTTGGGGGTTTTCTGTTCTTCTTTCTCTAATTGCTTTAGGTGTAAGGTTAGGTTGTTTATTTAAGATGTTTCTTGTTTCTTGAGGTAGGATTGTATTGCTGTAAAGTTCCCTCTTAGAACTGCTTTTGCTGCATTCCATAGGTTTTGGGTCATCGTGTTTTCATTGTCATTTGTTTCTAGGTATTTTTTGATTTCCTCTTTGATTTCTTCAGGGATCTCTTGGTTATTAAGTAGTGTATTGTTTAGCCTCCATGTGTTTGTATTTTTTACAGATTTTTTCCTGTAATTGACATCTCGTCTCATAGCACTGTGGTCGGAAAAGATACTTGATACAATTTCAATTTTCTTAAATTTACCAAGGCTTGATTTGTGACCCAAGATATGATCTGATCTATCCTGGAGAATGTTCCACGAGCACTTGAGAAGAAAGTGTATTCTGTTGTTTTTGGATGGAATGTCCTATAAATAGCAATTAAGTCCATCTTGTTTAATGTATCATTTATAGCTTGTGTTTCCTTATTTATTTTCATTTTGGATGATCTGTCCATTGGTGAAAGTGGGGTGTTAAAGTCCCCTACTATGAGTGTGTTACTGTCAATTTCCCCTTTTGTGCCTGTTAGCACTTGCGTTATGTGTTGAGGGGCTCCTATGTTGGGTGCATAAATATTTACAATTGTTATATCTTCTTCTTGGATTGATCCCTTGATCATTATGTAGTGACCTTCTTTGTCTCTTGTAATACTCTTTATTTTAAAGTTTATTTTGTCTGATATGATACTTGCTACTCCAGCTTTCTTCTGATTTCCATTTGCATGGACTATCTTTTTCCATCCCCTCACTTTCAGTCTGTATGTGTCCCTAGGTCTGAAATGCGTCTCTTGTAGACAGCATATATACAGGTCTTGTTTTTGTATCGATTCAGCCAGTCTATGTATTTTGGTTGGAGCATTTAATCCATTTACATTTAAGGTAATTATCGATATGCATGTTCCTATTACCATTTTCTTAATTGTTTTGGGTTTGTTATTGTAGGTCTTTTCCTTCTCTTGTGTTTCCTACCTAGAGACATTCCTTTAGCATTTGTTGTAAAGTTGGTTTCATGGTGCTGAATTCTCTTAACTTTTGCTTGTCTGTAAAGGCTTTAGTTTCTCTGTCAAATCTGAATGAGATCCTTGCTGGGTAGAGTAATCTTGGTTGTAGGTTTTTCCCTTTCATCACTTTAAATATGTCCTGCCACTCCCTTCTGGCTTGCAGAGTTTCTGCTGAGAGATCAGCTGTTAACCTTATGGGGATTCCCTTGTATGTTATTTGTTGCTTTTCCCTTGCTGCTTTTAATATTTTTTCTTTGTATTTAATTTTTGATAGTTTGATTAATAGGTGTCTTGGCATGTTTCTCCTTGGATTTATCCTGTATGGGACTCTCTGTGCTTCCTGGGCTTGACTGACTATTTCCTTTCCCATATTAGGGAAGTTTTCAACTATAATCTCTTCAAATATTTTCTCAGTCCCTTTCTTTTTCTCTTCTTCTTCTGGGACCCCTATAATTCAAATGTTGGTGCATTTAATGTTGTCCCAGAGGTCTCTGAGACTGTCCTCAATTCTTTTCATTCTTTTTTCTTTATTCTGCTCTGTGGTAGTTATTTCCATTATTTTATCTTCCAGGTCACTTGTCCGTTCTTTTGCCTCAGTTATTCTGCTATTGATTCCTTCTAGAGAATTTTTAATTTCATTTATTGTGTTGTTCATCATTGTTTGTTTGCTCTTTTGTTCTTCTAGGTCCTTGTTAAACGTTTCTTGTATTTTCTCCATTCTGTTTCCAAGATTTTGGATCATCTTTACTATAATTACTCTGAATTCTTTTTCAGGTAGACTGCCTATTTCCTCTTCATTTGTTTGGTCTGGTAGGTTTTTACCTTGCTCCTTCATCTGTTGTGTGTTTCTCTGTCTTCTCATTTTGCTTAACTTACTGTGTTTGGGGTCTCCTTTTTGCAGGCTGCAGGTTCATAGTCCCCGTTGTTTTTGGTGTCTGCCCCCACTGGCTAAGGTTGGTTCAGTGGGTTGTGCAGGCTTCCTGGTGGAGGCAACTGGTGCCTGTGTTCTGGTGGATGAGGCGGGATCTTGTCTTTCTGGTGGGCAGGGCTGTGTCTGGTGGTGTGTTTTGGGGTGTCTGTGACCTTATTATGATTTTAGGCAGCCTCTCTGCTAATGGGTGGGGTTGTGTTCCTGTCTTGCTAGTTGTTTGGCATGGGGTGTCCAGCACTGGAAGTTGCTGATCATTGAGTGGAGCTGGGTCTTCACATTGAGACAGAGATCTCTGGGAGAGCTCTCGCCAGTTGATATTATGTGGGGCCAGGAGGTCTCTGGTGGTCCAGTGTTCTGAACTCAGCTCTCCCACCTCAGAGGCTCAGGCCTGACACCCAGCCAAGCACCAAGACCCTGCCAGCCACACGGCTCAGAAGGAAAGGGAGAAAAGAAAGAAATAAATAAAATAAAGTAAAATAAAATAAAGTTATTAAAGTAAAACAATTTAAAAATATTATTAAAATTTAAAAATACAAAAAGTAATTAAAAAAAAAGAAGAGAGCAACCAAACCAATAAACAAATGCACCAATGATAACAAGCGCTAAAAACTAAACTAAGATAAAGATATAAATCAGAAACTGGTCAGTCGCATACAGCAAACCCCAAGTCTACAGTTGCTCCCAAAGTCCACCTCCTCAATTTTGGGATGATTTGTTGTCTATTCAGGTATTCCACAGATGCAGCGTACATCAAGTTGATTGCGGGGAGTTAATCCGCTGCTTCTGAGGCTGCTGGGAGAGATTTCCCTTTCTCGTCTTTGTTCTCACAGCTCCCGGGGTTCAGCTTTGGATCTGGCCCCGCCTCTGCGTGTAGGTCGCCCTCTGGCATCTGTTCTTCTCCCAGACAGGAAGGGGTTAAAGGAGTGGCTGATTAGGGGTCTCTGGCTCACTCAGGCCAGTGGGAGGGAGGGTACAGAACGCGGGGCGAGCCTGAGGCGGCAGAGGCCAGCGTGACGTTGCAACAGCCTGAGGTGTGCCGTGCGTTCTCCCAGGGAAGTTGTCCCTGGATCACGGGACCCTGGCAGTGGCGGGCTGCACAGGCTCCTGTGAGGGGAGCTGTGGATAGTGACCTGTGCTTGCACACAGGATTCTTAGTGGCTGCAGTAGCCGCATTAGCGTTTCATGCCCGTCTCTGGTGCCCATGCTGATAGCCGCAACTCACGCCTGTCTCTGAAGCTCATTTAGGCAGTGCTCTGAATCCCCTCTCCTCGCACACCCCAAAACAGTGGTCTCTTGCCTCTTAGGCAGGTCCAGACTTTTTCCCGGATTCCCTCCGGGTTAGCTGTGGCTCACTAGCCCCCTTCAGGCTGTGTTCATGCAGCCAACCCCAGTCCTCTCTCTGGGGTCTGACCTCCGATAACCAAGCCTCAGCTCCCAGCCCCCACCTGCCCCAGTGGGTGAGCAGACAAGCCTCTTGGGTTGGTGAGTGCTCGTCAGCACTGATCCCCTGTGTGGGAATCTCTCCGCTTTGCCCTCTGCACCCCTGTTGCTCCACTCTCCTCTGTGGCTCCGAAGCTTTCCCCACACCTACCCCACCCCATTCCCTGTCTCAACCAGTGAACGGGCTTCCTAGTGTGTGGAAAGTTTTCCTCCTTCACAGCTCCCTCCCAGAGGTGCAGGTCCCGTCCCTATTCTTTTGTCTCTGTTTTTTCTTTTTTCTTTTGCCCTACTCAGGTACGTGGGGAGTTTCTTGCCTTTTGGGAAGTCTGAGGTCTTCTGCCAGCATTCAGTAGGTGTTCTGTAGGAGTTGTTCCACATGTAGATGTATTTTTGATGTGTTTGTGGGGAGGAAGGTGATCTCCACATCTTTCTCCTCCGCCATCTTGAAGGTCCTCTAGACAATGTATTTTAAGAATTCAGTCTGCTCTCATCTCCTACTTATAGCTGTCATTATCTTTTCTATCCCTGGAGATTTATTCTTTCCTTCAACAAATATTTATTAAGAACCTACTTTGTCTAGGTGCTGGGATACAGCAGTAAATTTTAAAACAAAAACAAAAAAACCCAATAATCTCTGCCCTCACAAAGTTATATTCAGTGTGAGAGACAGGTAACAGAAAAACAAAACAATAAATAAATATAATTCTAGACAACAAGTGCTATGAAGGAAATAATCAGGGTGTTAGGTTATAGAACTTTTCGATTAAGCAAGCTCAGTAGAACCAGAAAGAAGAATCTATCTGGAGCCCTGCTGACTTTAAGTGGCCAGGAGAAGGGCTTTCCATCCCTCCCCTGGGACTGACAACCCTCTCTAAAAGATAACAAACTGTTAGGAAGCAAGGGATTCTGATAGAAGTGCTCAATCCAGGAAGTACTTTTGTACCCAGCAGACCTCTATACAGGCCTAGGGAAACTCCTTCTACTCTCTCAGACAGCACTGGCAGGATTCTGTGACAGCTACAGGCACCAGATAAACCAAGCAGATCAAAATAGTACCACAGGGCTTCCCTGGTGGTGCAGTGGTTGAGAATCTGCCTGCCAATGCAGGGGACACGGGTTTGAGCCCTGGTCCGGGAAGATCCCACATGCCGCGGAGCAACTGGGCTCGTGAGCCACAACTACTGAGCCTGCGCGTCTGGAGCCTGTGCTCCACAACAAGAAACGCCGCGATAGTGAGAGGCCCACGCACCGCGATGAAGAGTGGCCCCCACTTGCCACAACTAGAGAAAGCCCTCGCACAGAAACGAAGACCCAACACAGCCAAAAATAAATATACATAAGTAAATTTAAAAAAAATAGTACCACAAAGGCTCTGAAATTAAAATGACATTGAAACCAGTTTCCAAAGTAGGCCAGGACTTACATATTAAACCTAAACAGGGTGACTGTCTTTTAAAATTAAATATTAAATAAGATCCAGAGTCTTCTGACATTCATGATATTCAGGATACAATGAAAATCACCTATCATATTAAGAAATAAGAAAATCAAAATTTGAATGAGAAAGACAACAGATACCAACACCTAGATGAATCAGATGTTGGAATTATCTGGCAAGGATTTTGAAGCAGCCATCATAAGAATGCTTCAACAAGCAATTAAAAATGCTCTTGAAATAAATAAAAAATATAAAATCTCAGCAAAGCATCTCAGCAAAGAAACAGAAGGTTATAAGAAAGAATCAAATGTCAATTATAGATCTGACAAATACAATAACCAAAATGAAAAAAACTCACTGGATGGATTCAACAGTAGAGTGGAGATTTCAGGATAGAATCAGTTTGCATAGAATTAACTCAGTATGAACAACAGAGAGAAAATAGGCTGAAAAAAAATGAAGAGACTCAGGGACTCACGGGGTAGCAACAAAAGATCCAACATTAGTATCACTGGAGTCCTATAAGAGAAGAAATAGAGTGGCTAAAAGAGTATTCCAAGAAATAATGGCTAAAACCTTCCCAAATTTGGTAAAAAGTAAACATAAAAAATAAACCCACAGATACAAGAAACTGAGTGAATTTTAAATCGCCTAAACCAAAGAAACCTATACCAAACACATCATAATAAACTTCTGAAAACAAAGAAAAAATCTTGAAAGCAGCCAGAGAGAAATGACATTACCTATAGTATGAAAACAAATTTGAATGATAGCAAATTTCTCAGATTTCTCACCTGAAACTATGGTGGCAAGAAGCAAGTAGAACATTTTTCAAGAGCTTGGGGGGGAGAAAACACTGTCAACCATGAAATTATATCTGGCAAAACTACCCTTCAGGAATGAGGGGGAAATAAACACATTCCCAGATGAAAGAAAACTAAAATGATTTGTTGCTGGCAGACCTACCCTTAAAGAACAGCTAAAGAAAATTTTTCAAAAAGAAAGAAAATGGTAAAAAGAAGGAAACTTGTAGCCTCAGGAAGGAAGAAAGAACAACAGAAAGAGTAGAAGTAATGAGCAAATACAATAGGCCACCCTTCTCCTTGTGAGTTTTCTGAATTATATCTGATGTTTGAAACAAAAATGATAACACTATCTGATACTCAAGACAATGATATTTAAAACTTGAAAAAGGGATCTAAATGAAGGTAGGTTTTCCTCACTTCACTCAAAGTAGTAAAATGCTGATACCATTAGACTGTGATAAGTCACATGGGTATATTGAAATACCCGTAGCAACTACTGTGAAAATGATAGAAAATGATACGCACAAAAACACTATTAGCTGACAAGTTCATCATTTGTACAAATTCACTGAGCCTGGTTCTAAAAAACACAATGTTTTACGTTTAATACTTGACAATTTAAGAAAAATGGGTGTTTGACTCAACCAGAAATTGTTATTATAGCCTGTCAACAATATATAAATTACTAGATGGCCTGCTTGATATTTTTCTCCTGAGATGTGTTTAAGAGGATTTTCTTTATCTCATACTGAACTTTATGATACTCACTTTCTTGGTAACATAGATGAAATTACCATATATTCAACAGACAAGATAAGATTAGCAGGAAAGTATATTTTTAAAAATCCCCCCAAAAAGGTTGGTCTCTTTATTAGGACAAAATTAACCACTGAGGTTAAAAAAATAAATTTCTAGCTCAGCGAGGGTTACTTTAGAGAGAGAAGTCAGGAAAGGTCTCTCCTTAAAGACAATGCTGGAGAAGTTCCTAGGATAATGAATTCCAGGTAGAATGAGTACCTTCCTTACGCAAAGATTCTCAAGCAGAAAAGAGCTTGGGTTTGTTCAAGTATTCTACTAAGTCTAGCTCATTCATGTGTGCACCTTCTCTTATAGTTTTTATTCCCTATAACACATGGGTTCTTTTTTCCATAAAAGTTTTATTAACACTTGTTAGATGGAGAAATAACCAAGCAATAACAAAATCAGAAAAAATGGGGAAGTTACTAAGGTCCCAGTAAAGTCAGAGTAAATGAGGCCTGAAGTTGTCTTGTACCCATCTTCTGCATCTCTTTGCAAGTGACTCCACGGAGGCATCTATCTTTCTACCTTACCCCTCCCTAAGACACACACACACACACACACACACACACACACACACAAAATTTAATCTTATGGATCACTTCTCTAGCTTGGTACTTTTAATATGGAAAATGAGTGTCAACTTGTGAACAATTTAAAGTGACTTTAGATTACTGGTTCTCAACCAGGAGCAATTTTGCTCCCCAAGAAACATTTGGCAGTGCCTGGACACATTTACACATTTAGATTATCACGAGTGGTAGTTATGTGCTACTTAAGTGGGTAGAGGTCAGGGATGCTGCCCAATAGCCTACAATGCACAGGACAGCCCCAGATAGAATTATCTGGTCTAAAATGTTACCTGACTTAGATTATGATTATAATTTCCATCCCAAGGGAATTTCAAGACCTCTGTCTCCCAATCCAGTGTCTAATCCGGACTTCTCCTTGAAAAGTTACCTTACTCATTTCCAGAAGATCAAAACACTGTGGGCAGTAATTCCCAAAGGATGTTTCATGTTCCAACAATTATATGACAAAATTGTTCTATGGTTAAATAAATTTTATAAATTTTATAAATGTTTGGTCATCATAGGTTCCTTTTGTATAGGACTTCTTTGACCCAGCTAGGTCAATAGCATGGCTAAGGCCACCGGTCAGAACGGAAATGAACACCAAGCATTACAGCAAGAGCTCTTTAATGACTACCAAAAAGGTAGACAAAGAGACTTGAGTCTAGCAATTCTGCTGATGGAGACTAGAATCAAATAGCACTGCTGTTATGCACACCCATTGATTATCTTCACCCAGACACCCAGCTGGGGAAAACTAGGGAGATACATGTAACACCAGGAACAATAAATATCTAGGTAGGAATTTAGATCCAGTATTAGTTTCCTAGGGTTGTCATAATGAAGTACCACAAACTGGGTAACTTGCACAACAGAAATACATTGTCTCAGAGATCTGGAAGCTAGAAGTTCAAGATCAAGGTTTTTTCAGGGTTGGTTCCTTCCGAGGACCGTGAGGAAGGAGCTGATCCAGGCCTCTCTACCTGACTTATGCACAGTCTCCTTACATGGTATTCCCTCTACGTATGTCTATCTCTGTGTCCAAATTTCCCTTTTATAAGGACTTCAGTCATTCTGGATGAGAGCCTACTCTAATAACCTCATTTTAATTTGATTACCTCTATAAAGATCCTATCTCCAAGTAAAATCACATTCTGAAGTACTGAGGGTTAGGACTCCGAAACATCTTTTGGGGGAAAACACAATTCAATCCATAACACAAGCTAGTCCAATCTCTTTGTTTGGGCCAATGGTTGTAGTCAAAAGCCAGAGTAGGGAGGAGAACAAAAGAGAAGCCACGTGTTGAATAATCAGGACTAATTATGGACATTTGTGCTTTCCAAGGTAAATAAACCGAGCTATCATAAATGCGTCAGCATTTACTTTCAGACTTAGTGTGACAAGAGTTTAGGCAAAGGGCAGTTGTTCTTCTCACTGTCAGAAGCAATCCCAAAGTCTGTCAGACACTGGACACAAAGCTCACATCTGCACCTGTGGTGGCCCTTTCAAACCTATCCTGTCTTCTGCACCTGCTGCCATTTATTCATGTTCAATGGCATTGCAAACTGCAGCAATTACGTGGATGCTGACCCAAAAGTCACCAGTGCTCATGAACCCCTTCCCAGACATTGTCCCCCCCTAGAGCACATGCTGCTTTCCGTTAGGAAGTCTGGGTCTCTTGGAAACTAGTCTGTGGCTAGTGTGGACAGCAATAAGTGAACCGCTGAAGCTGGTGTGCTTTGAAGTTTGACTGGGAGCCATAACCCAGGGAGACGTCCTTCCATATCAACTGTCACTGGTAATCACATGGCGCCAAATGTCTGCACACTCTCACCCCTCCTCTCTGTATTTTTAATTTTATTTAAAATGTCATTTACTATGTCCTTACTATGTGGCAAGGGCACAACAACCCTGTGAGGTAGATACAACTTCTATTCCCATTTTATATAGAGATGGGTAAACCAGAAGGCATTGAACAGTTAAATAACTGGCCCGAGGCACACAGCCAGTGAGTGGAAGAACTCACATTTGAATCAGGCAACCTGGCTCCAGAGTCCAACTTTTAATCACTGGGCTCTGACTTTCTATTGGCTTTGAGGGCCAAGGTGGGAGGTTTCCAAAGTGACATGACAGTATTTGTTTAGACATGATTATTGAGGCAACCTCTGAATGTTCCACTGTAAGTTCTAAATATATAGACACTGCTCAGAGTAACCCCATGAGATAGGTACTATTTCAACTCCCATTTTACGGTCTGGTAAACAGAAAGACACAAGGAGGTTAAATAACTTGCCCAAGGTCACTTAGAATGTATCTCCAAAATAGTGCTAGATGCTGGAGATAGATCCGCGAACGAGGTAACGACGGTTTCTGTCCTAACTGAGCTTACACCACACACAGAGGCTCAGACAAGTAAACAGGTAATTGGAACACTGTGGTAAGCACCAAGGTGAAGTTCCACGTGCTATCGGAGCACGTGGAAGCAGTATTTAGCCCTCCCTGGTGATGTTAAAAAGACTTCTTGAGGATTGATATTTTGGCTTAAACCTCACAATTGAGCTAGACAGGCACAGAGGTAGATAAAAGGAGGAAATTGTTCCAAGAGAGGAAACTGTACTTGTAAAATCAGGAAGCAAGGCAAAGAGCATGGTTCGTTCTAGGAGACAAAAGAAATGCAGTATGGCTTAGTGTGCAGAATGCAAGCAAAGGGGGTGACAAGAGGTGAAATGGGAAAATAACACTATGCTCGAAGAGCAATGAGGACTGGCTGAGTTTTAGGAGGTAAAGTAGCATGATCAGGTCTACATTTCAGAAAGACAAGGATGGGTTGGTGGGGGGAGACTAGAGGCAGAGTGACACATGTCTCCATCCTGGGAGTCACTGCAATAAGCCCAGCTTAATACTATAGTGACCAGACCTAAACTTGGTGATTGATTGTCTATGAGGGGTGTGTGGTATAAAGATATATGTTTGGTCTTTCCCCCAGTTCCTGGCACAGAGCTCCTAAAACCCTTGGAATTTCCTGAGTGATAGGATTGTCTTTTGTTATTCATAGGGAGCCCTTTTAGAGCACATCTGACTTATGTTATGTGACTTAGAGTCACAGAAAAACCAAGAGATTAGAGGGTTGGAACTTTCAGCCCCACCCACTGACCTCTGGGAAGGGGGAGGGAGTTGCTGGAGATCAAGTTCTATAAAATCTCTCAAACATAATTTGATGAGCTTCTGGGAGAGAAAACATAAGGAGATGCTGGGAGGGTGGCATAGCCAGAGAGAGCATGGAACCTACATGTTCCCTCCCCCATACCTGCCCATGCATCTCTTCCAGTTGCCTGTTCCTGAGTTGTATCCTTTTATAAATAAATCAATAGATCAAGTAAGCAAATTTTTTTCTCATTTCTGTGAGCCATTCTAGCAAATTATCAGACCTGAAAAGGGGCTCATGGAAGTCCTGATTTACAGGTCAGAAGTATGGTGAGAATCTGGACTTGAGACTGGGGTCTAAAGTGGGGGCAGTCTTGTGGGACTGAGCTCTTACCCTGTGGGATCTGACTCTATCTCCAAATCGTGTCAGAACTGAGTTAAATGTGTGGGACACCCAGTCATTACCCACTGAGAGTTGGAGAATTGCTTGGTAACTGAGAGTTGGAGAATTGCTTGGTATGGGAAAAACCCCACATATCTAGGATCCGAAGTACTGAGAGTAGAGGAGAAAAACAGAGTTTTCCTTTGCAGGGTGAAAGAGATGTCCAGTGTAACTCCTAAGTCTCTGATTTATACACTTAGATAAGCAGTGTTGCCATTTGCTGGGTGGAGAATACAGAGGAGAGATAAGTTGGAGCACAGCAGTAAAAATGCATTCCATTTTGGACATTTTGAATGAGTTCCATTTCGAAACCAAATGGTTTCAAAAGCTGTAGGACTTCCAAAAGCAAATGGATAGATGGATCCAAAGCTAGAGAGAAATCTGGACCTGAGACAGAGCTTTCAGAATCATCAGCAAATAGGTGGATATAGAAGCCAAGAGAGTGGGTGCATTGACTCAGGACAGTGAAAAAAGAGAAGAGGGTCTCATGTGACATCATCATTTAAGGGTCAGCCCGGAAGAGGAGCCTACAGAACAGACCGAGAAGGATCCTTCCAAGAGGTAGGAAGGAGTTCAAGCAAGTGGGTATCATGGAACCCACAGGAAGCTAAAGGAAGACTTCGCACACAATTTCGTGCTCTAGACAGGTCACTTAGGACAGTGACTGGGGTGTGTCCATCTGATTATGCCATATTAGAAAAGCAAAATGCTTGTTTCTGAAGGTTGTTTAGGAAGACAACAGCGAGCCCTATGAAAAGAGATGAAAAACTAACAAGCAGTCATTTCTTATCCTTTACCATTCTGGGCTTGGCTGGTAATTAGATGGATAAATCACTCATGATCTTTGGGTGTCACTTGCAGCAAAAGGATAGCATCTTCAACTCTGTTTAAGAGGCGGTCACATAATAGTATCTAATGTTGAACTAATTTTCTATCTTTGGGTTCTTTTTCCATCAGAGATTTCTGAAGAAATCCCATTATAGTCAGAGATGGAGTTGGATAAAATTGTGAAGGAGAGAAAATTTGACTTAACGATCCTTAACTTCTACCCCCTGCCAACGATCTAGTGTCCTACATTTTCCCATTCCATCTCCCCAGACACTATGATCCCTCAAGGCAATACTTCCTACAGCTGTGTGGGCCGCAGACATGGTTTAAACTTTTCCCTATATGCTTTCCACTTTCCATCCCCAAATCAGAAACATCTTTCCTACTTCCCTCTTCTTTACAGCCCCGTGGGCATGAGATAAACCACCCAGAGACATTGCAATGTAAGGGAAAAACCTATTGAATTTAGAATCAGAAAACCTGGTCTGGATTCCCAGTTTTACCTCTTATCAGAAACTGTGTGACATTTGGTAAGCCATTTTTCCCATTAATCTCTCTCAGCCTCAGAATTCCTACCTCTCAAAAGTATACAGGTTAGATTTAAACAAATGTATGTAAAAACACTTTTTTAATGTAGTATAGAGTCATACGCAGTATCTTATAGAATTCTTAAAACCACAGTTTTTCTGGCATGGAGTGAGATTTCTTTGGTATCTGGTGAAATATTAGACTTTTTTCATGTAAGTTTCTGGGAGACTCTTATTTCTGAAACTCTGTATGAAGGAACAAACACCTCATTTCTGGGTGGGCTGAGTTCTGGTGTGTTTAAGTCAAAGAGGTGTGATGCACCTCAGAGGAGGAATTTCCTGTTACTTCCTGTTACAGCATCTCTGTATAGAAACAGCAAACTCCTAGCATTTTTATGGTGCTTTGTCATTTCTAAAGCATTATTGCACATATGATTTGAAGTTACCCCAGGGTAGCCATTCCAAAGTGTGATATCACAACAGATTGAAGGCAGAAGCAGATATGAAATACTCAACTGTCTTCTATTAAGCCAAACATAAAAGCAATCAGCAAAAATGTAAAACAAGGTAACTTACCACAAATATTTTTTTGATTTGGAAAGTATACTAGGTTTTCATAAAAATGTGTTACTTATATTAAAATGTAATGAGTTTTTAAAAATGAATTAATGCATAATTGTTTTAATTTCTAATATGGAAAATATCAATAGATACAACCCATGTCAACCAAGCTGGGAGACTTAATAATTTTTAAGAGTTTAACAGGGTCCCAAGACAAAAAGAGCTTGAAGATTGTTGCCCTAGTGTGGTGCCCAGCAAAATGGAACTTTATTTTTTGTTAAAAGAACTGCCATTTGGAAATTGTTAATTGTTGTTTGGTTTCTGATGGTAGCAACATGCAGCTGCCTTATTAAAGTCTTCGCTTTTCTCAGACAAGTCACCCAATTGCCCTTGAATCACTCAACAGTCATTGTGCCGGCATCAGGGCCCAACTCCCTCACCCTGACCCATACCCCACTGACACAAGCTTAAAGATGGGCCAACAGGGTTGGTGCATTTGCTTAAAAGGCCCAGGGGCTTCTGGTGGGGACCAAGAGGAAGGAACTGAGAACCGCACCTCCTTTTCTGCCTGCTTCAAAGTTACCTTAACTGTCACCTGACCTGTGCTGAGGGGCAGGTAAACTCAACAGTACTCCTCAGGGTCACCCTGAGGTCAGGGGTCAGGCAGTCCAAAGGGATCTCACCAGGCCATGGAGGCAGTTAAGCCCACAGAAGTGCCTGCTGTTCCAAGAACAGACTGGAAAGGCCATTTCAGTAAAGAAAGTTATCACTGAGAACCTGGGGCTCTCGTGCGTGGGGCACCCCCAGGTGAGAGAAGCATTCCCCCTCCCCATCCTGCCCCAAGTCAGTTGCGCCAGAGCAGCAGTGGCAGCGACAGCGAGCTTTGTATTTATCAATCTTTGTACCACCGCACTTTCTGCAGCACAGCCCTTGAGTGGGCCTAAAGGATGCCCGGGTTGGGGCAGGGCGACAGCAGCGGGTGGAAGCAGCAACAACATCAGGCTGGAACCGTGCTTACAGTCCTGACCACTTTCCTCCCTGAAAGGCAATACTGACCAAGGCTGACCCCCTGGATTAAGTCCCTGGGGCTCATGGACTCATCATAAGAGGGCCCCTTCCCACCCTCACCTCAGATATAGGACATCCTGCTAGAAAGGCAGGTGGCTGCTTGGGTGTAGCTTTTTTTTTTTTTTTTAACGTCTTTATTGGCGTATGATTGCTTTACAGTGGTGTGTTAGTTTCTGCTTTATAACAAAGTGAATCAGTTATTCGTATACATACATCCCCATATCTCCTCCCTCTTGCGTCTCCCTCACACCCTCCCTATCCCACCGCTCTAGGTGGTCACAAAGCACCGAGCTGATCTCCCTGTGCTATATAGCTGCTTCCCACTAGCTATCTATTTTACGTTTGGTAGTGTATATATGTCCATGCCACTCTCTCACTTTGTCACAGCTTACCCTTCCCCCTCCCCATATCCTCAAGTCCATTCTCTAGTAAGTCTGTGTCTTTATTCCCATCTTACCCCTAGGTTCTTCATGACTTTTTTTTTTCTCTTAGATTCCATATATATGTGTTAGCATACGGTATTTGGTTTTCTCTTTCTGACGTACTTCACTCTGTATGACAGTCTCTAGGTCCATCCACCTCACTACAAGTAACTCAATTTCGTTTCTTTTTATGGCTGAGTAATATTCCATTGTATATATGTGCCACACCTTCTTTATCCATTCATCTGTTGATGGACACTTAGGTTGCTTCCATGTCCTGGCTATTGTAAATAGAGCTGCAATGAACATATTGGGTGTAGCATTTTGAAAAAACACCATGGGGTGGCATTCTTTGCACTCTAAACTGATGGGACTAGACACCCAGTTTCAGTTTCATTCCCGTGGCGGGCAGAATAATGTCCTCCCAAAGATGTCCAAAGTCCTAATCCCTGGAACCCATGAATATGGTACCTTACGTGGCAGAGGGGCTTTGCAGATGTCATTAAAGTGAAGAACCTTAAGCTCAGGAAATTCTCCTAGATTGTCCAGGCAGGCCCAGTCTAATCACAAGAATCCTTAAAGCAGAAAACCTTTCCCGTTATGGTCAGAGACAGACTTGACCACAGAAGAAGGTGCAGAGAGAGGCCATCTGATGAAGGCTCTCCAGGCCCTTGCTGGCTTTGAAGACAGAGAAAGGGGGCCATGGGCCAAGGATGCTGGAAAAGGTAAGGAAGCAGACTCCCTCCTAGAGGCTTCAGAACTGAACTCCGTTCTACCGACAACTTGATCGTTGTGCAGGGGAGACCCATGCTGGAACTTCTAAGCTCCAGAATTATAAGATAATAAATTTGTGTTGTTTAAGTTTGTGGTAATCTGTCACAGCAGCACTAAAAACCAAATGCCATTACTAATCAGGGCCTTGCTCAGAGGGGATTCGTAAACTCTCTCAAAGAAACTAGCTTGAGAATCATGTGTGGAAAGAGCTGGAAGGGCCAGCTGAGCACAGAGTGAATGAACGCCTCTGGAGAAGCTGAAGCGGCGGATCCCAAGTAGCAGAGACATTGCAGGAGACTCGAGGAGTCCTGTGGTAGCCCACCCCCAGGCCCAGGAGCAAGTGACCTTGATGACTACCTGACGAGCTGGGATTATTGAACTCTGTTGCCGATCACCTCAGGTCTTCATGATTTTTGAAGTTCCCTTAGGAACCATCTAGTCCTTGCATCTGCCCAATATATGATTCTCCTCCATCAAATGACAAAAGTTCTTTCTGTGACATTGTGAGCATTTTGTTTGCAAGTGGGGACCTTGCTATTGGCTTCCCAGAGGGCCAAGGGGAGGCCATTCTCTCATACTTCTGGGCAAGGGCTTGTGTCAGAAGAGGTCGAGGCAGTACGGCACCATGGTTAAGAGCACAGGCTCTGGAGTCAGACTCACCACTTACCAGTTGTTTGACCTTTGGCACTTTCTCTGTTAACCTCGCTGTGCCTCAGCTGTAAAGTGGGGAATAATCACAGTACTTCCTCATGGAAGATTTAATGAAATGGGGCATATAAAGTACCTGACACACAATAAGTGTTTTTATTAACATGTAGCCAAGGGTTACATTACTTTATTACAGACCAAACAAATGGTCCTTAAGGAAAGATTCATCCACGTGTTCACGCCTCTCCCATCAGTGCAACTGACAGAAACAAGTCACAGCTGCCAGCCAAATTCAAGTTGGATCGTGTCTGTTCCCAAGAGCAGTAAAATTATTCTAAACAACTCAAATAATATTTAACCCTTATTGGGGATTGGCCATGTGCCAGGTACTATTCTAAGCCCTCATTTAATCTTTGTTTAATCTCCTATACCATAGTACTATAACTACCCCCATCTTACAGATGAGTAAAGCAAGGAACAGAAAGGTTCAGTAATTTTCCCAAGATCACACAGCTGGGAAACAGTGCAGCCAGACTTGCATCCAGTCTGCTCTGAGGTCCATGCCCTTAATCACTAAAACATACTGTCTTTAAATCAAGCCATGATATGAAACATACGCCATGAATAAACCCACATCTTAAGTACTGGCCCCCTTACTAAGAAATAGGCAAGTATTGATTGGTCGTTAATGATTTAAAGGAGCTAATCTTCTTAAAGGGTCAAAGGTTTCTTGGTAATTTCAATAGCACAGTGTGGACCAGGCTTAACTGATCTTACTTAAACACTTTGGTTGGGTGCTGTGAGGTGTTTGAAATTTTTCAACAAAACTAATATAGCTTATAATATTACTTGAGGAGGAACATGAGAAGTACTTTCGGATGATTTATTCTGCCTGGCCCTATGCAATCAGGGCATTGTGCAAAGAAGGAAGTGGTTTGGGACACTATGGAAAGGAAATACTAACCCAGGCACAGGCCTAAGACGTGACAATATCCATGTATCCCTTTGCCCCTTGAGTTTCTCCCTACAGGCATTCTTCTAGCACTTTTCCTTGCTGGATTATTCTGTTTTTCAGTGGCTGCCCAGTGACCCCAACTGAGTTGCTGGTTGATCTCATCTCTAAACCATTACATTCTACTTTGCGCTTTCCCTAGGTAGATCTCAAGAGGATATTTAAAAACTAATTACTTCTCCTCTGAAGGAGGCCCCCTCTGAGACCAGAGAAGAGTCATTCTGGGTGTAAATGAAAGAAAACGTCATGGGAATGGGGAAATCTGAGCCTCCTCTTCCCTGCCTGACGCTGCCATTCCAGTGAACGTTACGTTTGATCCCGCCTGGATCCCCCTTCTTGTCCTTGCGTTTCCTCCTGCCCAGCTGCTTTTAGGGTATTTGGGTTGAGGCTATAAAGTTCTTTATACTTAGTTTTCTTCCTTGCTCCCCACTCCCCATTCCACCATCTTAGCCAAAGCAATTCCCCAAAACAATGTAAAAAGACCTTAATTAAAATGTTCTCACGTGGCTAAACTTGCTGCTAAAGCTCCTACCTCTGGCGCAGCAGCCTGTCTCTTTGGGAAGTTACTGAATTATCTCAAATGATATAAAAATCAGTTTCTAAATCAAAGTCACATTCACTGTCCATTATCACCTCTCCCCTCCCCGGTGCTTCCCCATTTGGTTAAATTCCATCACAGGCCCTGCGTCGTCAGGACACCATCCCTATCCTCTTGGCTACTATTGAACACTCGCCATTGATTCACTGCTCAGGAAAAGCCATGGTTCTCCGTGATTGAAAGGAGGCATTTTGAGTCCCTGAGCCCTTGTATCAACTAATTAGCAGCAAAGGATGTGAGCAAGGCGACCCTGTTCATTGGCTCATTAACTCGCATACCCTAGACCTGTGTAGCAGAGGGGAAGCCTTGACCAAAGCCTGGGGCTCTAGGAAGGCTTCCCTGTCAGTCGGGAAGGAGCTGAACAGCGATCACAACGTTACCCGCGATGGCTCAGTGCGCCTGCGCAGAGCCGCTTCCCTTAACAAGGGAGAGGCTCCGAAGCCTCCCATGCCGTAGGAAGGAAGCAGAGCCCTACAGCGCTACATCCCCGCTTCCTTTCTGTCCTTAAAACTCGGTTCAGCGTTTCTTTATGATGTACATCACTTCTACCGGCTGCGAGGGCAGGAGGAAAAGCAATTAAGGGCATTATTAATCACCAAGTTCCCACTGAGAAGGGTCAAACTGCAGCAGGATTTGACAAAGCGACAATTCTATCACCAGTGGAAGTATAAAAGTAGATATAGCTCAACATCTTAGAGCTATATTTGGGCTTATTCTTTCTTGGTCCTAAAAATCCTTATTGAAGGTGAACATCCCGGAGGTGATTAAAAACTTGCCTTCCTTTGAGTTTTGGAACTGTTTGAGTTCTAACAATATTTGAGTTTGGCAAGCTTTGAGTCTCTCCTTTGGGAAGTTGCAGCAAAAATGAACTGGAAAATGTATCTGTGCTTTTACAGAAAAGAAGAGAAAGGGTCTAATTGCCTTTTATTATAATGTCTATACTAGAATTTCTTCTTTACTGAAATCCATGGAAAATCAGGAAAACATTTTACAGAATTAGCTATGTAAATGCATTAAAAATATCTATTGAAATTCTGTTCATTTTATAGGATTAGCTCTATTCAAAAATTCTGAAGTGGGCAGTGTTTCTTTCGGTGACTACAAACTTTTACCCCAACCAACACTCATGTAGGGGCCCACTGGTTACTGCCCCTGAGTGATCGGACTGCTCTTCATGCTGCACTTTTAACTGTGTGGTTCCTACATACTAATTTACTCAATCAGTCAAGAAATATTATTGAGCATCTATTATGGGTCAGGGATACAGTAGAGAATAAAAAAGGCACTCTCCTCCCTTGTGAAGCTTATAATCTAGCAGGGAAGACAAATACTGATTAACCAGAATTATTAAACATAAATTATAGATACCACATTGCAGATCCAAACTAAAACGAAGTCACTTATGCCAGGGACACAACGGAGAAGGTTAACACAGGTGCATAAAGGAAACTTAACCTAACCTTACAGGAATTTACAACTCTTCTCAGAAATCAGCAGAGGACATCAGCCAATACCCAAATGCCAATTCTGTTCATGCCATCTCTGGACTTCCTTGTTCCCCTAATTCACGTAACCTTAGCAAATAAGAAAGAAGACCACTAGGCAACCAATCAGTGGAGAAAGGCAAATAACTTCCATATTTGTTCACATAAATATCCCTCGGCCTATGAGCAACTAAGACCTCATTGCTCCCACAGTCTTTAGTTTCCTGGCTTGCAGGTCGAAAGCCTTGCAATAAACTCATCCTTCTGTTTTGTTTCATTCAGTGTGCAGAGTTTAGTTTTATACAACATCATTTTACCTTTAAATCCATGAGTACGTACATCTAAAAGATAATCTCAGGTTGTCTTACCTATGCTGCTAACTATATTAAGGGAGGAGTTTCTCTCGAGCCCTCAGGGTCTCTGTTGCCTTTAGCTCAAAATAATCCATATGCCAAAGTAACACATCTTGGGAGGCCTGTTCTGTTGGGAGGGTAGACAGCCTCAAGTAGCAGATCGTCTTGAACTTAAAAAAGGCAAGGATCTAAAACCTCAAGGAACTCTAGCCAAGAGAACATCTGTAAGATACACAAAGACTGATTATAAAATGTATTGAAGGGGATCACCCCAAAATATGCCATTTTGGCATAAGGATTATTTTGAGCTGAAGGCAACTGAGAAATAGCAGACACAGGAGGAGCTTTATGCCCTCCTCTATCTGACTAAAAGCAGGACATAAACTTATCTTTCATAAAGGAAATTTCCATTTATAAAGGTACCCCCCTGTCCTATACCAGGAAGAGAACACCAAGATGAATCTGCATAAACAACCCTTATCTACTATTAGCTTCCCCCATACATTTCTTAGTTACCTTCCCACAATTTAACTCCTAAAAACTCCCTTTTCCTTTGTCTAATTACTTCTCTGCAATTTTTATCACCCTTTGTTAGAATGATATATAAGTCCCCAGGTCTAACCACCTCTTTGGGTTTTTCCACTCTTTTCTGTGAAGCCCCTGTGCACGTAAAAATATTAATATCAAAAAGTTTGTATGCCTTTTCTCCTGTTAATCTGTCTTTTGTCAGTTTAATTCACAGGCCCTCAGTCACTGAACATAAGAAAGTAGAGGAAAAGTTTCTCCTCCCCTACAGTTTCAATGATGAAATAACTGTCACTAGTCCTCTTTGGCTCTTATGTTCTCTTCAATGTAGATTTCACTTAAGATTTCATAGGAGAAACTGACAAAGGAGGTTACATTATATACCTTATGGGATTCAATGTAAAAATACTCCATTTGATATTTCAGTTCTCCCAAAGTCCCTCTTTAAAGCCAACTATCTCTGAGGCATCTTACTTCCTCTGATCCTAGGGCCCTCCTCCACAACTACAGAAACATTTCAGCAGAACTCCAGCTTCTACCCCTGAATCTGCATACCCCAATTCATTTTAGGTTCTGCTGAACAAAGAGTATCCTAGTTCACAGACTCCCCATCCTTGGAAAGTAACTGCTCACCATTTTTACTACTTGCACAAGTCCTTCATGTTAAAATAAGAGAAGCCATCTGGATGCAGCCAAGTTTCTGCTCTGTGTGGCTGGTGAGGAGAGGTGAGAAGCAAATGTAGAGATGGGAAGGAGGTCCTTCCCAAAAGATGGGTCCAACAATCTAAATCTTGTACTTATTTCTGAGTTCTCTCAGGATGTTCAGTTTTAAACTTTCCAAAACCCATCTCTTTAGGAAAATTGAGGAAATAAAATACACTATTTCTATGACAATAGAGAAATGTCTAAATCTATATGTTGACTTCACTGAGAATATCTTTCTGTAATGGTCCAAAATCTCATTTTACTAATTGAACAGTAATCTGAATGTATAAAAATGAAAGTAGGGCTTCCCTGGTGGCGCAGTGGTTGAGAGTCCGCCTACCGATGCAGGGGACACGGGTTCGCGCCCCGGTCCGGGAAGATCCCACGTGCCGCGGAGCGGCTGCGCCCGTGAGCCATGGCCGCTGAGCCTGCGCGTCCGGAGCCTGTGCTCCACAACGGGAGAGGCCACAACAGTGAGAGGCCCGCGTATTGCAAAAAAAAAAAAAAAAAAAAAAAAAGTTAAAAATGAAAGTAACCTTTTCAAGATGTTGAATTTCCATGGGCTACTGGCTCCCTACCCTAAAATCAACCCTGAAAAAAACAAATAGATTTATAGAAAAATGACTAGTCTTTTCTTGCATTCTTAGAATATTAACAGAAATTGAATATGTGAGAGGCCACAAAAAGAACAATAAACTTCAAATAATCAGTATCATACAAACTCAGCTCTCTAACCATAGTCCAAAAAAATTTTGATCAATAACAAAAAGATAAACTTTTCAAAACAAATCTCGTATGCTTAGACACTAAAATATTACTAAATAACTCTTTAGTTAAGACAGAAATAAAGAACTATTTAAAACTGAACGAGAATGAAGACATTGCAAGTCAAAACTTTGTGGAAGGCAGCTAAACCATACTTGAGGAAAATGTATAGCTTTAAATATATTTACCCGGAAACAAATATCATAAATAGATGACTTGGGCTTCCCTGGTGGTGCAGTGGTTGAGAGTCCGCCTGCCGATTCAGGGGACACGGGTTCGTGCCCTGGTCTGGGAAGATCCCACATGCGGCGGAACGGCTAGGCCCGTGAGCCATGGCCGCTGAGCCTGCGCGTCCGGAGCCTGTGCTCCGCAACGGGAGAGGCCACAACAGTGAGAGGCCTGCGTACCGCAAAAAAAAAAAAAAAAAGATGACTTAAGGATTCAGCTGAAAATGTTGAGCATTACAGAGCAAAACCAAAGAGACAAGAAGGAAACAAATAATAAAGATAACAGAAAAAAAGAATCATTTTAGAAAAAAATAGAAGATTAACAAACCACGAATTACTTTTCCTAAGATTAATAAATAATAAATATAGAGTTTTGGTAACACTGGTCAAAGAGAAAAACAGACAAAATGGAATAAATAAAATACAGAAAAAAAGAAAATACCTAAACATACAACAGGCACATTGACAAAGTTTAAACTGACAGTAAGTATTAAAGAAACTGAATCTAAAAAAATCACAGCCTCGGATGGTTTTACAGGTAAGTTGTTCCAAACTGTCTTATAAAATCTAACTTATACAAGTTGATCCAAAATAGGAAAAGAGTAAAAGATTCCCAGTTCATTTTACACCACTAGTATAATCTTTTACTCAAAACCAGGTAAGAACAATAGAAAAGAGGGAAATTTAAGCCTGTTTCAGTTTTACACATAGTTGCTCATAAACTAAATAAAATATTAAATAATTGAATCCAACAGTGTATTTTTTTTCGGTATAAAACTGTATTCTATAAGAATTACAGAAATCCTAGCCTTTATGAGAACATAACTTTTAACAATGAAACTTAAGTTTAGGTTTATAACAGAGAAAAGTCACCTTATCATAGCCATATAAAATGAGCACACAGGATAAGAAAAATACCTTTTTCTTGGTTTAGCCTATAGCTAAACCAAAAAAAGCATATACCTTTTTAAAAAAAATAGTTAAATATTTATTTATTTATTTTGGCTGCGCCAGGTCTTAGTTGCAGCACGCAGGATCTTCGTTGCAGCGTGTTTAGTTGTGGCATATGTACTTCTTAGTTGCAGCATGAGAACTCTTAGTTGCGGCATGCATGTGGGATCTCATTCCTTGACCAGGGCCCCTGCATTGGGAGCATGGAGTCTTACCCACTGTACCACCAGGGAAGTCCCCCAAGTATATACTTAATGGGACAAAAGTACACACATTCCTCTGAAGATAAGGAATAAAAGCAAAGTTCCAATATGATTTTAGAGGTTATGGTTAACTCTAAAATAAAAGAAAAGGAAATAATAGGATGGGAAGAATAGGATGGGAAGAAATAAAAATATTATTTGCAGATGATAAGATCATCAATCTAGAAAATATAAGTGTATTAACAGACAGTGAGTGTTTGAGAACTAAAAGAATAGAGCAAAATTAACAAACACAAAATCATCAGTAAAAATCAACAGTATTGGGACTTCCCTGGTGGTGCAGTGGTTAAGAATCTGCCTGCCAATGCAGGGAACACGGGTTTGAGCCCTGGTCCAGGAAGATCCCACATGCCACGGAGCAACTAAGCCTGTGTGCCACAACTACTGAGCTTCCGTTCTAGAGCCCACGAGCCACAACTAGTGAGCCCATGCACTGCAACTACTGAGCCTGTGCTCTAGAGCCCACGAGCCACAACTACTGAGCCCACACACCTAGAGCTCTGCTCTGCAACAAGAGAAGCCACCGCAATGAGAAGCCCATGCACCACAATGAAGAGTAGCCCCCGCTCACCGCAACTAGAGAAAGTCTGCATGCAACAACAAAGACCCAACACAGTCAAAAATAAATTAATTAATTAATTTTAAAAAAATCAACAGTATTTCTCACAACAGCAATAGCCAACTAGAAAAAATGATAAAAAATAAGATACCATTGAGCAGAGCAACAAAACTCTAAAATATCTGGCATTTCATTTAACAAGGATACACAAAAACACTGTGGAGAAAACCTTAAAACTCTAATTTGAAAAAATAGAAGATTCACTGTATAAATGTAAAGTCACTTCACTATACTTGAAAATGACAACTTAATATTCTAAAGATATCATTAATAGCCAAGTGAATATACAAATTTAATGCAATCCCAATGAAAGTTCCACTTGGATTTTTTTTGAGGAACTTGTTAAACTTATTCCAAGTTTATATGTATATTTAAAAGTCCAAAATTGCTAAGTCAGCCTAAAATTGGAGGGATAAATAAGGGAGCTTACTAAATAGTAAGACATACAACAAAGCCACAGTAATAAAAACGTTCTTGTTCTGGTACAAGAAAAACATAAAATCAAAGGAATGAAATAGGAAACTCAGAGTCAGGAACCTAATATATATTAAAAGTAGTACTACAAATCATCGAGAAATGACGTATTACTTAGTTCCTCATTTAAGAAAATAGAAGACTCCCCTGGTAGCTCAGTGGTTGACAATCCACCTGCCAACGCAGGGGACGACGGTTCGAGCCCTGGTCCGGGAAGATCCCACATGCCACTGAGCAACTAAGCCCGTGTGCCACAACTACTGAGCCTGTGCTCTAGAGCCCACGAGCCACAACTACTAAGCCTGTGTGCCACAACTACTGAAGCCTGTGTGCCTAGAGCCCGTACTCCGCAACAAAGAGAAGCCACCGCAATGAGAAGCCCACGCACCGCAACGAAGAGTAGCCCCTGCTCACCGCAAGTAGAGAAAGCCCGCGTGCAGCAACAAAGACCCAACACAGCCAAAAATAAATAAATAAATAAATAAATTTATTTTTTTAAAAAAGAAAATAGCTGATCATGTGGAGAAAAATCAAAGTGGATTTCTACCTAATACCCTAATCAAAGATAGACTCCAAATGGATTACAGACCTAAATATGAAAGATAAAATATAAAGTTAATAGAAGGAAACACAAGAAAATATCTTTTTGATCTAACAAAACAAGTGATAGCTTTTATTACCTCAAAATTAACTATCATTTTTTAACAGAGGACAACATGGATAAAGTTGAAAAATTAAAAATAAGATATTTTCAGTTTCTTAAGCTGACAAGTGATTAATATACAAAATATATGATAACTCTCGCAAATCAATAAGATAAAGGCAATCAGCTCAATAGGCAAAATGGGCAGACAATATGAATAAGCAATTTATAAAAGAGAAAACTGAAAAGGCTAACATGCATAGAAGAGATTTCCAACTCACTGGAAATCAGAGAAATGAACAATAAAACAACAATGGATTCTTACGCTACCCTTGTAGATTGGTAACAAGTTGAAAACTGAATAATGAAAAACGTTTATAGGAACATGCACTCCTCATAGGAGTATAGACTACTGCCATTCTAGACAGCAATCTGTAATTACTTAGCCACATACTTAGAATCTAGAATTCTCAGAGAATAATAAAAATGCTGGGAGAAAACAGTTACTATACATATAATATATAAATATATTTATATTAATAAATATTTTAATATCAATATTAATATTATAGAAATATAAATATCCAACAAAGAACTAATATATAACTATATAAAAACTCATAAATTCATAACAAAAAGACAAAAAATTATAAAAAAGCAAAGAACTTAAATGGACACTTCACAAAGAAATATACACAAATGGCCAATAAGCAATGAAAATGTTCTCAATCTCTTTAGTCATTAGGGAAATGCAAATTAAAACTACAATGGGTTACCACTTCATATCTACTAGAATGGCTAAAATTTCAATGACAGTGGAAAATATTGACAGGAACATGAACATTGAAATATCATATATTACTGGTAGAATTATAAAATGAGACAAACACTTTGGAAAGTTATTTGTCAGTTTCTTATAGAGTTAAACATACATCTACCCTATGACTCAGGAATTTCACTCCTAGGTATTCACTCAAAAGAACTGAAACATACATCTACAAAAAGACTAGTACAAGAATGTTTATAGCATTGTTATTCATATTAGGCAATAAACTGGAAATAATACAAATGCCTATCCACAGAAAAGGGGATACTACTCAGAAGATAGAATACTACTTAGCAATATAAAAGAATGAACTATTGAACCCGAGTCCTCCTAAAATCAAGCTCCCCTGTCAAGTTTATGATTAACCTCTATCCAAAACTTTATTCCCTTTCTTGTGCTTCCCCTATTCCCCTCAGGATTGAGGAGTATCAAAGAAGAGAGGGGACTGAAATCAAGGGACACTGCAGGACCCTCCAGGGTACAAAAGCCCCTCTGTGTCCCCTGTTTCTTATTTGTAGGAAAAGGCTTTGGTCTCCTAGAGCTTCCCTGAGTTCCAAAGAGCAGACACAAGCAGTTACTAATTAGGGAAGTGAGGGAGTGCAGAAACAAAGGAAAACCAGTCAAGAAACAATAGTTAAGCAATAAAATAGAGTCCTAGTTCCTCCTCAAGGAATATACATAACAATCTGATGCATATCTTTGAGTTTGATGTAGAAACTAAGCCTCCTGCCCAGGTGGAGGATGGTGATTACATGCTGACCACAAGCATGCAGACCCCAGATTAGTAAGAACTAGAAGGTTGATGATTAAGATTCCCAAAATATCACCCTGTTACCTCAGCACCAACCCATTAGGAGAAAATTATACACCTTATAGCCCTCACCCCAAATGTTGCCTTTAAAAACCCTTCCCTGAAAACCATCAGGGAGTTTGGGTCTATTGAGCCCAAGCTGCCCACTCTCCATGCTTGGTACCTGTCAATAAATGCTGTACTTTCCACCACAACCTGGTGTCAGCAGATGGGCTTTGCTGCAAGGCTGGCAAGCAGACCCAGGTTCAGTTCGATAACACAATTGATACACACAGCAAGTAAATGAATCTCAAAAACATGTTGAGCAAAAGAAGCCAGATACTGTGAACTAAGTACTGAATGATTCCATGTATATGATGTTCAAACACAGGCAAAATAATCAATGGTGATGGAAATCATAACACTGTACATGTAAAACTGTACCCTGTAACTTACAAGGTCCATAATGTAGAAACAAGATGATACACCAAGAACATCAAGCCAGTTTGGCAGAACACCAGGGAAACCGCAGATATGGAAACAACTTGCTGACAGCACCCTGACTAAACATTACACAGGTGCTTTAAGGGACTAGGATGACTCATAGTGAACTGGAGACCTCACAGGCCAAAAATCCACTGTGTGTTGCATACAGAACACACCCCCTCCCCTGAATTTGCACACGTGGCCCATGAAGAGGCATGATGAACAGACATGCCTGCCCTGAGCAGAAGACTCTTAAAACTTACATTGAAACTTACACTGACTTTCCACCAATCATTCCCAAGCCCCCTCTCCATCTTGCTCTCTATTTCCAAGATAAACATCTTACTCAATAGTCAATCAATGAAGGAGACAGATCTGAGCATCGCCTCCTGTCTCCATGCTTGGCCACCCAGCAATAAAGCCTTTTCTCTCTGCAAAAGACTTGCCTCAGCATTTGGCCTTTCCATTGTGAGGCAGGAAACCAGACCACTTGCTTGGTTACACAGGTGGGTTGAGAGTTGACTTGCTGGGTGAATAAAGGAACTTTCTGAGGTGATGAAATCGTTCTTTATCTTGATTGGGATGGCAATTATACAAGTATGCATTTGTCAAAACTCAGTGAATTGTGCACTTAAGATCTGTACATTTGACTTTTGTCAAAAAAAAAATCACCTAATAAAAAATATTGGGGTGATATCACCAAGAGAAGGAAGAAGAGATATGGACAAGTAAAAGCTGTGAAAGTTAACTCTGGGGAAAAAAAATGCAATGGTGAAAAGAATGAAAGTAGACACAAAAATCACAAATCTCACTGATTAAAGCAATGTTCCTTGAGATTAACTGAAATCAAACTCTTCTATCTCATTTGGCTCCAGAAAATATTTTCTGAATCCTATAGGATAAATCTTGACCACAATTAATTTTTTTTTTGAAACCAACAAGTCTTCAGTGATTTTTCTTTTTTTGTGTATGTGACTCAAAATTTTCTTAAATATTCAGAACGAAAAATGAAACTTGAAAATCGCTTTATGTTATTCTGGTTGTTGTTTGTGAAGAATTAACATGATACTTTTAAATAAATTTTGAATTAAAATTCATCCAGCAGCCTTGTTACAACCTCCTACACGTATCCTGATATAGCTGCAACATTGCCTTGGGAAAGCTAAAAAGTCTTGTTCCTTTTGTTTTATGATCATCCTTCATTCAGGTAATTACAAGAAAAATTCAGCAAGCATGAGGCAAAGTACTATAATAAGGCTGTGAATTTCAGAGTCCCTTTTAAGCTAGCCTGTTGTGTTTTTATTTTGCATTCTGATATTTTGCCTTTTTTTTTCTACTCTCTCTTTATTAAATTCTGCATTCACCTTTTAAAAACTCATCACATATTATATTCAGATTTGCCAATGCAATAAGACAAACAGTGTAAGGCTTTTTATCAAAGTCTCTCCCAACCCTGTCTTCAGTCACTGGTAAATCTAACAAATACTTTAGCTGAAATGGTTCATATTTAGTCTTGGACAAAGGAGTAAAACATTATTTTCCAGCACAAGGAAAACTCCTAACTCATATCTCCTTTAAAAAAGTTTTCTAATTTTACTTGCTAGTATCAAAAAATGAATAGCATAAATTCCCCACATTTTATAAAATTAGTGGCAAGTTTTTAAAATAAAAAATCTCTATAGAGAATGTAACATATCAAAAATCTCAAAGTTGAAGATTCTCTGAATATAACAACAGAAAAGACTTACAGATATAAAGAACAAACTAGTGGTTACCAGTGGGAGAGAGAAGGGGGAGGGGCAAGATAGGGGTAGGGAATTAAGAGATACAAACTACTATGCATAAAATAAATAAGCTAAAAGGAAATATTGTACAGCACAGGGAATATAGCCAATATTTTATAATAACCTTAAATGGAGTATAAACCATAAAAATCTTGAATCACTATGCTATACACTTAGAACTAATAAAATATTGTAAATCAACTATACTTCAAAAAAATTAATTCTTTTTAAAAGTTGAAGATTCTCTTCAAATCACTATTGTGTTGGGTAGAAAAAAACCATTACTTTCCAGTTTGGGTCAACGGAATATGAGTTGCAGAAGGACAGGAGTGGTATCTTTTCAGTTCAGCATTGGTACTCCTGCCTGGCATCACGCCTAGCACATGCCTAGCCTATTAATATGTATTGAATGAACAAAAGGAACAGTTGTTCTCAACCAAACAAGGTATCATGAGACGTTGGAGTGCCATCATGTATTACAAGATATGTTCAAAGCAATTAGTCCTGATGATAAACCTTTCTTCTGATAACCAAACTGTTTTAAAACTTTTTATTCTTGACATACTTTTAGATTTACAGAATAGTTACAAAGATAGTACAAGGAGTTCCTGCATACTGTCACTCAGTTTCCCCTAATGTTAATATCCTGCATAATCAAGTTACATTTACAAGACTAAGACATTAACATTGGTACAGTTCTATTAACTGAACTGTAGACTTTATTTGGATTTCACTGATTTTCCCATTAATGTTCTTTTGTAGGTTTTTTTTTTTTGTTTTTCAGGGTCCAATCCAGGATACCATCTTGCCTAACCTTGATTATTTGGGAAAGATAGTATCTTTCAGGTTTCTTCACTGTAACGTTACTATTTTTTCCTTTCCATACCCTATTCCTTAAAAGCAAGCTGCTACAGGGAGATCAGCTCGGTGCTTTGTGACCACCTAGAGGGTTGGGATAGGGAGGGTGAGAGGGAGACACAAGAGGGAGGGGATATGGGGATATATGTATACATATAGCTGATTCGTTTTGTTATACAGCAGAAACTAACACAACATTGTAAAGCAATTATACTCCAATAAAGATGTAAAATAAATAAATAAATAAAAATAAAACAATAAAAAAAAAAGCAAGCTACTAAGTCAAACTCACAATCAAAAGGAGAATTAAGCTCCGCCTCCGGACAGAATTTGTGACTATATGTCAAAAACACCACAGTAATTAATACATGTAATTAAATATCTTTGGGGAAATACTTTCAAGCTATGCAAATATCCTGTTTTTCTTTAAAGTTTCACCCACTAGTTTTAGCACTAAGTGCTAAAAGAACACTTTTCTCATAGGGTCATATAAATGTTATAGCCAATTGAAAATTACTCCTATATTGTCACTTTCACTCTAATAGACACTGTTGGTTGCCTGTCCCTTCCTGACTGCTAACAGAACTCTAGCTTCAGAGAAGGTGAACCTCTCTGTCATTTCCCTTGCAACAAATGTTTGGTTTAGAAATTGACCCATGGGGACTTCCCTGGTGGCGCAGTGGTTAAGAATCTGCCTGCCAATGCAGGGAACACGGGTTTGAGCTCTGGTCCGGGAAGATCTCCCATGCCGTGGAGCAACTAAGCCCCGCTCACCACAACTACTGAGCCGGCACTCTAGAGCCCGCGGGCCACAATTACTGAACCCACGTGCCACAACTACTGAAGTCCGTGCACCTAAAGCCTGTGCTCTGCAACAAGAGAAGCCACCGCAATGAGAAGCCCGCGCACCGCAATGAAGAGTAGCCTCTGTTCACCGCAACTAGAGAAAGCTCGCGTGCAGCAACGAAGACCCAACACAGCCAAAAATAAATAAATAAAATAAATAAACCTAAAAAAAAAGAAATTGACCCATGACAGAATTTAGGCCAAGGAGACATGAGAAGAAGTCTTGTCAGGGAGGTTCCAGCAGATTCTTCTTCACTCAAAAAGAGACACAAGAAAGGGATGTCCTGTTTTCTATCCTTTAGGCATAGCTACGTGAAAATATAAAGCTTGGAGCTGACATAGACATCTTGTGGCCATGAAAGGATAAACCTGAAGACAAAAGCAAACACACTGAAGACGGTGGAGTGGAAAGATGGAAAGAGCTTGGTCTTGATGTTGTTGACTTGCTGAACTAACCAATTCTGGATCCTCTCTAACTCTGGATTTAGTTTTGTGAAAGAATAAATCCCCCTATTATATGAGTGATGTTGAGTGTTACTTGCAGCTGAAAATGCCCTGATGCACTTCATTTCGAGAGACTTTCTTGAGAAGTGGAGAAAAGGGTAGATTTACAGCTCCCAGTTAGAAATTGTACACAACCCTGGATATGCACATGGGTGTGTGCCCTGCATATAAACTTCAGTGGGGGAGTGTGTCACAACAGAGGAAGAAAAGGGATTGAGAAAAGTGGCTGTGTGAAAACATATCTGGTTACAGTATTAACTTCTAAGAGTCAGCCTCAGCACTAAAGATAGGTTCAAAATCATCCTAGGAAATTTTAGCAAGTAGAAACTTTTATTATCCTCTGTTGCTCATTCCTTTTGGTTCTCATTCTTTTTTCTTCCAAAATATTCAAAATCCAAAAAACTAGTATATAAGGTTAAAAGTAGAAGTAGAATTATTTTAACAGGAGGTCAGTAATTAAAAACACAAGATGTAATATCGACCATCATTTTCTTACCTATTCATGTATTTAACAACTTTTGTGAATCTGTTACAGTACAGTATAAACTAAGTCCCTCATGTTATCTTAACTCACTGAGTGATCCCATCTACCCCTTGATTAAATAATTATAAGCACTACCTAATTCCTTTTTGAAAGTCAACAATTGCTACTTTCATTTCACTTCGAAAGGACTACTTTTTTTCTTTTTAACATCTTTATTGGAGTATAATTGCTTTACAATGGTGTGTTAGTTTCTGCTTTATAACAAAGTGAATCAGATACACATATACATATATCCCCATATCTCTTCCCTCATGCATCTCCCTCCCTCCCACCCCTCTAGGTGGTCACAAAGCACCGAGCTGATTTCCCTGTGCTCTGCAGCTGCTTCCCACTAGCTATCCGTTTTACATTTGGTAGTGTATATATGTTCATGCCACCCTCTCACTTCATCCCAGCTTACCCTTCCCCCTTCCTGTATTCGCAAGTCCATTCTTTAGTAGGTCTGCATCTTTATTCCCGTCTTAACCCTAGGTTCTTCATGACCATTTTTTTTGTTTGTTTTAGATTCCATATATATGTGTTAGCATACGGTATTTGTTTTTCTCTTTCTGACTTACTTCACCCTGTATGACAGACTCTAGGTCCATCCACCTCACTACAAGTAACTCAATTTCATTTCTTTTTATGGCTGAGTAATATTCCATTGTATATATGTGCCACATCTTCTTTATCCATTCATCTATTGATGGATACTTAGGTTGCTTCCGTGTCCTGGCTATTGTAAATAGAGCTGCAATGAACACTGTGGTACATGACTCTTTTTGAATTATGGTTTTCTCAGGGTATATGCCCAGTAGTGGGATTGCTGGGTCGTATGGTAGTTCTATTTGTAGTTTTTTAAGGAACCTCCATACTGTTCTCCATAGTGGCTGTGTCAGTTTACATTCCCACCAACAGTGCAAGAGGGTTCCCTTTTCTCCACACCCTCTCCAGCATTTATTGTTTGTAGATTTTTTGGTGATGGCCATTCTGACTGATGTGAGATAATATCTCATAGTTTTGATTTGCATTTCTCTAATGATTAGTGATGTTGAGCATCCTTTCATGTGTTTGTTGGCAATCTGTATATCTTCTTTGGAGAAATGTCTATTTAGGTCTTCTGCCCAGTTTTGGATTGGGTTGTTTGTTTGTTTGATATTGAGCTGCATGAGCTGCTTGTAAATTTTGGAGATTAATCCTTTGTCAGTTGCTTCATTTGCAAATATTTTCTCCCATTCTGAGGGTTGTCTTTTTGTCTTGTTTGTAGTTTCCTTTGCTGTGCAAAAGCTTTTAAGTTTTATTAGGTCCCATTTGTTTATTTTTGTTTTTATTTCCATTTCTCTAGGAGGTGGTTCAAAAAGGATCTTGCTGTGATTTGTATCATAGAGCCTATATTTTCCTCTAAGAGTTTGATAGTGTCTGGCCTTACATTTAGGTCTTTAATCCATTTTGAGTTTATTTTTGTGTATGGTGTTAAGGAGTGTTCTAATTTCATTCTTTTACATGTAGCTGTCCAGTGTTCCCAGCTCCACTTATTGAAGAGACTGTCTTTTCTCCACTGTGTATTCTTGCCTCCTTTATCAAAGATAAGGTGACCATATGTGTGTGGGGTTATCTCTGGGCTTTCTATCCTGTTCCATTGATCTATATTTCTGTTTTTGTGCCAGTACCATACTGTCTTGATTACTGTAGCTTTGTAGTACAGTCTGAAGTCAGGGAGCCTGATTCCTCCATCTCCATTTTTCGTTCTCAAGATTGCTTTGGCTATTCGGGGTCTTTTGTGTTTCCATACAAATTGTGAAATTTTTTGTTCTAGTTCTGTGAAAAATGCCAGTGGTAGTTTGATAGGGATTGCATTGAATCTGTAGATTGCTTTGGGTAGTATAGTCATTTTCACAATGTTGATTCTTCGTGTCCAAGAACATGGTATATCTCTCCATCTGTTTGTATCATCTTTAATTTCTTTCATCAGTGTCTTATAATTTTCTGCATACAAATGGACTACTTTTTAAAGCCTTAGTAGGTTATTTAAATACATTAAATGCTTACCACTAGTCAGTACATACCATGGCTTTCCTGTTCCTGATTCTTTATAATTGTGATGTATCATTTAGTTGTCCATATTTCAACATCAAATTTTTTTTCCAAGCAGAGCTCATTAATACCCTGAGACTATGTATATTGGAAATGTCTTTCTGTTATACTTATTTGTAAAATAACTTGGCTAGGTATAAAATTGGAATTCTTCGTAGAAATTACTGCACTTTTTTCTGGCATTTGATATTGTCATGGACAAGTCTGAGGCCAGCCTCATATTTTCTCCCTGTAGGTGATGTTTTCCTTTTTTTGGTTGGCAAACCAAAATAGGGTCAATGCACTTTAGTCTGAATTTCCTGATTTCTACATTTTGCATTCATTGCAATAAGGAAACTAGTTAGTTCTTTAGGAAATTATTAGTTCTTTAGGAACCTGTCAGTGAAAGAGAATGCCAGAGCAAGTATTGCTCAACATACATATGGATTCTTTAAAGCATGGTTACCATCATCTCATCCTTTAAACTCACACTACTTGGTTCCAAGCTTTAAAGTTGAATAGTTTTTAATTCCTCTTTGAAGCAGTCACAGAAGAGGTTAAGGTTGAACTGCTCTCCTGGCCTCTTCCCCTTAATGGTTGAGAGAGTGATTAATACGTCTTTGGCACAGGGATGATTTCATCCAGGGATACAGCAGAAGTTCCATTTGCTTCCTCAACCTTAATCTCCAGTTCTCTCTCACTGCTATGCCAAACTTTTTCAGTGTAGTTTATGGGAAATGAGTCATGGAGCCACTGAATTAATTGCTCTTGTTCCAAGCACACTGGGAAGTCTAGCAGTGGACAGAATCACATGACTCCAGAATAAATAATTCAGACATCAGACCATTGTGGTGTCTGTCCAAAGTGAAAATGTCTAGGAAAGGCCACAGTCTCAATTTATTCCTGGTTTTTCTTGACCTCCTTATAACACACTTGACAATACATTTTTGTTCTCTTTGTGCCAAATAACATAACTACACAGCCCAGAGTGCTAATTATTTCAATTCACATGAGCTAAGCGATTGGAAGTTTTTTCCTAAGACCTTCAGACAATCGTACAGATTGAATCTCAGTTCTAAACCCATCCATTCACTACTTCTACACCTTCCTTTTACCTGCAAAAAGTAAAGCAAACCTTGCCCTCTTTTTTTCATCTGGCTATCTGCCTCCACAACACCCAGGTGACCTCAGTCCTGCCCTGAATTGGAGAGGCAAGGAGGTTATCTAACTGATAAGGATCATGGGACCTGAAGACTCATTCACTCACTCACTCGTTCATTCAATATATATTAAATGCCTACAAAGCATTGTACTAAGTACTGTGGAAAAATAATGATTCAGATCCAGGGCTTATCCTGAAGGAGTTTACTGTCTACCAGTAGAGATAAAATATGCATATAAATAAATAACTATTATAATGCTGGGAGAGAGTATGATGCAATCCAAGGAGAAAGAGAGCCATAAGGAAAAGCTATTGGGTACTAACTGATAGAATCTAAGAAAGTTTCATAAAGAAGGTGGCATGTAAGGATAAGTAGGGTTTGAACCTTGGAAAGGTAAAGAAGTACATTTAACCTCAGCTGCAAGCCTGAGCAAAGGCATAGTGGTGGGACAGAGCACCAGAACATACAGCATCTCCCAACAGTTCAGTACAGTGCAAAGAATCCTGGACTTGAATCAAAAACATGGGGCAAGCCCCAGTTTTCTAGCTTTTAGTCCTGTAACCTTAGTCATTTAACTTTTCTGAGCTTCAGTTTCCTTATATAAAGTGGGAAAGATAACTATTGCTCAAACTTGCATGATATTGTGCAAATAAAATAGGGTAATGAAGAAGTGAAAGTGTATGATTATAATTAAACTCACAGCCCCTTTTCTTAAGAGTCTTCTCTCCATTTGCCCTGAATTTCTACCATCTGATTTCTTCCCACATTTTCTCTCACCTTGCCTTCATAACCCCATCCTCTCCCATCAGAAAAATAATACAAATCTCATAAAACAGTCATCCCTGCTCCTTCCGAGGCTGAGTGTAGGTGGTATTGTTTCCCTTCTGAGGATGGCTCCAGATTGACACCCTTATTAAAACTGTCCACAGAATTTACACCCTTTGATGAGCCCCACTGAGAAACAGAAGGCTTCCAAATTCCAGCACATTGGAGTTGGTATTTTTGGCTCCTCTTTCATTGCCATTTCACTGCATTAGAGATATAGATGAGATGATCTAATCATGGGTCAAAGTCAAACACACATACAGATCCTCAAACTATTTCTTCTGATAATCACATCAGGATTTCCTTGAACCTTAGGTTATAGATTATAAGCAATTATGTTTGTATGATGAAACTCCTTCTAATTCAAACCTATAATCATAACAGAACTAAAAAATATAAATATTCATGCCCATTATAAGTTATATTGTTGATCTTGATCATTTACATTTATATATCAATCGAGGAAAGTCTTCCTCTTGGTCCTGGGTCAAAAAGCTGGATATAGCAAAAGGAAACTCATGGGGACAGAGTTTACGCTTTTCATCTTTGTATTCCCAGTGACTGATACAGTGCCCGGCACATACTAGATGCTCAATAAATATTCACTGGACAAATTAATGAATGAGTGAAAACTACATCTCAAATCCTGCCTCTAGCCCCAAATTCCAACACAAAACATGTTCCATTTGTACCTTAAACTCAACAGGTTACAAACCGAATTCACCATCTTCCCCCTCAAAAAATAATCCTCTTTTCATGATTTTCTATTTCTATTAATGGTACCACCATCCTCTGAGTCACCCAAGCTCAAATCTGCATTGCTTCCTCATCTATACTCAGCCCCTTCCTAACAGTTATCAATTCCTATTGATGATATTTTAATGATAATCTTGACATCTGTTCCTTCTTCTTTCATTCATCTCCACTGTGGACCACCTAAGATCATGGACCAATTTATCTTCCTATGGCTATGATCATTTTGATCCCCAGAGGGTAGTGGGATGTTTCCTTTGTCAGATGAACTGTCTAAGCACTTCAACCTGGCACTATGGATCCCCCATGATCACATCTAGAATTACCTTTCCAGCCTTAACTTGTACAAGTCCATTACGTACACCTTATGTACCGATTCAACAGGATTACTATTTGCCATTCTCTTCAGACCCTACACCTTTTCTCTAGCCCGAAGGGTCTTATGTATCCTTGATGTCCAGCTCAAACATTTCTTCATCCATAAGTCCTCACTGACCTCCTCAGCCAGAATAAGTATCCCATCTATGACCTCCCAGACCACTTAGTTCAAATCTCTCTTATGAAACTTACCACATTTGGCTTTGCATTTTAGAAGTTGGTGCCCTTGTTTTTATCATCCTCACTAGTTCATAAATTCATCTTCTTGTCCAAAAATTTGTATGGAGTTCCTGCCATGCTCAAGGAGGTGGAATGGACACTTAGGAGTCAGTAATAAAGAAGACAGTCATGGTCTCTGCCCTGGTGAATCTTCCTTTGCAGCGAAAGAAATAGGAGTGTTCAAGGAACAGGAAAAAGCCAGAGTGGCTAAAGGGGGAACACAGATGGAGCAAGCTCACGGATGTGGACAGGCTCAGCCTAGAAGGGGCCTTTTGGGTCATGATAAGGAATGGAGTAATCTTCTAAATGTGAAGAAGCCCTTGGTGGGCTTTATACAAAGGAAAGAGATATTGGATTTGGATTTGTCAGAGGTCTCACTGGCTGCTGAGAATGGGTTGTAGGAAGACCAGTTTAGGAGGCTATTCCCATTTCTAGGCCAATAATCACAGTGCTTTGCTCTAGAGTGGTAACAGTGAAGATGGAGAAAAGTGGATGAACCAGGGGTACATTTTGGAGATAAAGTCCACAGGACTTGTTGATGGATTGAATGTAGACGGAGAAAGAAAGAGGAAGTAAGGATAACTTCTAGCTCTTTGACATGAGCAATGGTGTGGACATCATTTACTGAAATGGAAAATGTAGGCACAGCAGGTTTAGGAAGGTGATGGGTAGATGAAAGAAACTTGAACATGTTTGAATGCTGATGGAAATAATCCAGTGGAAAGGAAATGACTGACGATACATGACAAAGAAGGAATAAGTCCGAAGGGGCCCCAGGGTCACAAAGTCTGGTGACAGTCTAGGTGTTGGAGGGCTCAGTGTTACTAAGTAAATGAGATCTCAAACAATGGACCCCGGTTAGTTAGGATGGAGGAACATTGGGTTACACATACATGCATGAATGAATGAATGAATGAATGAGTCTGTTCAATGACCACAACTCTCTACCCTGATCTTTATACCTTTCAGAAGCAACATTAAAAAAAGAAATATTAGAACATTTTTATAATTGGATTACAAATAATTTTTTCCATTGTCTGCATTTTATACATTTTCTACAATGAACATGTAGTATTTTGTATTAAAACAGAAAATGAATAAATTTTTTAGATAAATATCTTGGGCTTACAGAGATAACCAAGTTCTGGGCGATTTTTCAGGGGGAAGGAGGAGAATAGCACGGTCAGCATTACAGTGTTACTCAAGGCATTTGCTCTGTTTGCCTGGTCTCTTCACCTCATCCACACTGAGCATGTATATCCTCCCTAAGTCAGCTGCTCAGGTCCCAGGCACCATCTTCCACCTGCAGGAGCCACCACTCATCTGAGCAATCTCCTTTACCCACATCGAGAGTCTAGTCAAGGGGCCCACCACCATTTCTCAAGCCACCATTTATAGTTTTTTAATTTTTATTATTTTTTTCAATAGGTATTATATTCATATATTTTAAAATTCAAAAGTCCAAAACACCATACAATATCACTTATATGTGGAATCTAAAATATGGCACAAATGAACCTATGTACAAAACAGAAATAGACTCACAGACATAGAGATCAGATTTGTGGCTGCCAAGTGGGAGGTGGGGGAAGGAGAGGGATGGACTGGGAGTTTGGGGTTGGTAGATGCAAACTATTACATTAGAATGGATTAACAAGGTCCTACTGTACAGCACAGGGAACTATATCCAATCTCCTGGGATAAACCATAATGGAAAAGAATATTTAAAAAAAAAAATGCCTCTATGTGTATAACTGAATCAGTTTGCTGCATAGCAGAGATCGGCACAGCATTGTAAATCGCCTATACTTGAATAAAAATAAAAAATATAAAATAAATAAATAAAATTCAAAAGTCCAGACAGTATATAATGAAAACTTATACTATACCCCTGTTCCCCAGATACCCAGCTCCCCTCCCTAGGGGAAACAAATGTTAGCAGTTTCTTGTGTAACCTTCTAGAGATAAATTTTGAAACAATAATTTTTTAAAAAACATCTTCATTGGAGTATAACTGCTTTACAATGGTGTGTTAGTTTCTGCTTTATAACAAAGTGAATCAGCTATACGTATACATATATCCCCATATCCCCTCCCTCTTGCATCTCCCTCCCACCCTCCTTATCCCACCCCTCTAAGGTGGTCACAAAGCACCAAGCTGATCTCCCTGTGCTATGCAGCTGCTTCCCACTAGCTATCTTTTTTACATTTGTAGTGTATATATGTCTATGCCACTCTTTTCACTTCGTCCCAGCTTACCCTTCCCCCTCCCCATGTCCTCAAGTCCATTCTCTACATGTGCGTCTTTATTCCTGTCCTGCCCCTAGGTTCTTCAGAACTTTTTTTTTAGATTCCATATATATGTGTTAGCATACAGTATTTGTTTTTCTCTTTCTGTCTTACTTTACTCTGTATGACAGTCTCTAGGTCCATCCACCTCACTACAAATAACTCAATTTCGTTTCTTTTTATGGCTGAGTAATATTCCATTGTATGCACGTGTCACATCTTCTTTATCCATTCATCTGTCGATGGACACTTAGTTTGCTTCCATGTCCTGGCTATTGAAACAATAATTTTTTAAATGCATTACATAATGGAAAAAAATTTAGGAAAATTAGAAAATACAAATAACCACTAAGAAGACAATAAAACCATCCCTCTGATGCTGTTAATATTTGGGTGTATATCATTCCAGATTTCTATGTGCTTAAATTACTTATGTATATCTAAAAAATTAGAATAAAACAAAATAATTAAAATAATTTTAAAAAATTATTTTATATCTCTATGTATCAATTATTTCTCAATATCCTCTTTCAAAATTTAAATTATACTGTAAACTTTTTCTAATATATTGTGAATATCTTTCCATGTCAACAAAGATACTGGTACATAATATCTTTTTTTTTAATTTTTGAATTTTATTTTATTTTTTTATACAGCAGGTTCTTTTTAGTTATCCATTTTATACATATTAGTGTATATATGTCAATCCCAATCTCTCAGTTCATCCCACCACCACCACCACCCCTGCCACTTTCCCCCCTTGGTGTCCATATATTTGTTCTGTACATCTGTGTCTCTATTTCTGCCCTGCAAACCGGTTTGGTACATAATATATTTAATGGCCAAACAGAATTCCACTATTTGAACATAATATTTAAACAACCCTTTCTTCCAGCACATTTAGATTGATTTATATTGTTTAATGTTGTGATGAATATTCATGAGTATGTGTGTCTGTATCTTGCTATGTATCACTGATGATATCTAGAGCATATATTCCTACGAGAAAACTGCTAGGTCACTTTAAGCCTTCCAGAAGGGGCATCTCCAACAGCTGCCCATGAAAACTGGCACTTCAGTTTTGAAAGACTGCTGGTTCCTGATCGGCCGTGAGAGGAAGCCATTCTCATCTTCCTTTCTAGTTACTTCCATGCCCAGCACAATGTTAAGAACATAATTAAGAATTCACTAAATACTTTTTGCATGCAGGAGCTGAATTCATTTAAAAATGGCTACCATTTCCTAACACCCACTGTCTCTTCAAGCCTCTCCCTGTACCTCTTTTCCTCACCCCTCACCCAGGGATGAAGTTAAATTTTAAAAATCGATGAGCTCAAACACAGAGTTGGAGAGAACATAACTACTGTAAGTGCTTTCTTCACAAAACACTTTAGCTAAAATGACTGACAATCACTCACACATAATCCAGTTATCATTTTTTGAGGGCCTACTGTGTGCTGTGCCAGGTACACCATTCATATGATCTTTTATCCTATTCTATGGGGTAGGTGTTTTATTATCCTCAATTTATAGACAGTAGCTAATGATTTTTCAAAGGGACTCACATTTATGGGGTGCTTATCATGTTTGGGGCACTGTTCTATGTATTCCATATTCATTCATTCAACAAAATATGCCTTTAATATCTGCTATGTGCTAGGCAATAGAGCAGTGAGCAAAACAGACAAAATCTCTGGCTTCACAGAGCTTATACTGGGGAAGGTGAACACTTATGAAGCTAAACAAGGAAACTAAAGTGAGATTGTGAAAGGAACCTAAATGGAAAAATGGTGATATGAAGTTCTCATTCATCCTTGCAGCAACTATATGCAGCAGAGACTGTTAACTTCTTTTTACAAGTAAAATAATTTGAGAGAGAGGTTAAGTAACTTGCCCAAGCTTTATGGAGCTTAAGTAGATGAGCAATGGATGGACCAAGGGGGGCTGTGGAGGGTACACAGCCCCCACCCCAAGCTTTGAAATGAGTAACTTGTGCTTTCTCCGTCTTCGCTACAGAGCCCTGGAAAGCAGCCTCGAAGCCCCAAGGCCTACCAAACTTGCACAACACTACCACATGATCACCACAGCCACTGCTCTGTGGAAATTCTGCAGCTGCTGCATAAAGGGCAGAGCTGGTGCGTGATTTACCAATGACAGACAGAGCGGATTAGCACTCATCCTGAAGACAATTGTGGGAGACAGGCATCATTATCTCAGTAGGGACACCAACGCTTTTCAGATGAGCAAAAATGAGAGAAGTTAAGTCTCTTGCCCCGTGTCATACAGGTAACAAAGGCTGAGGCAGGATTCCAACCCACGTCACTCCAGTTCCTAAAGCTAAGGGAGATGATGGCCCCAGTGTGGACATGGCTCCGGACTTCGAGATGCCTTCCCAGAGTCACCTCTTCTGAGGGCAGGCACATCAGATGACCTAGAGCACAGCTGTCTGACTCCACCAAGGTCTTTGAGAGAAAGCGATAGGTGTATTGGTGAAAGAAAGTACTTATGAAATCATTTCTGAGGAAAGAAACAGAAAGACTCTTCACAAGAAACCAGCCTCAAAGCAGCAGTGTGAAGAGATTGGCTGAAAGGAGAGGTGGTCGAGTCTTAAGTACTTTTCCACTCCCTGAACAATTTATTGGGCTCCCTAACTCTCCCACCCTTATGATTAATAGAGCTTCAAGAGCTGTTCAGTCTCCAGGCCATTTTGCTTTAGGGAAGCTTTGATTTGAAAAATGAGACAAGTCGTTTCAGTGCTGTCATCAATAGGAAATTAGAAGATAAAAAGAAATCTATTTAAATGGCTTTTAAATATTCACAGGGAAAGCCGTAGGGTCTCAGCCACATTCCTCTCCTCTGTCCCTCTTGCCCAGACAACCTGTCACATCAGAATAATGAACACAGTCTGTGCCACTGTCAGCAGATGCTGAAGACAGTGCAGCCAACGTGGCCTGAGCACTTGTCCCTCAGGAACTTGGGTCTTTAGGGATGTGCTTCCATAAAGGGTCTTTGACACGGTTTCTCTCAAGCAGGATGCAAGACAAGATGGCTGGAGAGTTACAGGCACAGGAAAATGACAATCTGATTCAAAAGAAGCCTTTAAGATTAGTTCTATACAACTATTTCCCTTTCTTTCAAGCATCCAAGAAGATCAGAACCAAATTTGAGGATCAAGCACAACACTTGAGGCCCCTGCAGTCGACAAATTTGTGGTCTTCTGTTCGTCGGAGAGGCAGGACAGGACAGTGCTTAAGGGTACAAATTCCAGTATCAAACTGGTTTCAAGTACTGGCTCTACGGCTTACTACCTATGTGACTTTGAGTATCATATTTAATCTCTCTGAGCCTCAGTTCCCTATCCCTCAACAGGAAGATGATAATAGCACTTACCTCAAAGGACTCTTTTAAGGATTAAATGAAATAATGTACACAAATTCCTTTGCATGCAGGAAGAACTCAATAAACATCAGCTGCAATTATTGGGGAAAAAAAAGCCTTTAAGGGGGTAAAAATTGGTACAACCTCTTTGAATGCAACTTGTCAAATGTATCAAAATTTAAAATGTGGATTCTCTTTGACCTACTGGTGCCACTTCTAGGACACTTACTAGAACAAGTGTGTAGATACATGGAAGGATGTTTGCGTGCACACTTTGTATTCTGAAAAACAGCAAAGTAAACATGCATCCATGGAGGAATGGTTAAGTGAATTACAATTCATCTATGCAAAGCTATGTATTATTCAGTGAGTAAAAAGGATAAGATGTTTCAACAAAAAAAAAGGTCCACAAGATATTATTCTGTGCACAGAAGTAGGATGCAAGGCACTATATTTGGTATGAACTCATTTATATAAAATACACAGGTACATATTTATATTTGCATTTAAAAGACCAGAACGATCCACACCAAACACTAGCAATCATCAGCTCTAGGGAGCAGGACAGGCTGGGGCTTCGGGGGAGCAGCCTTTCACTCTTTACTGTATGTGGTTCTCTATTAGTTGAGTTTTGACAAGCAAGAGATATTTTATAATTTTTTAAAGATATACATTTTAAAAGACCTCATACTTTTTTGAGCTTAGCCACTCATGGAAAGAGAAAAATTAAGCAAATCAGGTACACTAGCAAATGAAGCTTTAAGCATAAAATTATGTGGTTCATTTTAGCCCTTCCAGTTGGATAAAATTCAAGGCAAAAAATAATACAATTATGAAAGTTTTACTTTGGGACACACAGTGCACATTTGATCTCAAACTGTTTAACTGAATATATACTTTGTTTCCATCTTTATCTTTGCAACCTTAGTTTTATTTTCTTTTCTGATCTATGAATTCCCTTACAAACCTGCATACCTGCCTGACAGGTGCTTCCATGTGGATGTTTCAATGTACTTCAAACAAACACGTCTGAAAACAGATCTATCATCATCCCCAAATATCCTATTTTTTCTAAGGATAGTCCCATTCTCCCCACCACCCAGGCTCAAAACTCTAACTCTAGTCGACGAGTCCTCTGTCTTACTCCCTCAGCAGACTGATGGGCAAGTACTTATTGTTCTTCAACTGCAGTATCTCTGACATCACTTCCTACTTTGCCATTCCCAAGGCTAACCCCTAACTGCAGGCCTCCCACCACAGGGTCACCTTGTGTCTTTATGACAGTACCTGTAATATTGTGTCGATCAACCCACCACGCCCACACCCCAAACACAACCCCTAATAGACCATAAACTTCTCAAAAGAAGGTTCATGTTCTGTTCATCCTGCTTACGGCCCAGTGGGTGCTAGATTAATACTTTTTCAGTGAACAAATAGATGGAAAGAAGTAATTGGTCTTTATTTCTAGCAGGTTCTCCTTTTCCCATCTCCTCATTCCCCAGCCATTTTCTTCAACAGTTCTCCCCAGCTGATACTAGCAGCAGCAGCATCGGTAATTTGCCACTTCTGAGCCGAGAGCACAATCCTTTCAAGTTCAGCCATGAATAGGATTTAAAGGGCTTTATTTGATATAGTCAGTGGTTTTCAAAGAAAACTTGAAAAATTCAAAGCTACAGAAACCGAAAAACTCCAATTGGCCTTAAACTTCCATTGAGACTCTTACAAAACAGTAGAAATGAGCATTTATGAATCATCAGAGGGTTAAAGACCAAGTTCCTTAATTATCAATCTTTAAATACTATTTTATGATGGGAATGCACATGCATTAGGAACAAATCACGTAATTTAGAAATCGCTTCTAAATAGCTCTCTGACTATGATGTCCAGCTTATTAGGACTTGTTAATATTCTATTACTCGGAGGTCATTAGCACACTCCGCTAGCAGTGTAGATCATATAATATCAAGTGACAAGCAGAGGACGTGAAGTATCCCAGTTATGATCTCTCTTCAAAAGGTCTGTCGTGACCTTCTCTCCAGAGTGTGAACTATATCTTGCAAAGTCTGAAAATACTACAACTTTTCTCCATTCAGTGGGCTACTGGGCGGGGAGGGGAAGATTGCCTAAAGAGAAAAATAGCTGACATTTCTTATATGCTTTCTACATGCCAGGCACAGTTCTAAACCTTCACAAAGACTTTATGAGGTATAGGTACTGTTATTATCCCCGTTTACAAATAAAGAGACAGAGTCCCCAGTTGAGGTTAAGTAACATGTCCAAGTTTACATAGCTTCTAAAAGGGAGCCAGGTATGGTAGACACAGAGATGTACTACCCGCCTTCAAGGAGGGACTTGTCTCAGCTTCTGGGAGTGCCACCAGCGACAGCCTCAAGTGGTCAGCTTCTCAGAGTCCCCCTCAGCTGTGTCCAGAGCACCTCGCCAAGAGCACACCCTCCCCAGGGCAGCCCAAACCCAATGGCTGATCACTGCCAGGGTAGAAAGGTCTGACCGATGGGGCTTTCTGAGGGACAGCTGAAATGGGTCATGCCAGGGCCCCCCATCGAGTGGGCTGGTGCTTTGCTGGACCTGCAGTCAGTTCGACTCCTCCCCCTGCCCACACCGTCCTCCCTCTCCTGTCCACAGGGGTCCGTCCCTCTAACTACCACGCATACCAAACTCTGTCCAAAGACCCCAGCCCAGGACACCAGGGTTGGAGCCAAGTAGCCTGACTCCACAGCCCTCACTCTTAACTCTCCACTGTCTTCTCTGGTAGAATGGCAGACAGAAGAAACCTGCAAATCATTCTATAACCTCATCTTAGCTATTTATTCCTGCCCCTGCTTATACCAAACATTTCTTAGAACTGTTAAGCATAAGCAATACTATGCCATGCTTTGGCTCAAATTCTAGAAGGAGAAAAAAAAAAACTGAGGTCTTGATACCAATATCAGGCCCCCAAATACCGTTTTCTATTCTTTGAATACCCTGAGATATACATATGCGTTATGTTTAATTCTATAATCAACTCACCAATCCATAGGCTTTCTCTCCTCCTGCTCATCTTATACTACTCACTGCTTAAACTGTGAACTACATGTAGTCATGCTGACAAATTTTAAGGTTTCCGTTAACTCCAAGTGGCTGATTGCACACTCAGGGTCCTGACTCAAGTAACTTTAAACTTTATATTTTCTGCAGGGAAATGCTAGCACACGAAGGAAAGGACAGTTAATTTCTCTCTCTCTCTCTCACTCTGTCTCTCATTCCTTCCCTCCCTCTCTCCCTCTCTGTTCTCTCTTGCAAGATATCAACGGGCCAACTTAGAAACAAAAGCTAAAAGGACAAGTGCAGACCCAGAGGTTCTCCCAAAAAGTTTTCCCAATATCACAAACTCCTAGGTGGAACACCAACCAAATGCTAATGGAACTGTCAGCTGGGCACTGATTCATGCTTAAGGTGCAGCAAATTCATGAGAGCCTCAGAAATACTTATCCTTTAATACCAGATTACCTTAAAAGTACCTTCCGACCAGAAGAATCTGGTCGTACATAATGTACCAGAAGTACATAATGCTGTGGTAATTTCAAATGGAATCAAGAAAGAAAAATCACCTGGGTGTATAAATGAATGAATCCAGGTTGAAATAATACACACCTGCACTTGCTATAAACACTTCAATTTTAAAAATGAAACAGAAACTTTCATTTCATATAGCCTTGTTGCTCTTTTCTTCACCAAATGTTAGTTTGTTTTAGTGATAAATGCTTGTAGTACATTACAAAGAAACAAAGAGTTTTCTAAGAAGATACTCATAAATGATAAACAGAAAACCTAGTCTATAAAACTCGAAGTGAAATCCCAGAGTGGCAATTATATAACATCCTCTGAAAATGTGTAACAAGGCTTGACCTTGGCTCCTGCTTGTACTTTTAGATCATAAAAAAAAATCACCCAGGAGGGTATGAAATTCAGTGCATAGAACATAGGTGAACACAAAAATGCATGTAGAAAAGAAGCCACCACCAGATCATCTCAAAGCTGTTCCTATAGTTAAAATGCTGCCTTTCTGACTTGCATGCAAGGAGCAATGGTGTCCCATTGAACAATTTCATCCTTTTAATGTCATCAGGCACTTATATGAAGATGAACGTGCAGGCTTTTAACACACTTCCTTCGTATTGCTAAGAGTATACACCTCCTCTGGAGAATGTTCATTCTCCTCCTTAACAAAGAGCATGATCGTCTCAACCCCTGGCATTTCTTCTTTAATAAACAGGGAACTTGTATATAGGCTGAAAAACGTCATTAGACATACTTCCTTTAGTCATGCAGTAACTTAGTTGCCATGGTAATCTTTGGTAAACTTGAAAAGTACTTTGGAGGGGTCATTTCTAATGCTCGTTTTTAAAATTCTAGAACTTTTAAAAGTCATAGAAGTTAAAGAGGCTGAAAAAGCTTTTCTCTTCAATGCCTCACCATGGACTCACCGAATTGAGCATAGCTCTTCACAATATGACATCCATTACATCTCTGACAATGCTCACTTCATCATTTCCCACCTCAAGATCATTGTTGTAGACTGCCCATATCTTCCCAACTGAGTGAAAGCATTAACCCAGGTCTCTGTGTCAGTGAAGGGAATTAATTCATGAAATAAGCACTTTCCCTAATAGTCCCCAAAGCTCACAACTGAGCACTGTCACTTCGGCCTCCCATCAATAATAGGGTGACAAAGTACACTCCGAAGCAGTTTAACAAAGGAACATCAGATAACTCGGGACTTGAACATATCCAGGCTGCTACCCTAGGAAACACGGTCGGACAGGAGGCTCTGATGATTCACGGCTCTAAACCACTTTGTTCGTCAACCATGTCCAGGCTCAAAAGGCTTCAGGAAACACATCTGAAAGACTTTTTGGCTAATAGTCACATTTGACAACTGACCTTTAATCTTTATTTCACATTATCCGTCTATCATTAGCCAAGGATAATACACGACCATTTTTCAAATGTAATTTCATGGACTGAAGATGTTCTAAAGGCTTTTTTTTTTTTTTTTTTTTTTGCGGTACGCGGGCCTCTCACTGTTGTGGCCTCTCCCACCGCGGAGCACAGGCTCCGGACGCGCAGGCTCAGCGGCCATGGCTCACGGGCCCAGTCGCTCCGCGGCATGTGGGGGTCTTCCTGGACCAGGGCGCGAACCTGTGTCCCCTGCATCCACAGGGGGACTCTCAACCACTGCGCCACCAGGGAAGCCCTCTAAAGACTTTTTAACCAAAGAAAGACACTATTATTAGCTTTACCAGACTCTGACTATACTCTGGATTTTTTTGAAAGAACTTAATTAAATAAAATTAATGGTTTCACTAGAGTTGAATAAGCAGTCACACACTATTTGTTTCCTTCTTTTCTGCAGGGCTCTCTTGGTCACATTACAATAAGATAACACACATGAACTAAAGCGGTCCAGGCTGCATGGTAGAAGGAGCACTGACCTGGAAGACAAGAGTCTGCTTTGACCTTAAGCAAACCATTTACTATCCCTTAGTCTATTGCCTCATCTGTATATACGAGGATTGAACAAAATAGGAGAGCATGTGACTCCAGTCAGTGTAGCTGAAACACAGAGGAAGAAGTAAAACAAGGCAGGATGAGGTTTGGACAGGTAGGCAGGGGCCAGGCCATGTCTTGTAGGTCTCCTCAGCCAGGGTTCTTGGCCTTCCCCAATCCACAGAAATTGACTACAGACCAGACAAGAAATTCAGGCAAGGCTTTACTGGGGCCCCCGCTGTAGCAGTGCGGAGTGAGAACAAACAACATGTTCCCCTGCTTGCTCACTCCCAGAGGTGGGGCAAGCTTGTTCCTTACATGGGGGGAGGGTAAGGATGTGTCCAGGGCTCAGGCCAGAGGGGTGGCTTAGGTGTTTTGACCACCCCTCGGGTGGTGTTGTGTGCAGGGGTCAGGCTCACTACCTGTGCTTTTGCTCCCAACACCCTATTTTTGCTCCAGGCTCTTCAAAAGTGGCAGCTGGGTTTTTTTGGTCTCTTTGTATCTTTTGGGTCCAGAATTTGCCCCAACTGTGCATACACGAAGTTATTTTTAGTCTCATACAGTTTCTTTGTATTTTGTTGCTCTAGGAGAGGTGTGTCCAGGTGCAAGCACTGCAGCACTGCAGCAAAGGGTCCCAGGTCCCAGCAAAGGGTCCCAGGTCCCAACCTGTCTCAGTGTGCTCAGAGATGTATTCTGGAAAGCTCCTTGTGGAGTTTAGATTGGAGATCACAGCAGAGACATGGAAACCAGTCAGTAAACAGCTTTAGCAGCCCAGGTGATAGATGCTAAGTATTTAAACTAGAATGATGGCAATGAAGATGGAAGTAGGGTAATGGATTTAAGAGATACTCAGGAGGTAAAATCAACAGGATTTTGTGGCAGAGGATAGAGAGAAGCACTTGTCAAGAATGGTTCCAAAGTTGACAGCTCATACAACAAGCTAATTGGTGACGCCATGGGCTGGAATAGAAAACACTGGACGAGAACCAGTCTAAGAGAAACTGTTCAATGTTTACAAGTTCAATTTGAACAACTTGAGTTAGAGGTGCTTTGAAATATCCAAATGGGGGTGTCAAGGCAGTAGAGGGGTCTGGAGTTTAGAGAAGGGATTTGAGCTGGAGATATAAACTTGAGAGTCACGGGTGTGAGGCAATTGAAACCATGGTAGGGAGCAAGTATAGAGTTAGGAAAGAAGTCCTAGAGCCAAGATCTCAGAATCTCCAACAATTTAACCTCAGAGTGTGGAAGCAGGAGCTGTGAACGAGACTGGGAAGGGAGAAGCCACATAACTGAGGGGGAAACCAGAATGTACTGTTAGAGAAGCCAAGGAGGAAAGTATTTTCTTGGAGGGAGAGCTCAACATTGAATTTAGTGACTGGAGGTCACTGATGATCTGGTGAAAGTGTGTGAGCTCAGAAGCAAGATTAGAATGAGGGGGTTAAGTCTTTAAAACTTTATTTACACATAACAATTTATCCCAAAAGAATGTTAGATAAAAGGGAGTCACAAAAAGAATACTTCAATGAATCATGTTTAAAAAGAAAAAAAAAAAAAAGATTGGCTTCTGAGCAGAGTTCTGTTAAAGACCCAGACTGCTCTGTAAATATAGCTACAGTGCAGGTCTGTTCCCTCCCTCCCCAGCACAGTGCCCTTAGGTGGAGAATTTATACTGCATTCGAGAACGGGGCAAGCCTTCACGATTCACAATCCCAACAATCCCCAGAGCCTTATTAGTTCTCAGTCTGGTCAAGGAAAACACTAACTACATGACACTGCCTTACTGCAAGCACTTTGGGCACTTAGTCACCATCACAGACACTTGCAGAGCATGTTCTATGTCCAAGGGACCATGCTACGTGCTGGAGCACAAAGAAAAAGTCTGTAGGTCAGTTTAAACCTATGGGGGGACTACCCTGGGAGTCCTTCCTACATATGACTGCATGATTCTCCCTCCCAATATGAGCCAAATGGGAAACTATCACGTTTTTCGGAGGCATCGAAGTTTGGTTCAATCAGCTCTCTGAATGCGATGAAATGATCCTGGGGACAACACCACCTTCCTCTCCCCAGTCTTCTTCGGCAATTGTGCTCATTCAGTCAGTCAGTCGTCAGTCAGTCAGTCATCACTGTCCAGTCATTCAACTACGTACGAGGCTCTGGGACTGGCACTGGGAATTCAGTGGTGAGCAAGATGGGCATGGTCCTTGCCCCTGTGAAACTTACTGGGTAGGGGATGTTTCTGTTAAGGATGTGATGGTCTGCACAAAGATGAGAGGTCAGTGGCCATGACTGATGGGGTGGGGCTATCAGCCTTTTACAGATGGCTGTGTTTACGATCAGGGAACAGTTCCCTGTTATAATGCAGCCATTATGGGACCAGTTTGGGGGAAGAGTGAGAGAGCCTCCCAGGAACCATGGAGTGGCTGGCAGTGGGGAGCGGTTTGGGAAGGCACCTGTAGGTGCCCAATAAACACACTGATAAAGAAAGACCTTACCAGCAGCACTTTATTTATAAAATGATAGATGCTACAATTTGGAAGGGACCTTCAATGTCACGTAACCTCCTACTATTCTCTAACACAGGGTTCTCCTCTACTGCAGAACCTGCATCCAGACTGTTTTACAAAGCAGCTGATTTCATTGCTGGATGTGGTAGTATGGCATTTAGCCCCTACCTCCACCCCTTTCCTTGGTCCTAGGATGATCTGCTTATGTCCCTGCCCCTGCGGCTGAGGCCACTTCACTACTATCCGTAGTAGATCCAGCCCTGCCCCAATGTTGAACCAATCCTTTTAAATGAAGATATATCCCACCTTCAATGGATTGTTCAAAAGTGCCCAGCACAGTGCTTTATCAAGCTGACTGCTGTCTTACTCCCCGTTCTCCCTGCCTTGGCCCCAGGATCTTCTGGTTATGGGATCTTGGGATGCTTACTGCTACCAGGGGTCCTTCTAGAGACTCAAGACCTATCGCCAAATCCTAGTTCCATAGCTGGGCCTCTGCTTGCTGCTGCAAGAGCCTCTCCCTCCCCCGAAAGCAGGACAATGTTCTGCACACCCATTAGAATGTCCACCTGTTTGGTCCTGGACTCAGGATTTCTGAGCCCCAGTCCCTATTTTGATACTTCCTGGCTATGTGAGCTCAGGCAGGTTGCTTACTGTTTGCAGCCTTCGGGTCCTCCTCTGCAAAAAGCAGGGTAACAACACCTATCTCACGGTGGGATCAAGATGATCAAATGAGGTCACCTACATCAGTCATACTGCAGGCCCTGGACCTTCAAGCCGTTCCACTGAGGATCGTCCCCTTCCTCAAATACATGAAACCATCATATCATCACATCAGGTGATGGCCCCACCTGAAGGTCCTCCTTTGTCCTCAGTACTATGTGGTAACACCCCCTCTGAGATGCTCCCTTTTTCCCATAACGTCACTTTCTCTCACTATCATCCTCAGTTTTCATCATACTGCTCCCTCCCATCCTCCTCTACAATTTTCCAGTTAATGACACCAGTCTAGACTCTTCTTCTAAGAGAAGTGAGGGTAGGAAAGCGAGAGGAGGCTGGGAGTCCCACGAAAGTTCCCGAAACATGTGTGCATGGGGAGAGTGGCTGCTGCTTTTGAACAAACCTCATTAGTTTTCCACCTGCCTCCGTGCGTGGATCTCTCTATTGACTGTGATTAGGCGAACTTGGTATTTGTTTTAATGAGCATGTCAGGTGTGCTTCGCTGTAACATTATGTATGATTGTGGTATTAAAGTAACAACTTGATGACAAGCACAAGAATACATGGAGCCGGCAAAACACAGGTCCGGCAAACTTCTCTCCTCTAACAGTGGCATAATGTCTGCTGGACAGTAGGAACCTCAATGTTCTCTAAAGCAATTCCTGCAATGTGAAGAAAATTCAGATAGTGAGGATCCACACCTAGTCATTATTTCTGCCAAACTTCTTTGGAGGCACAAGAGTGGCCTGGGGCCCCAGCCGGCCAGTTGACTACTCCTCGTGAGCTGGTCTTCAGACCACATGTGGACTTTCTGTGAAGCTGTTCGGACTTGGGGGAGGGGCATGCTTTTTTGGGGGGATACAGAATGCCAGAGTGGTTTTAGAGTCACATCACACTTGAGTTTGAATTCTGATTCCCGTTGCATAATCTTAGAAAACTTACTTTCTCTGTGGATCTTGGTTTTCTTATCTGTAAAGTGGAGATAAAGGATAATGCCTACTTCGTGGGGTGTTGCAGGAATTTAATAATGTTCTAGCTGCCAAGCACGTAGCATAGTACATGGGCCCTCAATAGGCTGTTTATCAGTGGCTAGAACTGCCAAGGCATTAACTTTCTGTTCACTGTCACAGGTGTTGGGGAGAATATTCAACCCTAGATTTGTCCTCCCTTATTTCCCTCCTCCCTCCAGCCTCAGTTCTCCCTATCCTGACTGCCTCTCTCCACCTGTATTGCAAAATGTCAAACTCTCTTCTGAAGGATGCACGTAAGCGACCAAAAGGACGGGAACTGCTGACCTCTGCTCTCTCTGGCTCAGACAGTTGTCTGGCAGGACCAGGAGAGGAGCTCACTGACAAGGAGGTGCTCCCCCTTCAGCGCCTGCACTTGGTTACACGTGTTGGGTAGGGAGAAAGGGCGACCTGCTAGAGGAAGAGCCCCAGCATTCTCTGGGGTGTGCACAGGGCAGCACCAAGGAAACCAGCACATCACAACTGAGTCAGTCGCCGAGACAACCACTTTGGACAAAAATCCATTTTCATTTCTTCGATTTCACCATATACCCTCTAGTTATTGCTCTGACCCTTCCTTTCACAACACACACTTGTACATATTTCACCCAAATCACATAAAGTTGGTAGTGAAGGACCAAACATCATGGGCCACCACTTGGCCATTTTATCTTCCTTTCCTGACTCTAGAAAAGTGTGCTGTGGGAAATGTACAAATGACAACGGCGACGACGACAACAAAATTGATGGAATAGCTACATTCTTATGACAAATTATAGTAAGCCAGGAGCCTTCGGAGCATTTCCTGTTGTCACAAAGGCAAAAAACACATTTCATTATCTAGAAAGTCTGAGCATCAACAGGGCAATAACGCTGACCTTTAGGCTTATTCTTTTTCCAAAAGTATACAGGTCCTTCTTAACTTGGGGCCAGCACTGTAGCATTCTGTTCTCTTCAAGTTGTTCAATTCACTGTTCTTAAAATGTCAAACTCTCTATATGTACACATACAAAATGGTTTGCCTTGTGGGTTAAGGCCATCTACTCCTTGTGCCATCAGTGAACCAATGATAATTTCAGGGTGCGATCAGCTGAGGCTGGGTGTGAATATAATCTATGCTCTCCTTGGGTTTCCAATCTATGCTCTTCTTAGGTTTTACTGTAAAATGAATTCACATTTCAAATATTGGAGGCTTTTTTGAAACTGAAATATCTAAAATTTTTAAAATAGCTTGGCTCTAAGATCCACAAGTAATCCAAAAACGTTTTAATAATTAAAGGCCTCAACCTTCTCCCTCATGAAAAATTTAGCCAGAATTCCTAATGAAATAAAGTGATTTGAACTTTCACTCATATAACATAGGATTAAATGTTTCCAAACCAGTTTTGCTCAAAAAGATCCAAAAGGCCTAAATAATTCATTGACAGTCAAGAATTGGATATCATTTATAAACCCCAAGACTGGGGTTGAGCTGAATGAGCAGACAAATAATATATAAAGCTAGACACAGCTTGGTGAGGCCTTCCCAAGCGGGCAGCACAATAACACCTCAGCCCTCACAGCAGAAATAGCAATTCATCACCATATGCTACTATCTTTTTTATTTAAGAATAGCATTTAACAAGCTTATTTTAGAAACTGATTCATTTTCATTTTTAGGAAATTTATAGACTTTAAACCTTCTCCATACTGTGTGTGATTACACTTAATTAAGGTTCACATCTTTCGCAGAAAGTTGGAACATCAGTTCTAATTTTATACACTAGTGTGATCTACAGCATAACGCGTGAGACCCAGGTTCTATTTCTGACTTGATCACTACTTTTCTGGCTTTTCTTAAATGCCTCAGTTTTTCCATCTATAATACATGGGCAGAGTTCATTACAACTTGTCAGAGTTCATGACAACAAATTATGTCATCAGCGTTTATGAAACTATCAAGCCCATACTGTGTGGTAGACACCATCCTATTTGCTAAAAATACAACAATGAACAAGAAAGACATGTTCCTAACCTCACAGAGCTTACATTTGTTCCAAATATTTTTACTGCCATCCAATCACTGATATGACACTCTCAGGAACCACTAAGGACACACAAAGTCACTAAGACAACCAAGTTAACAAATATTTGTTGACTATAGACAATGTGCAAGGTATTGTTCTAGATGCAATGAGAGAAAAAAAAGTCCCTCACTAGACCTATGCTGCGAGAGGACAGAGAACATGTCATTGCGCTCTGTGCTCTCAAAGTCTAGCAGAGTGCCCGTACTCAGCAGGTGCTCAATATGTAATTGTTGAATGACCAAGTGAGTGAGTTTGTGAGTGAAAAAAGAACCATGAGTCCTGCTCTCAAGAATCTAATGGGGAATTTAAAGCATCTGTGCGTCTATGCATCAACTACAATAAATCACAGTATGTTGTGAAAAGACGTGAAGGATACAAAAGAATTAAAAGCATGAACTCAAACAGATAGTTGTACACCAATGTTCAAAGCACCATTATTCACAATGGCCAAAAGGCAGAAACAACCCAAATGTTCATCAACAGATGAATGGATAAACAAAATGTGGTATATTCATACAATGGAATATTATTCAGCCTTAAAAAGGAAGGAAATTCTGACACATGATGCAACATAGATGAATCTTGAAGACATTATGGTAAGTGAAATAAGCCAGACACAAAAGGGCAAATATTGTATGATTCCACTGACATGAGGTACCCAGAATAGGCAAATTCATTGAGACAGAAAGTAGAGTGATGGTTACCAGGGCCTGGGGAGAGAAGGAATGGAGTCAGTGTTTAATGGGTACAGAGTTTCTGTTTGGGATGAAGAGAAAGTTCTGGAAATGGATAGTGCTGATGGCTTTACAACAATGTGAATGTACTTAATGCCACTGAGCTATACACTTAAAAATATTTAAAATGGCAAATTTTGCCACAATAAAAAAATAATGATAGTTATAAAAAGACATACAGGAGTTTGGGAGGCAGTGACAACATCTGCCTGGCTTAATCAAGAAGAGGGTTCCTAGACGCAGTATCATTTGAACTCGCTCTGCCTTTTAATGCCTACAAATCAAAGTTTTCATTGATACGAATAAGAAGCAAGCATTCGTCTTCATATGGATCACCAGTTTTTGTTTTTGTTTTTTTTTCTGGTACATGGGCCTCTCATTGTTGTGGCCTCTCCCGTTGCGGAGCACAGGCTCCGGACGCGCAGGCTCAGCGGCCATGGGATCTTGCTCCGCGGCATGTGGGATCTTCCCGGACCGGGGCATGAACCCGTGTCCGCTGCATCGGCAGGTGGACTCTCAACCACTGCGCCACCAGGGAAGCCCGGATCACCAGTTTTTTATGGCTCCTTCTTATACAAGAAACTGGTAAGAGCGGTTGCTCCCAGGGAGAGGCACTAGAAGTCTGGAGGGTAAGGGATCTAATGGCCTGGGGTAGGAAATGACTTACTTTTCACTGTACATTTATTCCTTTTTTATCTTATACATTTATTCCTTTGTTGTTTAAAATACTAATCTTAAAATAAATTTTAAAACAAATGACTCCTGATCCACTTTACAAAGATTTCCTAAATGTGGTCTGAAAGATACACCAGTTGTCTTAATTTCCTATACTTCTTTTATTCAAAGGACATTAAAATAGTTAATGTTCCATGTCAGAAGCATTAATCAGATAACTACAGAAGCAGCTTTTCAATTGGAAACTCTAACCATCTGAGGACGTAAGTTCTGTGATTTTGAAATCTCCCTCCTTGTTAATCACCCCTCAACACACAAACGTAAAGAACTAATGATATCAAATTATGCAGACAGTACAGTTTTAAACTACCAACACTTCCTTCCAGGCATGATTAAATCAAGGTCTTGGTCTGGCTCTTTTATGCTCTGTGTTTTAATTTTGGATCCTTTCCTAATAAACTGTAGTTTATCCATTTATTCCTGTGGCATAGATGTTTGTGATGGCAACGCCCGGGTTAAAATACCAGTTTCGTTAGACTCTTTTATAGCTAGCTAGATATGGCTAGGTAACTAAGCTCTAGCCTGTGAGAAGTATTGTGTCATTTTCTAGAAGATTCCTCAGCCAGGAGATGCACGCTTTTGCCCTTCCCTTTGCCTCCTTCCAGGAAGCGATTTTGAGGATAGAAGGCATGTGATCAGGATGGAGACCAGATGCTGGGTCGCTGATGGGATCCTGAAGCTTCCATACAAACCTGGCTCCCTCCTATGGATTTCTTTTATGTGGTGGAATAAACCACTGTGAGGTAAGCCATTGTTATTTGGAGATTCTGTTAGGTGTTGTTTACATAAGCTTTCTGTCCCTTCCTCCCCCCTCGCCCTGCATATTCTTTCTTCTTCACGCCCACTTTTCTTTTCTGTAATTCCTGTACTTTTGCACACTGTGATACACTATTTTCTGGAAGCTTTAGCTCTCCTGCACACCACACCTTTCGGATCCCCTCTGTCTTTTGCTTGGGGCCATTACTAGGTGTTCTCCACCACCTCTGACTCCTGCAGCTGCTTTATCAGCCCCATCGTGCTGTCCTCCATACAAAATGCTGCACACTCTGCAGTTCTGCTTTTCTGCTCCTAGTTTCCTTAGGAACGTCAGCTCCAAGAAGGCAGAACTGTCCTATCTATTCACAGTCATACTCCTAGAACTTAGAACAGTGCCTGACTTTGAGTAACTACTCCATAAATATTCCACTGAGTTCACTAAGCAAATATTTATTGAGCACCTAGTATGTGACAAGCACCTTTCTAAGCACCTGGGACACCTCAGTGAACAAAACAGATAAAAATCACTTCCCTGGGGCACTTACATTCTAGTGTGGGAGAAAGAAAAGTAAACAACTAACATTCAATCAATCAATCAATCAATATAAAAAATGAAAACTAATCCAGTATGTTACCAGGGTAGAGGTGCTATGGAAAACCAGAGCAGAGCAAAGAGGGTTGGGGTCTCATGGTGAGAAGATGGGCAGGAGGGAAGGTGGGTCAAAGTTTTAAATAAATAAGCGGGTAAGAGTTGGCCCTCAGAGAAGGCAACATTTGAGCAAAGACGTAAAGGTGGTGAGGAAGAAAGCTGTTCAGATATGTGGGAGAAGAGCATTGCAGGCAACTAGTACAATGAGGGAACAGCTAGTGCGAAAGCCAGTGGCTTCAAGGAACAGCATGGAGGACAAGCCCAGAAGAGAGTGAGCAGGTGGAGGAGAGGTGTAAGGAAAGGTCAGAGAGATCGCAAACCCTGCAGGTCAAACTCAGTTTTCTGGCTCTTATTCTGAGTGACATGGGGCTCAGGAAAGAAGAAGGACAGGATATGGTTTTCATTTTAGAAGAACACTCTGACTGCTGTGTTGAGAACAGATTATAAGGGAACAAGAATGAAAGCAAGGAGATCTGCAGTAATTCAGGGAAGAAATGGTTAAAACCTTGGACCAGGATGTAGCAAGGGGTAGGGAAAATGACCAGATTCCTCATATACTTTGAAGGTGGGGGGCGGGATTTGTGAGCCAATTGGATATGGGATATGGAAAAAAGAAAATGACTTCTTGGATGACTCCAAGTTTTTGGCCTGGGTAACTGGAAGAATGGTGTTGCCATTAACTGAAATAGGAAAAGCTGTAGGTGAACCAGGCTCAGAGGGAAGATTTTAGTTGCTGTGTGAGGCGGGAGAAGTATACTATACATTCAAGTACAGGTGTCCAGCAGGCAGCTGGATATACACACTTGGAGTTCAAAAAAGTTCTGCGTTAGGAAGATAAACTTTGGAGTCATCATAAATATATGAAAAAACGGCTCTGGACAATGATAAAACATGTTTTCTTTTCTTCAAGGTGTTCTAACATTTTGTAGCTGCAAGAATGGCTTCCAAAGAGTGTGAACAAGACCAGTTATCAAGAAAAAAAGTCAAAACCTCTGTAATGCTTTCCATTCCTTCATTTTTAAAGCATCGTGTCTCAAAATATGGTCTGCAGATCCCCTGAATCAGAATAAAGCTGACTTTTGTAATTAGCACACTTAGTGATTCACACGCATACTCACATCTGGAAAACACTCACTCTGTGTGTAACTCTGTGGCATGGAGTGTCATTTGGAAATTTCCGCTTTCATATGTGGGTTACACATGATGGTCATAGCCTAAGGACAGTCACCAGGAATCCCTGATATCTAATTCATTGTATAATAGCCTGACACATGTTGCATGGGATTATCAATATTCAATAAAATAAATTTCTGGGCAATATCCTGAATCATTTCCTGCATCATCTCCATAGCAACCTTCATCATCCACCTTTGCCATGTATCTCTCTTGCTATGAGTTATAACAACTTTGGTCCAAATAAGCATGATGCTTCAGGACAGATGCTGCTGTTTCTCAGCCATGCCTGATTCTCTGGTGTCAACATTTAGAATCCTGTATTCCCATCATAGTTTTTCAGTTGTCTGTAATCTCAATTTTTTTCCTTTACTATTTTTCGCTTGCTGTTGAAGTTTAAGAGCATATGCGACTATGCTATAGTCTGATGAACTGGAAAGTCCTTACAAAGTAATTGGTTACTCAGAGAAACAAACACAGCAGACACTTGAAAGGATTAGCCAGGTACCTTTCAGGTTAATGCAAGTTCCAGGAGATTGTGCAAACACACTTAACAGGTTTCTTGATTAATTATTTTAGGCCCAGATTAACCTATAGTAATTAAGTAATATATTAGAAATGTCTGGACCAGGGAAGCCATAAATCCAAAGATCTCTTCAGATAGTTTGTCAGAATGTGTGGCAGCTATGGGCTTCACTCATGTACATTTCCTGCCTGACCCTTTTGGGTATTGGAGTTACCATTCCTACCTAGATCAACTGTTCTTATAGGTTAAAGATCCTGGAGCTACACTTTCAATCTCCTATATCAAAAAAGAAAAAGAAAAAGCCACTTGACTCATTATGCTATGGTGAATCTGCTATTAGAGAATCTTTAGAAAGTACTTAGGTCATTTTTAAAGAATAAAACCCAAGTTTGTAGTTTCTCTAGGTTCCATTTTCCAAAATTCTATGCATTTCTGACTTCGGTTCTGCTTGACAAAAGGTTTGTTTTAAATTATAGCTGTCACTTTCATTTGTCTCAATTCTAAAATGATATCATATTATATTTTTATAGTTTTTTTGGTACAAAACACTATTAAGTTGGATTGACAGGTGCACCTAAATTCACCAATGGTGCACGGAGACTGAGAAACCAGAACAGGAATCAGAGATCATAAGGAACCACAACTACATGCTTATGAGAGAGCCTGAGACTGAGGTCCCTGGCCTATAACATCTCTGAAATGGGCTCAGACCTGACACTTGTAACCCAAAGAGGACAGGACCCAGGAGTAGGAAAGGCAAATGATGCAGAGTCAGAAAGTACCAACTCTGATGACTCACTGGCATTATCCTAAGCACCCGCTCTGGCCTGAGCTCTGGTGCTGGTGGGAGGAGAGCACAGGGGAGGCCCCAGTCAAAGACAGTAGTTGGAGGACAGGTTCCCTGGGGAAGTCACTCCTCTTCTCTGAATGTAAACAGGAAGGAGCGGTAGCATCAAATAAGGAAACATTCACTTTTCCTAATTAAACTCATGAGCTTATGACTCTTGGCAGGCAGCAAGTTTGTAAGTTATATCATTTTTTATTTTCCACTGGTTACTACTAAACCAGTCGACAAGGACTGCATAAACATTAAGCTACCCTTTCAAACTTTTATCCTCCACTTTATTTAGATGGTACTTCATTCAGATCTTGTTTCCTCCTGGGAGGCATCGGATCTTATTCCCAAAATTGTGAGGTAAATGATTTCCATTCTTTTTCTACACATAAGTAGGAAGCAGGTGATCATGAAAAATATTGGGACCAGTATGGAGTATGATGGGCAGGGAGCAAATACATGTGCCAGGGGTACATTACAATGTCTGGGAAACCCTGCCACACTTTTTATATGACTTCCCATGGTGGCATTTTGTCCTTTCAATTACAGTAACAGTCCCTATAATGCAGGCAACCTGTTGTCTTTTTGTTCTGTTGCATTAGGCAGTCACCAAGTATCTGTTGATTCATAATCGATGCAAACCAGAAAAGGAGAAAAATAAAGTATCCTATCATATGTCCATTTCCAAGCCTGCAAACACACGAGATGCTGTCCTGAAGGCTTGGTAGAAGAGCTGCAGTGTGCAGTTGATGTATATGGCTAACCTGGGAGTTGTAAACAGGGAGAAAAATATAATGTAACAAAATGTTCTCAACACTTATTTGCTTAGAAGAAATTATGATTTGCAAGGTATCGATAGTGTCTGCTAAATCGTCTGTATTAAATATGTTGCCAAGGGAATAAATCCTTTTGTTGCATATTATGAGAAAACAGATTTCAACAAGATGCCAAGAGGAGGGAAAGAAAAGGGAAAGGATATTTGGTAAAACGTCCTTTGTTAAAATGGCCATTGCCGTGCCCCCTTTTTTTATAGCTATTGAAAGATGATGAAGACAACAAAAACTACGTCCCTAAATATTTCAAACTATATACATTTATACATAGAATTATACAATATTGCCTCATTTAGCAATTCTTTTTATAACAATTATATAAGATAATTCACAGAATTTCCTCAAAGGGATCTCCAACTGCTCTAGTAAAAACTAAGAAAATAACTGAATTCCTCCACAGGAGCACTTCCAGTAAGTCAATTATGATGAACTAGCTGACTGTGAACTCAAACCTGGCTAACAACATCCTGTGTTTACTGGAAATACAGATGCAATGCTTCAAGCCATGGGGAGCAAGATGGGCGGTTAGACTCTTTCTCTCCAAGAACCCATAAGAAGCAGAAATAAGAGCTGAGACGTAGCAACATCATCACCATTTTTAGACCAGACAAGGATGGATGCAGCTAGAGGCTATTGGCGTTCTTCCCTCTCCAGGTCCTGCCTCCTTTACCTTTCTCCTGGCCCGTGCATGCCTCTCTATTACCTCTGCTCTACCAGCTGCCATCACTCTCCAAAGTCCAGGCTTGCATCAGTTCTCCCTTGAACTAAGCAGTTTCCTACCTATCTGGAATCCTTGTTTCCAGTCCCTTTGCCCTTGACTGCCACTAGACTGAACTTTCCATCAATCTACAGGCTTAAATCACTCCATTCCATCAGCTCCTTAATGCCTGTAGCTCCTGGAGAGCGGGAACACTGTCTCTCACTCATCTATCCCCAGTGCTGGCATGGCTCCTGGCACATAGGAAGTCTTCAGTAAATGTTGGGTGAATACAGAACAAAGTGTGATATGCAAATGCCTCCACAGTCTGGCCCACCTGATCGCCACAGCCTCATTTCCTGCTAGCCCTCCAAATGTCTCAGCAATTCTGAACTGTTCTGTTTTCCCAAACACATCATGCACTTTCACATTTCTGACCTTTGATGAAGCTGCTCTCTATTTAAAATGTTCCTCACCCATTTCTATTTTGTTACCTCCTAATTCATCTGGTGAAGTTCAGACTGAGAGGCACTAAATGAACAAATGAACACACAACTCTCGGAAGAACCTGGCCTCTCCTCCTGTATCTCACTGGCAGGGCTTCCCTGTCAACACTCTTCTCTCCGTCTCACTGCTTCCTGTCAAGCATCATACCCCACCATATCCCCCTAATATTAACTAAAACAAGCTATATGACCCTGAACCAGATTCAGTTTCCTTATTCATTTTAAAAATGCGGTTGGCAGACAGATTCTGGAGTGATGTCAGCCTGGGTATCTGTTTCTAATACTCTGATTCTTATTTCTCCCACTTTCTGCTAGAAGATCTGGAAATGAGAAAGTATATCATGTGTCCAGGAAACAGAAGAGTAATTCAGCATATGAAGCACATTGTGTGTGCAGGAGCAACAGGAAAGGGGAACAGTAAGGTAGATTTGGGCTGGATTATGAATATGCCCACGTGTCATACTTCATTCCATATCATTTAATAAGCAAAATAAACAGCTACGGGAGAAAGAGGTGTGTGGATGTGTGTGTGTGTGCGTGGTGCGTGGCCCACTGTTACAGACAGAGGCAATCCCACACCCATCTGAGACATTTGGTTCCCAAGAAAACTGAGCCAAGCAGCCAGTGGAGGATGCAGCCTCTGGAATGTTGTTTACAACTCCAGGAGGACTCAGCCACTGCAGAGAAAATGGCTTCTCCAGCCAAGCCCGGTACAATGCTAAGATTGCCTGACGGGGAACCGGAGCTAGAGACCCTGAACCTCCCCAGAATTGAGAATCATGCTGCTCAAAGAGACCCCACATCCTGCTCCATATGGGATCCAACCCCACCAGCTGACATGAGCAGGCAAAGAGTTTACAGCCCATATTTGAACAGGCGGCTCTTATTGAGGCAGATTTAATGGGGTAGAAAACCTAAGGAGAACTTCAATTAAAATGTAATGACAGGGCTTCCCTGGTGGCGCAGTGGTTGCGAGTCCCCCTGCCGATGCAGGGAACACGGGTTCGTGCCCCGGTCCGGGAAGATCCCACATGCCGCGGAGCGGCTGGGCCCGTGAGCCATGGCCGCTAAGCCTGCGCGCCCGGAGCCTGTGCTCCGCAATGGGAGAGGCCACAACAGTGAGAGGCCCGCGTACCGCTAAAAAAAAAAAAAAAAAATGTAATGACAACTCTTGGGCAGATTTATTTAAAGGGAAGAAATATATTTCAGCATGAGTTACTATTTAGTGACTTTTGAAAGAAAAGAATTGTGCTCCAAGAATTCTATGCCTGTCCAGAACATCATCTATATGGAAGCTGGAGAGTCTTCTCACTGGTGAGTCCCCTCCCTCTGAGACTTCCCTCACTTTGCCTACACCTGAGTGAGTAACAAACCTGTGAATTACTTGCTATCATGGCTTTGGCATAGTATGTCTTGACATGAATATCTTTAAAGGAGCGAAGAGTGGGCCCAGCAGTGAACAAACCACAAAAGAGGTCAAAGAAGAGCATTTTCAAACATAAAAGAACTCGGAAGTTATAGGGTGGGCCAAAAAGTTCATTCGGAATGAACTTTTGGTCAACCCAGTATACCACCTACTCACTTTTTCTGAGGAAATTATGATAAAGTATAAGAAACAGTGGTGATCCATAAATCTAGTAAAATATATAGTTATATCAAAATACATGGAGGTATTATGTTTATGTAATACGAAAGACAGCCCACTTCTCAAGAGCAGGAATGGAAACCAAAAGGGTGAATAATATCTTCAAAGTACTGAGAGTAGGTAACTATCAATCTAGACCTGCATATTCAACTAAACTATCTTTCATTAATTAGGACAGATAAATTCAGATAAACAAAAACTGTAAGAGTTTGCTATCAGGAAAACTTAATGAACGAATCTTATAAGAATATACTTCAGGAAGACAGAAAATGACCCTAAAAGAATTTTAAGAGACAAGAAGGGAAAATGAACAGAGATATTTGTAAACATCTAAACAAATTGGGAAATTTAAACATATTATCTATAACTAAAATAATGTCTAATTTAGGAGTTTTAAAAAGATACAACCAAAATACTGGCCAAGAATAGTGAATAATTTGATGGAGGATGATCAAAGTTCACAACCTTCTATTATTTGGCAGGGAGTGTTAAGATACTGATTAACCTTAGACTTCATGAAGTTAAGTATAAATGGAAAAAATCCAGATGCAACCTTGAAAAGAAAAAAAATAGTGTCTAACTTCTAAACAATTAGAGAAAAAAGAATTAAAGAATGAAAACAAACTATTCAGAGAAAAAGAGAGGAAAATAAAAGGACCAGAAAACCCCAAAAACCTGAAGACAGTTAAACCCCAAAATATTCTAAATTCCATTGAATGTTAATGAATTAAGCATGCCAGTTAAAAGAGATTGTGAGGTGGATTCTTTTAAAGTCCAGCTATAGGGCTTCCCTGGTGGTGCAGTGGTTAAGAATCTGCCTGCCAATGCAGGGGACACAGGTTCAAGCCCTGGTCTGAGAATATCCCACATGCTGCAGAGCAACTAAGCCCGTAAACCACAACTACTGAGCCTGTGAGCCACAACTACTGAGACTGCGAGCCACAACTACCGAAGCCTGTGCGCCTACAGCCCATGCTCCACAACAAGAAAAGCCACCGCAATGAAGAGTAGCCCCTGGTCGCCGCTAGTAGAGAAAGCTCATGCACAGCAACGAAGACCCAACACAGCCAAAAATAAATAAAATAATTTAATTTTTTTTAAAAAACTTTAAAAAATATTTATTCCAGGAAAATACAGAGAACTGAGTGAAAATCAAAGTACCATAAGTTTTGTGAGAAGTGGTGAAAGTATTACTTGAAGGCAAAGGTACAGCTTTAAATACTTACATATAAAAAACAAAGTCTGAAAATTAGGAACTTAAGTTGAACTACAGAAGCTTTTTTTTTTTATTTTTTTTATTTTTTTTTATTATTATTATTTTTTTTAGAAGCTTTTTTTAAAGAATAACAATATCGGGGCTTCCCTGGTGGCACAGTGGTTGAGAGTCCGCCTACCATTGCAGGGGACACGGGTTCGTGGCCCAGTCCAGGAAGATCCCACATGCCAAGGAGCAGCTAGGCCCGTGAGCCATGGCTGCTGAGCCTGCGCGTCTGGAGCCTGTGCTCCGCAACGGGAGAGGCTACAAGAGCGAGAGGCCCGTGTACTGAAAAAAAAAAAAAAAAAGAATAACAATATCTAAGTTGAAGGAAGATGAATAAAAAAGCAGAAATTAATAAGACGGAAAATAAAGATACAGTGGAGAGTATCAAGTTAAAAACTAGATCTCTGCAAAAACTAATTAAATAGAAAATCCTCTGGTAAGATTGATCAAGAAAAAAAAGAGAATAGACAAAATATTAGGAGTGAAGTGATAGGCATAATGTCAGATAAAGAGGAGAATTTTCTGAGAGACTATTATGAAAATGTTACGCCAATAAATTTGAAAAATTAGAAGAAATAGACAAATTTCTAGAAATATGTATCTTACCAAAACTGTTTTGAGAAGTCAAATGACTCCATCTCAAAATGAAATCAGATGATAAAAACCCTGCAGAAAGTAGGCATAGAGGGAACTTTCCTCAACAAAATAAAGGCCATATATGACAAACCCACAGCCAACATCGTCCTCAATGGTGAAAAACTGAAACCATTTCCACTAAGGTCAGGAACAAGACAAGGTTGCCCACTCTCACCACTATTATTCAACATAGTTTTGGAAGTTTTAGCCACAGCAATCAGAGAAGAAAAAGAAATAAAAGCAATCCAAATCACAAAAGAAGAAGTAAAGCTGTCACTGTTTGCAGATGCCATGATACTATACATAGAGAATCCTAAAGATGCTACCAGAAAACTACTAGAGCTAATCAATGAATTTGGTAATGTAGCAGGATACAAAATTAATGCACAGAAATCTCTGGCATTCCTATACACTAATGATGGAAAAATCTGAAAGTGAAATTAAGAAAACACTCCCATTTACCATTGCAACAAAAATAATAAAATATCTAGGAATAAACCTACCTAAGGAGACAAAAGACCTGTATGCAGAAAATTATAAGACACTGAAGAAAGAAATTAAAGATGATACAAATAGATGGAGAGATATACCATGTTCTTGGATTGGAAGAATCAACATTGTGAAAATGACTCTACTACCCAAAGCAATCTACAGATTCAATGCAATCCCTATCAAACTACCACTGGCATTTTTCACAGAACTAGGACAAAAAATTTCACAATTTGTATGGAAACACAAAAGACCCCGAATAGCCAAAGCAATCTTGAGAATGAAAAATGGAGATGGAGGAATCAGGCTCCCTGACTTCAGACTATACTACAAAGCTACAGTAATCAAGACAGTATGGTACTGGCACAAAAACAGAAAGATAGATCAATGGAACAGGATAGAAAGTCCAGAGATAAACCCACGCACATATGGTCACCTTATCTTTGATAAGGGAGGCAAGAATATACAGTGGAGAAAAGACAGCCTCTTAATAAGTGGTGCTTGGAAAACTGGACAGGTACATGTAAAAGAATGAAATTAGAACACTCCCTAACACCATACACAAAAATAAACTCAAAATGTATTAAAGACCTAAATGTAAGGCCAGACACTATCAAACTCTTAGAGGAAAACATAGGCAGAACCCTCTATGACATAAATCACAGCAAGATCCTTTTGACCCACCTCCTAGAGAAATGGAAATAAAACCAAAAATAAACAAATGGGACCTAATGAAACTTAAAAGCTTTTGCATAGTAAAGGAAACCATAAACAAGACCAAAGGACAACCCTCAGAATGGGAGAAAATATTTGCAAATGAAGCAACTGACAAAGGATTAATCTCCAAAATTTACAAGCAGCTCATGCAGCTCAATATCAAAAAAACAAACAACCCAATCCAAAACTGGGCAGAAGACCTAAATAGACATTTGTCCAAAGAAGATATACAGACTGCCAACAAACCCATGAAAGAATGCTCAACATCATTAATCATTAGAGAAATGCAAATCAAAACTACAATGAGACATCATCTCACACCGGTCAGAATGGCCATCACCAAAAAATCTACAAATAATAAATGCTGGAGAAGGTGTGGAGAAAAGGGAACCCTCTTGCACTGTTGGTGGGAATGTAAATTGATGCAGCCACTATGGAGAACAGTATGGAGGTTCCTTAAAAAACTAAAAATAGAATTACCATACAACCCAGCAATCCCGCTACTGGGCATATACCCTGAGAAAACCATAATTCAAAAAGAGTCATGTACCAAAATGTTCATTGCAGCTCTATTTACAATAGCCAGTACATGGAAGCAACCTAAGTGTCCATCAACAGATGAATGGATAAAGAAGATGTGGCACATATATACAATGGAATACTCCTCAGCCATAAGAAGAAACGAAATTGAGTTATTTGTAGCGAGGTGGATGGACCTAGAGTCTGTCATATAGGGTGAAGTAAGTCAGAAAGAGAAAAACAAATACCATATGCTAACACATATATATGGAATCTAAAGGAAAAAAAACAGGTCATGAAGAACCTAGGTGTAAGACGGGAATAAAGACACAGACCTACTAGAGAACGGACTTGAGGATATGGGGAGGGGAAAGGGTAAGCTATGACAAAGTGAGAGAGTGGCATGGATATATATACACTACCAAATGTAAAACAGATAGCTAGTGGGAAGCAGCCGCATAGCATAGGGAGATCAGCTCGGTGCTTTGTGACCACCTAGAGGGGTGGGATAGGGAGGGCAGGAGGGAGTGAGACACAAGAGGGAAGAGATATGGGAACATATGTATATGTATAACTGATTCACTTTGTTATAAAGCAGAAACTAACACACCATTGTAAAGCAATTATACTCCATAAAGATGTTAAAAAAAAAATGAAACCAGAACTTTAAAATCTCCTCACAAAGAAAAAGCTAAACCTCCATGATTTTATACGTGAATTCTACCAAACTTTCAAGTAATCAGGTGTTCCAATCTTATACAAACACTACCAGAGATGAGAAAAAGAGGAGTACTCCCCAACTTAGCCAGTAATGTTACTGTAGCATTGATATCTAAACCAGACAAGGACAGTACAGAGGAAAGTAACAGGCCCACCTCACCCGCGAACAGAGGCAAAAATGTAAACAAAATGTTAGCAAACCAAATCTAGCAGTACAGAAAAAGACAATATATCGTGATCAAGCAGGTTTATCTCAGAATGTGAAATTTGTGAAATATATAAACATAATTTACCATATTACCATATTAAAAGGGAAAAACCTTTATGATAATTTTAATTGATACAGAAAAGTTTTGATAATATTCAACACTGACTCATTAGAAAATATACCTGCAAATTAGGAGTTGAGTATAGAGTTAATTACCCTATACAGGGCATCATTCTTATTATAAAACATTATAGAAGGATTCCTCTGAAAACTAGGAATAAGTTAAGGATATCTACAATTCTCAGGGAAATGCAAATCAGAACCACAATGAGATATCACTTCACACCTGTTAGAATATCTATTATTAAAAAGACAAAAAATAACAAGTGTCAGTGAGAACGTGGAGAAAAGGGAACCCTTGTGCACTACTGGTGGGAATGTAAATTGTCACGGCCACTATGGAAGACAGTATGAAGTTTCCTCAAAAAACGAAAAATAGAACTACCGTATGACTCAGCAATTCCACTTCTGGGTATTTATCCAAAGGAAACGAAACCCTAACTTGAAAAGATTATTTGTACCCTCATTCACTGCAGCATTATTTACATTAGCCACGATAAGAAAACAACTTAGTGTCCATCAATGGATAAATGGATTTTTAAAATGTGGTGTATATATATATATACAATGGAATATTATTCAGCCACAAAAAGAATGAAATTTTGCCATATGGAAAAACATGGATGGAGCTTGAGGGCATTGCTAAGTAAAATAAGTCAGACATAGGAAGACAAATACCATACAAGCTCACTTATATGTGGAATCTTAAAAACAAAAAAAATTAACAAAAACCCCCAAAACTCATAGACACAGAGAACAGACTGGTAGCTGCCAGAGGTGAGGAGTGGGGAGGGTGGGTAAAATGGGTGAGGGTGGTCAAAAGTATAAACTTCCAGTTATAAAATAAATAAGTCCAACAGGTGTAATGTACAGCATGGTGACTATAGTTAATACTGTATTGTATATTTGAAAGTTGCTAAGAGGGTATCTTGAAAGTTCTTATCAGAAGGAAAAAAACTGTAACTATGTGTGGTGACAAATGTTAACTAGATTTATTGTGGTGATCATTTCATGATATATACAACTACTGGATCATTATGTTATACACCTAAAACTAATACAACGTGTTAACTATGTCTCAATTTTTTAAAAAAGGAAAGAAAACTAAATCAAGCTAATCAATCAATACAGGAGCAGAGAAAAATAGGTATAGAAAATACCATGTAAATAGAAAGCATAAAATAAGATAATAAATACAACATAGCAGTACTCACAATATATTAATTAGTCTAAATGTATTGATGAAAAGTCACAGACTGTCAGATCTGATTTAAAAAAACAAACCACCAACAAAATCCAGCTATATACTGTTTACAAGAAACATATCTAAGGCAAAAGGACATATGGAGTTTGGAAATAAAAAATGGAAAAAAATAAATCAGACAAATACTAACCAAAAATGGTAACAGAGCTATAGTACTGTTGAAAGCATTATTCAGCATCAAGATGGTCACTATGTTGTGATAAAAGGATAAAAAAAATTCATCAGGAGAATTTAGTAATTCTAAATGTCCATGCCCTTTAATAACATAACATCAAAATACAGAATGGAAATTTGGTAGAATTACACATTGATAAATCTATAATCAAGATAGAAGATTTCAACACACATCTCACTAACTGATAGGTCAATAAGATAGAATATCAGTAAGAACATGGAAGACTTAAAAATATAATTAAGAAATTCTATTTTGGTTATGTCTTCACTGGTCTAAAATCTTCCATGGCTCCGTATTACCTCTGGGATCATATCCAAATTCTTCCTGTAATCAAAACAGTATGGTACTGGCACAAAAACAGACATAAAGATCAATGGAACAGAAGAGAGAGTCCCAAAATAAATCCACACACTTATGGTCAATTAATCTACGACAAAGGAGGCAAGAATATACAATGCAGAAAAGACAGTCTCTTCAATAAGCGGTGCAGGGAAAACTGGACAGTTACATGCAAAAGAATGAAATTAGAACAGTTTTTATACCATATACAAAATTAAACTCAAAATGGATTAAAGACCTAAATGTAAGACTGGAAACCATGAAACTCACAGAAGAAAACATAGGCAGAACACTCTTTGACATAAATTGTAGCAATATTTTTTTGGATCTGTCTCCTAAAGCAAAGGAAATAAAAGGAAAAATAAACAAATGGGACCTAATTAGACTTAAAAGCTTTTGCACTGCAAAGGAAATCATTGACAAAACAAAAAGACAACCCACTGAATGGGAGAAAATATTGGCTAATGATATGTCTGATAAGGGATTAATATCCAAAATATATAAACATGGTAGAAAATATTTGCAAACGAAGCAACTGACAAAGGATTAATCTCCAAAATTTACAAGCAGCTCATGCAGCTCAAGATTAAAAAAAACAAACAGTCCAATCCAAAAATGGGCAGAATACCTAAATGGACATTTCTCCAAAGAAGATATACAGATTGCCAACAAACACATGAAAGGATGCTCAACATCACTAATCATTAGAGAAATACAAATCAAAACTACAATGAGGTATCACCTCACACCTGTCAGAATGGCCATCATCAAAAAATCTACAAATAATAAATGCTGGAGAGGGTGTAGAGAAAAGGGAACTCTTTTGCACTGTTTGTTGGAATGTAAATTGATACCGCCACTATGGAGAACAGTATGGAGGTTCCTTAAAAAACTAAAAATAGAACTACCATATGACCCAGCAATCCCACTATTGGGCATATACCCTGAGAAAACCATAATTCAAAAAGAGTCATGTACCACAGTGTTCACTGCAGCTCTATTTTCAATAGCCAGGATATGGAAGCAACCTAAATGTCCATCGACAGATGAATGGATAAAGAAGATGTGGCACATACATACAATGGAATATTACTCAGCCATAAAAAGAAACGAAATTGAGTTATTTTTAGTGAGGTGGATAGACCCAGAGTCTGTCGTACAGAGTAAAGTAAGTCAGAAAGAGAAAAACAAATACCGTATGCTAACATATATATATGGAATCTAAAAAAAAAAGAAAAAAAAAGAAAATGGTTCTGAAGAACCTAGGGACAAGACAGGAATAAAGACACTGATGTAAAGAATGGACTTAAGGACACGGGGAGGGGGAAGGGTAAGCTGGGACGAAGTTAGAGAGTGGCATGGACGTATATACACTACCAAATGTAAAACAGATAGCTAGTGGGAAGCAGCCGCATAACACAGAGAGATCAGCTCAGTGCTTTGTGACCACCTAGAGGGGTGGGATAGGGAGGGTGGGAGGGAGATGCAAGAGGGAGGAGATATGGGGATATATGTATACGTACAGCTGATTCACTTTGTTATAAATCAGAAACTAACCATTGTAAAGCAATTATACTCCAATAAAGATGTTAAAAAAATTATATATATATATAAACAGCACATACAATTCAACATCAAAGAAAAGAAAAAAAAACTCAGCCCAATTAAAAAATGGGCAGAAGACCTGAATAGACATTTTTCCAAAGAAGACATACAGATGGCCAACAGGCACATGAAAAGATACTCAACACTGTTAATCATCAAAGAAATGCAAATTAAAACCTCAGTGAGATATCACCTCACACCTGTCAGAATGGCCATCATCAAAAAGACCACAAATAACAATGTTGGAGAGGATGTGGAGAAAAGGGAACTCTTGTGCACTGTTCGTGGGAATGTAAATTGGTGCAGTCACTGTGGAAAACAATATGGTGGTTTCTCAAAAAAATAAAATACAACTACCATATGACCCAGCAATTCCACTCCTTATAAAATCTCCAAAAAAAATGAAAACACTAATTTGAAAAAATATATGCACCCCAATGTTCAGAGCAGCATTATTTACAATTGTCAAGATATGGAAGCAAGCTAAGTGTCCATCAACAGATGAATGTATAAAGAAGATGTAATACACACACACACACACACACACACAATGGAATATTACTTAGCCATAAAAAGAATGAACTGTTGCTATCTGCAACAACATGGATAGACTTGGAGGGTATTATGCTTAGTGAAATAAGTCAGACAAAGACAAATAATGTGTGATATCACTCACACATGGAATCTAAAAAATAAAACAAACTAGTGATATAACAAAAAGGAAACAGACTCACACACATAGGGAACAAACTAGTGGTTACCAGTAGGGAGAGGGACCAGGGGAGGGACAAGATAGGGGTATGGAATTTAGAGGTGCAAACTATTATGTATAAAATAAATAAGCTACAAGGATATATGGTACAACACAGGGAAGATGGCCAATATTTTAGAATAACCATAACTGGAGTATAACCTTTACAAACTGTGAATCATGTGCTGTATACTTGTAACTTATATAATATTGTACATTAACTATATCTCAATTTTAAAAAAACTGAAAAAAAATCCAAATTCTTCCTCTTGATCCTAAAAGCGCTCCACATTTGGTACTGCTCTACTTATCTACCCAAGCTTATTAGCTTACTTCTTACCTAGCTTATTTCTTACAACACAAATCATCTATTCTAGACAAGCAAACTGCTAATGGACCAGAGAGAGGAAGCTCTATGGGGTAGTGCTTACGTAGCCGGGCTGCAATTAGACTGCAAAGATGCAGATCCTGGTTCTACCATTTACTAACTGCATGACTTTGGGCAATCTACTTAACCCTTATGATCTTCAGTCTTCTCATCTATAAAATGAGGATACTGGTAATATCTACCTCCTAGGCCCACTGTAAAGATTTATAAAAATAAGCACTGCCTGATACATTGTACTTGCTCCATAAATACTGGCTACATGTCTTTATTCATATCGCTACCATCTACTGGAATGACCCTCTTCCTCCTCCCATCTATTCAAATTCTATGCAGGCTCAAAGGCCAAGTTATTCTTCCATAAAATCTCCACCAGTTACTCCCTTCATTATCTCCCTCTTCTACAGTACACTAGTTCTCAACCTTGTAGGAGAGGGGTAGAGAGTCACAGAGGTCTTAGAGAATCTGATGGGGAAAAAAGAAGATCTTCTTAAGAGTTCTTCACAAACGCATGTTTGAATAACTTATCTCCCACTCATAGAACTCTAAAACTGAGAAATAATGTTAGCCCATTTTTCAGATGAGATGATGATCCCTTGGGGAATCTGTCCCCAGGTAATCAGGCCAGAAATCACCAAGACTCATTCTCAGAATGATAATTACTAAACATGCCAGCAATGTTATTATATTTTATTCTATAGGAATACCTTGTTTTATTGTGTTTCGCTCTATCATGCTTTGCAGATTCTGTTTTTCACCAATTGAAAGGTTTGTGGCAAACCTGAGTTATCAGATGATGGCTAGCATTTTTTAGCAAGAAAGTGTTTTTAATTAAGGTATGCACACTGTTTTTTTAGACATAATGCTATTGCACATTTAATAGACTAAAGTATTGTCTAAACATAACTTTTATATGCATTGGGAAGCCAAAAAAATTCATGTGACTTGATTTATTGCAGTATTCACTTTATTGCAGTGGTCTAGAACCAAACCCGCAGTCTCTCCAAGGTATGCCTGTACTTTACCTTCCTTGTATTGAAATTTTCTGACTAGTTTTCTCTGAAGCAACACCAAACTATGAAACACAAAATTGCCCCAATTTTATTATTTGAGGGAGTTAACTTTGAAGCTTTCTTTAAAACTTTTCTGAAATTATAATAAACAAAGAACATCATCAGTTCTAGGTCTCAGGCCAGAAAAGATACAAATAAAGCCAATCCACCATAATCTTTCATTCCCAGACATGACTTAAATATAAATATTTTAAAATATAGCTTCTATCGGGGCTTCCCTGGTGGCGCAGTGGTTGAGAGTCTGCCTGATGATGCAGGGGACACGGGTTCGTGCCCTGGTCCGAGAAGATCCCATATGCCGCGGAGCAGCTAGGCCCGTGAGCCATGGCCGTTGAGCCTACGCGTCTGGAGCCTGTGCTCCGCAACGGGAGAGGCCACAACAGTGAGAGGCCCGCGTACCGCAAAAAAAAAAAAAAAAAAAAAAGCTTCTATCTTCTTACCTACAAGAATTTTTCCAGAACAACTAACAAATAGTAAAATAATCTATACTTTGCTCATTCTCTACCCTTTCTTCCAATTCTCAAAGAAGTTTAACGGTAAGCAAGAAAAAGGAAAAGCATCATTAATAACCTACAAAACACAATAATCAACCTCCACGTTATTAAGAACTGATTAGCACATCTGTAGTCACAGTCTCCTTGTGCACACAGGAAGCTGTTTCACTATGTGGAGTCATACAACCAGCCTAGGAAATGAGATAAATGACTCAGGAAGAGGGGGAGGTCTGTACATGGATACATCAGTCAAAAGCTTTAATCAAAAACCAGGAGAGAAAGCACTTTATAAGAAAGTAATATTGGAGTATCTGAAGAGCATAACTTTTTAACAAAAGAAAAGGATCATACAGATGAATCGTAAAGGCCACCTAGTCAAAATCCTTCATTTTCCAGATGAAAAAACTGAAGCCTGAGACCTAAACCATGGATTCCTTTGAAATCCACAGGCTTTCCAGAGAAGGGAATCTAGGAACCACCATAAGAAGGCAGCTTCCGCCCCAGCTGAAATTCACACTATCTTGTATAATGAGGCAATTGAAATAAATACTGGAAAATGCCAGGAACATTATTTATACATTCTAAATAATAACTCCTACTTAGGCCTTAGGGGAGAGTACACACACCACAAGCAACTGGATCTTCTGGATTACCAAATGCCCAGGGAGCTGGCTTAGACGGCAGTGCACTCTTGGGATGCTGACAAGGATGCAGTCACACACCTACCTGCCACTCAGAGATCGTTTCCTCTGCTCTCTTCCTTTGGCAAGTAAAAAGACCTAGAAAAAGAAAAGTGTACGCTACAGAATTTACCATATATAGGGTCATGCTTTTTAGGTTTTCCACCTGTTGTTTTCATGTTTCACAGACATGTTCTAAAAAAGGATGGGTTAATAATGTTTAGAAACAATTTTTGGTTAAGAGGGCCAAGAATTAATGTTTATTTGGCATAGGGGTAACTTCCCTGCACATTCTTTTTTTAAAAATAAATTTATTTATTTATGGCTGCGTTGGGTCTTCGCGGCTTTCTCTAGTTGCAGAGAGCGGGGGCTACCCTACATTGCGGTGCGCCGGCTTCTCATTGCCGTGGCTTCTCTTGTTACAGAGCATGGGCTCTAGGCATGCGGGCTTCAGTAGCGCACAGGCTCAGTAGTTGTGGCGCACAGGCTTAGCTGCTCTGTGGCATGTAAGATCTTCCCGGACCAGGGCTCGAACCTGTGTCCCCTGCCTTGGCAGGCAGATTCTCAACCACTGAGCCACCAGGAGAGCCCCCTGCTCATTCCTGATATTGCTCATGTGGGAAATTTAGAAGAACATTTTTTTTTTTTTTTTTAGAAGAACATTTTGATTGGCAGATCGGTATATGTTCACACATGGTCTATAACTGCAAAGACAAACTGAAGGCCGTGTGGTGATGCAGTTGCTTTCTTTAGGGGAAAGGCATTCAGGACTCGGTTGCCTAATTGGGAGTAAATCTATTTTCAAGTCATTTACAAAAACTGTTCAGATTTTATAGACTTAAGAAAAACACAAAAAAAGATTTCTTACTCATTGCAATTTTACTTTTGTAAGTTAAAACAGAATAGAAAATGATCATTTAATAAATGGATCTAAATTTTTCTGTTATTGGACTCTAAGTACAAATATCCGTAAAATTCTGGACCTTCGGCTTTCCTTTGTATATCACTCTTTCATTTTTATATTGAACTCTAAATCTAAAGCCAATTTCATTCCCTTGGGATTTGATGATGAAGTCTCAGGAATGAAAACCATCAGCCAGTGCCGTGTGCTCAACTCACAGGTGATTAAGATTTTGGCAAGGGCTTCCCTGGTGGCACAATGGTTGAGAGTCTGCCTGCCGATGTAGGGGACACGGGTTCGTGCCCTGGTCCGGGAAGATCTCACATGCCGCAGAGCGGAGTGCTCCGCAACGGGAGAGGCCACAGCAGGGAGAGGCCCGTGTACCGCAAAAAAAAAACAAAAAACAAAAAAAAGATTTTGGCAAACGCCGTTTTCTGAAGTGCAACCATTGTGTATTTTACAGAGAACAAAACAACTTACGTCAGTTCTAAAATGCTACCATCATTTTTTTTGCCCTCAAATCCAAAGTTCCTTCTAGGCAAATGTACAATGTTCAATCTGCTTCTCCACTAACCGCACAAAACCTTGGCGCTGCATCTTTTTCCTTTTTAAAACGAAATAATAGATTTTGTGTATGGATTTCTGACTAAAACTGAAGCACATGAATACACAGATTTTTATCTATGATTAAGAAATTTTCAAAATTAAATTTTCACTTCAAGTACTTCCAAGTTAAATTATAAAGCAGTTAAAAATGAACCATGTGGAAATAATGTAAGTGTTTTAAGCGTCCTTTTCTATTATTTTATCAAATTACTGGAACATTGGATTTCCTAGACAAAAATACTCAAATTAACTATGGTCACAGCAGGATTAAAGAATGGTCGAATCAACCCTAATGATTTCCTTTACCAAAAAGGGGCAACTGAGAAATGTTTAGAAAGTAAATCTAAGTTAATCAAAAGAATGAAGAAAGAAAGTGCTTACAAAAGTGTTTAACTGACCAAACTAGTTGTGTTTTGAGGGAACCTGAAAGGTAGTACTTTCACTTGTTTAACTTTCTTGCCCACAGTTGGGGGGAGGGGAATCTCCCTATAGGTTACATTGCTACAAAAAACATAATTGTTGCTTCTTTTGTCCTGTCCCTCATTTTTGCCTTTCTTGAGAAAAGTTCTTAAGGCTCTAGAAAATAGCTAAGATGGAAAATAGGAGTGGGTAAGAAATATCTGGAAAAGAAGCATAAGGAGAAGTGTCATCCCATGTGAGTAGTTTGGGGCCAGATCGCAAATATCCAAGCCCAAGAACAAGGTAGAGAAGGGAGTTTTTGAGGAGAAGAGTGATTTGGCCAGATCTGTGGAAGATAAATCCTCTAGACTAGCTCAAAGAGAGAACGAATTAAGGAAACTCTTAGGATGCTCCAGGGATAGGTCCCCAGGTATCAGTCAAGGTCCTGGCAGAAAACAGGTAGCAGTCAGGCTGGGTAATTTAAGATCAACAAAGGCAATACTACAAGGATGTAGACATGGCTTAAGGAAATTCACAAAGGATAGGACTACAATGGCAAAAGCCATAACCACTCCGAGGCCTGCAAGAACCAGGGGAATAATTAGAGTAGCTGGGCGAGGGTGGCTGCATGGAGAGAGCTGCCTGATTGGAGCTATGGCCTTTTAGAGGAACCAGCCAACCCACAGTAATAACCACAGAGGGCTAGGGACAAACATGCCCTCACCTCTCCCTCTTCACATCCTCTGATCTTCTGTCAATGCCTCCTCTGGCCGCACGCAGCTGGAAGCCAGGGGCAGGAGCAGAGTGGAGAGAGTACCGGGAGAAGTAGACAGAAGAGTCCCAGTCTAGGGGTGAGGTCACGGTAGTGGGAATGAGAAAGGAACAATACAGAGACAAATTTAATAGGACTTTTAGAACAACTGAATTTAGAGATGGGAAGAGAAAAGCCAAGGATGACATCATAGGTTCAAGCCTTGCTAGACTAGAATGGATGATTACATCAACTGAGCCTGTTTTTACTAACCGTTGTATTCCCAACGCCCAGCACAGTGCCTTGGCCATGAAAAACCTTCTATAAACATTTGTTGGAGGGGAAAAAAGGTGGATGGATGATGGAAGAAGCAAATTTTCAGGAAGATGATGTGTTATGTAGTCTTAGACACATTGAGTTTAGAGCATGGTAGAAGAGCCCAGCAGGTGGTTGGAGATTTGAGTCCAGTGCTCTGAAAAGGAAAGGGAGAAAGATGTACCTCTAAGAATCATCTGCACAGAAATGGCAGCTGACACAATGAGAGTGGATGAAATGGCATAGAGAGCAGGTATAAAGAGAAAAGAAGTGGGGTCTGATGACCAAACTGGGGATCTATCTGCAATACGGGACAAAGGAAGAAAGACAAAGGGAAAAACCAACAAAAGGAAACGACAATATTTACAACCCTTTGCCGTACTGTTATAGTATATTCACATATATCTGCACATCCCTGGTAAGCTCTCTTTTTCTTAACACTGCACAATCTTGCCCAGCATAAAGATGATACAAATGCAAGCTGGAGACTACCACATACCTATCTGCCTCAATAAGGTATTTTTTAAAGCCCCAATCCTGGTCTTACTAGTTTTGCTCACCTTGAATCTAACAGCCAACATTAATCCCTTTTTAATTTAGAAACTAGGCTTACTCTTTCAAGCAATCATGTACTGAATACCTATTATGTATCCAGCACTACACTCAGCAAAGTGGAAGTAAAAATCAGTCTCTGGTCATCAAGGAAATTAAAATCGACTTGGATTATAAAGAAACACTTGAGCATAAAACAATTAAAGTTCGGTTAAGAGCTGACCTATATGATTTAAACCAAACAGCATTTCATCCAGTGAGAATACCATTCAATGCCTATGGACATCTGCTCTTTCTTTTCCCTAACTCAGAAGATTGACAAAGGAGCTAAATTCTACACAGCTGTACTTCCTATTTAAGGCCCAACCATGCCATATTGTAAATTTCTCTTAACCTTTCTTTCTTCCCCACTGTTCCATAAGGTCTGGTTAATCTTTGTATCTAGTGTCTCAAACATGGTAGTCATTAAAATGTTTGTTAAATGAATGAATGAATCAGAAGCTAAGCCGAGCCCAGAACAGCCATAGCAGTGTCCTTAACACTCTCCTATGGCAAATCCCAAACGCTTTAAGGGTCAAGGAAGTTACCTAACACGACCTTTGACCTGGCCTTGGCCCCATGGGATGACTGGTATTAAAAACTTGGTGTTGAGCATTAAGACAAAGGCTCAGAAAAACCCCAGCAAATCTTAAAATGCTTTTAGAAAAGAGGAAGAAAGAATATTAGAGCCCAATTCCTGAGGCATAAAATGTGCTCACTAAATGTTTGATGAGTGAATGAACAAAGGAGAGCTGAGGAAAGCCAATGAGCTCAAGAAGAGACCAAACTCAGGGGGGCAGGTGTGATAGGTGGGGCTGTACCTAAAGCCCTCTCTAGCTGACACTCAACTGAATCTATTTCCTAACTAACGGCTATTATGTCCATTTCTATGGATTAATTCTCCAGCTAACCCCTTCTTCACTAATCCCAACTTCCCATTAAAGGAAAACAAATCCTATAAACCACACAATCACCAGTGCCTCCTACACTGGACTGTACATATTCATCACCTCGATATTTTGTTAAAATGAAGGTTTTGAATCATTACATCTGAGGCCAGATGTAATGAGGCCAGAGATTCTGCATCTCTAACGAGTTCCCAGGTGATGCTATACTGCTGGTCGACAGACCACACTTTTCCAGCATGAAGAGCCTAGAAGACATTGCAGATAATATGTATGTAGTCTTAAAATCACCGTTAAGATAACTCCTGCTCCCACACTTCCTAGTTGCAAAATCTTAGACAAGTCATTTTACTGCGCCTGCCTTTGGAATATGGTGCTTACTAGGTACCAGGAACTAATGCTTCAAATTTATCAACTTATGAATAGGACTTAAGTTAAACAACCTGTCCAATGTGATACAATAAACCCAGATCTTATTCTAGGAGTTTGATTCAAGAACCTGGTGCTTAATCACTGTATAAGATTGCCTTTTCAGCACAGCTCCCAGAGCCATTATGAAGATTAAATAATAATTGGTACTTAGCTCACATTTACTGAGCACTCATAGGCTCCAGACCTCTGTGTAAGCTCCCTTGGGAGCATATTAACTCATTTATCTTCATGCCAGCCCTAAGAGGCAGGTACTATTAGTATCCCCATCGTACAGGTTTTAAAATAGGCCCAAAGAAGTTAAACAGCTTAAGGTCAAACACTAGTGCAGTCAAGGTCGGAATCCAGGCAGTCTCACGGCAGAGCCCGGCGCTCCTTTGCCACAAGCCAGCAGAGGATGCGGCCCAGGGTTCCGGGGACCAGATATCAGCTCACCCACTCAGGGCGGTCTAACTGCCAGGTCCGCTCACTCCCAAAACAAACCAAGCCCTCGTCTACACGTAGCTTTACGTACATCTGTGGGAAGTGTCTTTCTCGGCCCACAACCCGGACCCCCATGAACAAGTCAGGGCTCTGGAGAAAAATAATTTGTCAGGTCCTAAGAAGAGATGATTGGCTAAACATCTTGAGAACTGACTTACACTTAAACTGTAACACAGTTGCTCCGGGACCCCCTTAATCTGCGGCTCCCAAAACATGCACCGCAGGCTGGGCTCCGTGCGCCTACTCCGCCTACATCCGGTCTCGAGCCCAAGGGCCGCCTCTAATCCCATTTGCTCTCCAACACCGCCCTCTGCCGGCCTTCCCTTGGGTCGCCGGCATTGTGAGTCCCTTCCGGGTGTCCCGGAAGCGGAGTTTTCTCTTCCGGGACGAACGTCTGGGCGACCGCACGTGGTAGTAGCGCCGGGACTTGAACCTAGCTGGCAGAGAAGTGATTGCAACTGTCTCCCAGCGAGAGGGAGCCGAGCCGGAGCCATGGAGGGTCAGAGCGTGGAGGAGCTGCTGGCAAAGGCGGAGCGGGACGAGGCAGAGAAGCTGCAGCGCATCACGGTGCACAAGGAACTGGAGCTGGAGTTCGACCTGGGTAACCTGCTGGCCTCGGACCGGAACCCTCCGACCGGGCTGCGGCACGCGGGACCCACGCAGGAGGCCGAGCTGCGGGCCCTGGCGCGGGACAACACGCAGCTGCTCATCAACCAGCTGTGGCAGCTGCCCACCGATCGTGTGGAGGAGGCGCTGGTGGCGCGGCTGCCGGAGCCCACCACTCGTCTGCCGCGCGAGAAGCCTGTGCCCCGGCCGCGGCCGCTTACACGCTGGCAGCAGTTTGCGCGCCTCAAGGGCATCCGTCCCAAGAAGAAGACCAATCTGGTGTGGGACGAGGGGAGCGGCCAGTGGCGCCGCCGCTGGGGCTACCAGCGGGCCCGCGACGACACCAAGGAATGGTTGATCGAGGTGCCCGGGAATGCCGACCCCATGGAGGACCAGTTCGCCAAGCGGATTCAGGCTAAGAAGGAACGGGTGGCCAAGAACGAGCTGAACCGGCTGCGTAACCTGGCCCGCGCGCACAAGTTGCGGCTGCCTAGCGCGGCCGGCATGCACCCTACCGGACACCAGAGTAAGGAGGAGCTTGGCCGCGCCGTGCAGGTGGCCAGGGTCTCCACCGCCTCTGTGGGGCGCTTCCAGGAGCGCCTGCCCAAGGAGAAGGCGCCCCGGGGCTCTGGAAAGAAGAGGAAGTTTCAGCCTCTTTTCGGGGACTTTGCAGCCGAGAAAAACAGCCAGTTGGAGATGCTGCGAATAATGAACAGCAAGAAGCCTCAGTTGGACGTTACGAGGGCCACCAATAAGCAGATGAGGGAGGAGGACCAGGAAGAGGCGGCTAAGAGGAGGAAAATGAGTCAGAAGGGCAAGAGAAAGGGGGGCCGACAGGGTCCCGGGGGTAAGAGGAAAGGGGGCCCGCCCAGCCAAGGAGGGAAGAGGAAAGGGGGCTTGGGAGGCAAGATGAATTCCGGGCGGCCTGGCTTGAGTGGCAAGAGAAAAGGAGGGCAACACCAAGGAGGAAAGAGGAGGAAGTAAATTTCACCCTCGGACCTGCTTGTAAACCAAGAACTGTACTTAATGTTAAGTTCTAGGTACAGTAGGGGGATACAGCAGATGGGGCCGCTGCCTGCATCGAGCTTCAGGTTAAAGGGCTAGGCTTGCCCTCCTCTGAAGATGGTTGTAAATGTTTGATTCGACAAATTAATGCATTTCCCACAGCCAAAACTTTTGCTGGAGATTAAAGGATGTATTTAAGGACATACGAATTGGAAAGAATTTGTGGAAACTAGGAGTGAGTTCTGTTTTTAAACAGCCATTTTTTTCTCTCTCTTTAAACTTTGGATGGGGTGTAAGGGAGAGAGCTGGTCATATTTCAGAGACTTTTAATAGATTGGTATCTGCATTATTTTGATAACAAGCTTGTGTATTTATCAAAGGAGAGGGACAGAAAGGTTACATTTTCAGAACGGTTGTAAAGGTTATTTAATAAAAGTGTCTTATGTAATGTTGCTTTTAACTTTTTGGCTACTGGTACAAATCTTAAGTAAAGCTTGTGACCTGAATACCTGGCACAGATTACTTTCATTTACTTTCTAGAAAACATAGCAGCTAAATTATGATTTCAGTGAGACCACTTTTATTAGAAAAGCTCATACTTCTTTTGGCATCAGATATAATATTGAAAGTGTAGTACAACTGGTGCCTCTTTCAACACTGAAAACATTAATTTGCTGTAAATGATAAATTGGGGCTTCACTAAATAATAGTAATAATCCTCATTAATCCTAATTTTATACTTAAATCTTTATCAACATTTATGTCCCCAGTTTTTTTAAAGCTTCAAGTAGGTCTGTTTGGGGAAGAGAGAAAGAAACTCACAAAGTCCTTACTTGGAACATTATCTTTTGATTCATTTGTCAAATTTACCTGAGCTGGTTTGATTAGGAGGTGAAATGTTTACAGCTATTCTGGGTCTCTTTCCCTAATTGATATCAGTAACTCATCTTCGTAAAAATACATATCTCCTGAAAAGGATTCATAGTACATCTAGAATGGGGGGGGTAGTGCTTTTTTGCTGCTGTTATAGGTCTGAGGAGCCACTCTACTCTTGCTTTTTGGTCTGACAATTGATAGGAAATTAAAATTGAGATCGTTTGTCTCTCATTTTTTCACTGTTGTCTCATCTTTGTTACTTTTAGAAATTGCTATGAAAGAAAAGATTAATTCAGATTTCATAATAGGTTACTAAAACACAGATGTTCAGTTGTTACTGTCTTAAAATACTTTGTGATAAAGTTAACTCTGCCATCATTGATCATTGTTTCCACTGGGACCTGGAAACTTGGAGCTGCTAAACCCTGGCCCTCCCTTCCCACATAACCGTGGAAACTTAACTACTGATAAAACCATTTAATGGTATCCTGAACAACTTCATCAAAAGCCAAACCATTCATAGACCATTTAACACCTTTTAAATTCTTCTCAACTGTCCGGGATTTTTTGTTTTTGTTACTGTTTTGTTTGGGAATTTTTCTGGCTTTTGTTTTGTGACTTGATCTAGCAGTTGGACACAATACTGGCCTTCTAAAAAAAAAAAAAGACCCTCGGGCTTTTTGCAAAGTTCTTGTTTACCGTTAAAACAAATTTAAATGCAGTGTCTTAATTTATTCTGAAAATACTCTGAGAAGCCAAAATAGCAGAGTGGAAAAAGAATGCCCTTGTTTCTCCCTTTCCCCACGTCCCCAACTTGTGACATAGTTTATATAGAGACATAGGAAAGTATCCCAAATCCCTACGGAGCAGTTACCTGTGTGGCAATTTCAAAGGTGGATGGTGAGACTTTGCAGCTGGGGCAGTCGTAGTTCCGACTGGTGGGAAAATGGTCCTCTGCCAAGGGCTGTCGCTGGGGCCGGAGACCGCGGCGCGGGTGGGCGGAGGAGAGGCGCCGGCCGGGATTGGCCGGCGGAGGAGAGGCGGCGGCCGGGATTGGCCGGCGGCGGAGGGGGCGGGGCCGCGGAGAGAAGCACTCCGCACAGCCATGGCCGCTTCCCGCGACAGGGTAGCTCACTTGCTGAGGCAACTGCAACGTGCAGCGTGAGTGCGGGCGGCGCGGGCTGGCGGGCAGGGGATCTGAGGGTGCGGCCGAGCCCACGCAGCCCCCGGGGAGCAACTCACCCGGGCCGGCACGTTCTTCCTCGTGTTACTTCCGAGAATTTGGGGACCGCGTACCGCAGTGCGCGGCGGCCTGTACGGCGCTGTCTGCCAAGCAGCTAAGCAGCCAAACGGCCAAGCGCGGCGCGATAGGCTGCTTTTCCTCTGCCTGATCTGCGGTTTAGGAAAGTAAGGCCCAGCGAGGAGAGCGCCTGGTCCCAGATCTACGCAGGCAGCGGAGAGCTTGGAACAGTGACCCAGAGAAATGCATGTATCCAATCAACACATATGTATCGGGTGTATGTAATGTGCCCAAAACTATTCTAGGTGCCGGGGATACAAAGACGAAAGACTCTGCAGCAAAGTCTAGCAGGGAATTGCATGAGCGGACAGGAGTGAAACGGGCCTCCGCAGAATGCAGCGGACAGAGGGCGTAGAAGAGAGAGGGATGAGAGAAATCACCAGGAGCTTGACTCCCTGGCATGTACAGGGCAGTCAGGGTATTAAACGTTATGACACGTCTGACTCGCCCTCCAGAAATGCCGGGTACATAGTAGCTGCCTGATAAATACTTGTTGAATGTGCAGGTGCACAAGTCCGCCTGGGAACACAGGGGGAAAAAATGAGCTAACAGGTGGAGATAAATAGGGGGAAAGGACGGGACTAGAGAGGAATTTCAGGCAAAGGGAAGAGCAACACCAGAGACAAAAGCCGTAGTTCCAGGATCTAAAAGTAGCTAAAGACTGGACCTACCATGATAGGAGGACGTGAGGAAAGAAAAAACAGATGGCGAAAGACCATGAATTAGAAAATAGCCAAATTTACTGGGCACTTACCAAGCACAGGGCACTGTCCTACACACTTTACATGTACTACTACTAATAACTCTAATCCTTACAACAACGCTATGCCAAGCTGTATTATTATCCTTCTATTACAGACAAAGAAATAAAGGCATGGAGAAAAATAATTTGCCCAGTGTCATACACTAAGCAAGTGGCACACCCATAATCTGGACCCAGGTGTTCTGGCTTCACTATCCTTGTTCTCAGTCCTATGCTAAGGAATTTTAATTGTGTCCTGTAGATAACAGAAAGCTGTTGAAGCAATAGTCCTCACTGTGAAACATACTCTTTGAGATGCCCCATGAAAAAAGAATCCCATGGCCAGATAAGTTTGCGAAACTAACCAAATGCTGCATCACCCTGTGGAGCGTCAGGATATACGTCAGCACACGAAGGACACTGAGAGCTCCTGCAGGGAAGAAAAGAAACAAAAAGTTTAGCTGTATTTAAACTCTTTGTTCTAAACCTGTGTCATCACAGAACTCTTTATCAAGCAACCCCATTCATATCCCTTGGAACCAGTGTCACGTAGAACGTGTTTTTGGAATAGCTGCATGCAAAGGAGGGTGGCATGATTAGAATTAAGCTGAAGCTTTCTGGCGGCAGTGGAGAGGAAAGACTGGAGGTAATTGTCAGGCTCCAGCTAAAAGGCACCAAGGAGCGGCAGTTGGTACAAGAGGGTAGATGTAAGAGAGATGGAGATGTAAGAAAAATTGGTTAGAATCAGCAGGATTTTGTGTCTGATTAGTGAGACAGGAGAAGTGGAGTTTTCTGGCTGGGGCATCGGTAAACAGTGGGGCCATTTACCAACGTAGGGACTGTAAACTTTAGGAGGAAGATGATAATCATTTTGAGTTGGACATGCCTCACGTACATCCAGGTGAAGACCCCGAGCAGGTAATTGAATACATTGTTCTGGAGCTCGGGAGCGAGTTGGAAACACACCCATATAGAGAGAGCAGTTGACACCATGGATGTAGAAGCAAAGGCCTTGACAAACTGTATTCCTAGAAGAAAAGGGCTGAGGATGAAGTCCTGCGGAGCAGCACTGTGTGGTGCTTTGTTCTTTGCATTTTTTTTTTTTTTAATCCCATGTAGAAAGTGAGAGATTGCAGGTAAAAATCTTGGGAAATTGGGAAATGGTATCATTGGGCCCACGTTTTGCCCGGGGAAAGTCTGCCAGAGCTGAGGTAAAGCTGTGCCCACCTGCTTTGGACAGGGCAGCACTCCATCTTCCTGAGAGACAAGTCCCTCCACCCCAGGGCAGCCCACCGCTCAGTCCACACACACAGCAGCTGTGCTGACAGCCAGCTGCTCTGGCCTCATTTCCATTACCTGCTGGCCTCTTTAGGCACTTGGATTTGCACATGCTTTGCACTCTGACTGCTGGAAAAGGAACCAGCATTAAAGGATAGGAGGGGTGACCAAAGAGGTGAGAGGAAGGAAGGGAAGGAGGGAAGGACAGTTTGCAGTGCTCTCATCCCCAGGGTACCGCAGGGAACCAAGCAGCCTAACATCCATGGGACTTAAGTGTGTGTGGGGGGGGGGGGGGGGGGGGGGTCGGTGGGGTCAGGCAGGGCAGATAATAAACAATAAACTAGTAAGTAAAACTTAGAGTATATTTGATGCAGCTAGGTACTAAAAAGAAAGAGAAAGCAAAGGGGGATGGGGTGTTGGAGGAGAGGATGCAATTTTAAAGACAGAGAAAACCTCAACTACTTACAGTTTCCTGTGGCTGCTGTAACCAATTACCATGAACTTAGTGGCTTAAAACAACACACATTTATTATCTTACAGTTCTGAAGTTCAGAAGTCCAAAATCAGTTTTCCTGGGCCCAAATCAAGGTGTCGGCAGGGCCACATTCCCTTCAGAGGCTCTAGGGCAGAGTCCATTACCTTGCTTTTAACAACTTCTAGAGCTACAATGCCTGCATTCCTTTGCTGGTGGCCCCTTCCTCCATCTTCATAGCCAGCAACGTAGCATCTCGCTTCAGCGGTCACATTGCCGCCTTCTGTGTCAAATCTCCCTCTGCCTCTTTCTTAGAAGGACACTGTGATTACCTTTAGGGCCCACTCAGATGATCCAGGATAATCTCTCCATCTCAAGATCCTTAACACATCTGCAGAGTCCCTCTTGCCACACAAAGTAATATTGACAGGGTCCAGGGATTAGGACCGGAACAGCTTTTGGGCTCAGCTCAGCACACTCACCGGGGAAGTAACTGTTGCAAACCACGTGGCTCTCTGGGGACGTATCTGGAGTTGGAGCATGCCTGGCATGGTTTCAGAACAAGGTGTCTGGATCAGACTGAGCGAGAAGGAGATGAGGCCAGAGACACGGTGGGCATGTCGGGGTGGCCAAGGATGACCCTAAGGTTTTTGGCCTAAACAACCAAAGTTGAAGTTGTCATTAAGCTGGGATAAGGAAGAGGCTTTGAGGGGAAGACCAGGAGCTGAGTCTTAGGGACAATGTGAGACGCCTAATAGACATTCAAGTGACGATGTCGAGTAGGAAGTTGATTCTGGAGTTCAGGAGAGAAGTCTAAACAGAAAGAGTAAAGTGGGAGTCATCAACATAGAAGGTGATCAAGGCCATGAGACCAGGTGAGGTCACTCAGGGAGTGAGTGAGTGTGGTAAGAAAAGAGAAGGATCTACGGGCTGAACACTGGGACCCTCCAGCATTTAGAGTCAAGAGCATGAAAAGAAACTAGGCCAGGAGCAGGCAGTGCAGTAAGAAGAAAACCAGGGAACTGTGTCCTGGAAACCAAGGGAAGGAAGTATTTCCAGGGAGGAGGGAGTGAACGGGAGGATGCAAATGACAGGTCTGAACTGAGAACTGAGTGGTGTATTAGCACCGAGAGGAGGGCCTTAGAGACCTGGTAAGTTTGTCAGTGGAGACATGGGGCAAAGGCTCATTGGAAGATATTCCAGAGAGAATGGGAGAAGAGAAATTGGAGAGAGCAGGTGTAGTTGGCTGAAGGGAAGGGGGGAGGCGGGGGCAACAGTGGGAAAGGGAAGGGGGACAAGAGGAAGTTGTTGGTTGATGGTTGATATAATATGCGGAAGTCAACATTTTCCTACTGATGGATCAGATTTGGGGGCAGGGAGATTTTGATGACGCAGGAGAGGAAAGGAACAACTGTTGGTAGTGATGCTTGACGTTTAGTGCACAGGGGAGAGGTTGGCCTTTGCTAAGAGCGTGGCCAGTTTATTAATAATACCAGGAGGGAAGCCAGAATAATGGTGCCAGAGCCAGATGGTGGGTAGATAAGAGCCTTGCTCTAACCCTGCGGATTTCAGGGGCCCAAGGATGCGTGGGAGAAAAGGAAATGGAGTCAGTGGATGTAGGCGAGGAGGAGAGAACCAGCCGGAGGGGTTAAGAAGTTGAGAGTTTTAAGCATGAAACTCTTAAATATGATGACAAGGATCAAGTAAGGGGGAAGAGGCTAGGACGTACAGAACAGATGGAGGTCCCAAGACAGCAAGAGGGGGTGGGATTCAGACCACAACTAAGGAGTAAGAATGATGAATTGAGTGAGGTAGCCTGAAAACTTGAAATATATATAATAAAAAGAGAAGGGGGGATGGGTGCTCCCACAGTCCTTCGTGTTGGATAGCTTCAAGTTTGGATTTTTCCTTCCCTTTGAGTCTCTTTTTTTGTCCTGGAGGGGCGTAAAGCAGGGAAAGACCTCGAAAGTAGTGCCTTGTGAAGGACAACGCCAGGGCCTTGCCTAATGCCGGTGTTCCTGCGGGAGCCGGCAAATGTCTCAGACCCGCCGGGATGCTCTTGGGAAACAATTCCACGTGGCGTTCTCAGCCGTGCCCACCAGATGGCAGCCTCGGCTCATGGTGGCGCTCACACCCGCCCACGCCCGTTTTCACTTAATTCAGTTTTTGAGATCTTGACCGTCAGTGAGTTTAACCCTTTTCCTTCCTTCCCCCTGTCCCCTCTCAGATGTGTTCATTCTAAGTTTGCAGGCCGGGGGCAGGGGGGTGGTATGCACGCACGTACCTACTGGACTCACCGGGACAGGGTCCCCTGGGCAATAGAGAGAAACATAAACCCTTTTGCGAGGCTCAGTCGGATGGCGAACAGCAGGAAGAGAAGCCGGAGAGGAGACCGTCCAAGAAATCGGAGGCGACCAGGACAGGAAGGGATACGGAGGTCAAGGGAGGGAAAGTCTCGAAAGAGGAGGGCGTGGGAAATCCGTAGAGGAGCGGACTGAGAACTGAGCCGGGGTGAGGGATTCGGCGAGAAGGTGACAGATGTGACAGTAGGTGTGACAGTAATTTATGCGGACCCGGAGGGTGGGGCCGGGGAGGGGCCGAGCAGGCGGAGCCGAGAAGGGACGGAGGCGCGAGGTGATGACCAGGGTGGCCTGCAGGCCCACTGAGGGCTTCCGGAGGAAACGGCCCAAAGCCTGCTGGAAGAAAGACGAAACACCCTGAAGACAACGGGAAAATAACACGGAAAGTTCCGCGGGAGAAGGATGGGGAGATGAGGTGCGAGTAGTTAACACTGGGTCAATTTGGCCAAAGCTCCTAACCTAGGGAGAGCTAAGACCCCATCTTTTTGGGGGGGCTTAAACAATAGAAATTTATTTTTCCACAAATCCGGAGGCTAGAAGTCTGAGATCAAGGTGTCAGCGGGGTTGGTTTCTTCTGAGGTCTCTCTCCTTGGCTTGTAGACGGCCGTCTTCTCTCTGTGCCTTCACGTGATCTTCCTCTGTGTGCGCCTTGCGTTATATGAGATTCCACCTTGCTAGCAGGTTCGCTCTGGAGACTCTCCTTGCTGACCTGATGAAGTAAGTGGCCTTGCTGGCCCAGGAATTCCAGGTGCCGTCTAGGAACTGAGGGCAGTCTCCAGTGGACAGCCAGCAAAGAGCCAAGGCCTCAGTCCTATAGCTCTCCGCGCCGGTTCCTCACGTCCCCCGGAGTCGCCAGAATGGGTCTGCGAGTTGCTGCGTCCATGTAGGTCCCGAGGCGGCAGTGGCCGCCGGGAATCAACCCGATGAAGCCAGGAGGCGGACAGAAGTCTTTTGGGAGAGCGCGCAGCGAGGCCTCGGGTGCCCGGCCGGAGAGGCCCTCAGGCGATGCCGGAGGGAGTCCAGCGCCTGTCCCGGGTCCTCACCTGGCCTGCCGGTGGGGACGGGGACGGGGCACCCTCCCTTACACCTTCCTGTAGCCCCAGAGCGCTCATCCCAGCTCCCCGCATTTAACTATAGCTTGAGAAATAAGTGGAAGAACGATCCTACAATGCTAGAAAGACTCCGAGTCAACTTTTTGTCCATGGTGATTTCTGGCTTTTTCTGTCGTGGGGTGTTTGCTGTAGCTACTACTCTGATAGCCTCTTAAGACCAGAATGCAATGTGTGTTACTTTAAGGCTTCTTATATTCTGGTTTTCTGGTTTCACGCTACTTTTTCTTTTCGTTTCCCTAGATGCCAGTGCCCAAGTCATTCTCATACTTACTCCCAAGGTAATAATACATTTTGTGTTTAGCCACAATTTCAGTTTCCACTGTTGGCAATACATTTGGGCAAAGTGTAAAGTAAGGGAATCAAGGCATGTGATAGGAAGGTTGGTGAAAATTTTCACTTGAAATTGGTAGTATGAAGTTCTAATTACACTATCTCAGCTGAATGTATGCTACTGATTATGTTTTTGGCTCAAATATATATTTAATGCTATTTACAATGTCTTTCTATTTTAAACAGAATTATTTGCCAAAGCTAAAAGTGGTGACACAAATAGGATTTTAGGGTTGTCTGAGCTCATCAAACAGAATTAATCAAGATGAAATCTCTGAAAGGTTCTAATACATCCCCAAAGAAGAGTCCGAAGAACAATGTGGTTCCCAGAAGGAAAAAAATTGCTTGGATCAATTTTTAAAATAACACTCTATTTCTTAATAATTAAAAATGACAAAAGTTTTCAGTTCCTACAAACATCTTCATTCTTACCAACTCCATTGTCCACAGAGCAGTGGGCAGCTCATTGTAGCTTCAACGTGTCCTCAGAATGTCACATGAATTATACTGACACAAAAACAGATTTCACCTCTTAGGAGAAAAGGTCAAATCTAAACAGTGGTAAGGGATGGAAGGGAGGGGCCTGCCCACACAGGATCCTAAGCAGAAACTCACAAAGAAGGCTGTTGGGATTAGAACAGATAGAGTAACTAACTGAGGGCTTTTTCCTGCCTAGAGAGTGACTCATCCTTCAGGACCAGCCAAGGGACCTCCCCCCCCAAGTCATTAACAGCCATCCACTAAGCAGAAGCGTGCCGTGCCTTCCAGGCCCTCATGGACACATGCAGAATTTTGTCTTCAGCTGATTTTCTGCAATTCTTAATTGGTTTCAACAAAGAATCAGTAATTTTCCTATTTGGGGCTATAAAATTAGTAATTTAGAGAAAGATAATCTCAGTGTTTTCTAGGATCCAATTTATGTCTTTTCCTAAATTTTAGTAACAGGAGTAATAGATTATTTCTTTAAAGCCTGTTGAGATCAAAGAAATTTGGATTATGATTAAGGATACCCTCGCCAAAGGTAGATTTTTGTCCCGTTGTGATCTGTCTTGTAAAAAAAAAAAAAAAAGGTAGTAAAAATTGTTCTGTAGACTTTTTTCAATCTTATGACTGGTCAAGACTGATAAAATAAGTAGATGAAAACAAAGATAAAACCCACTAAGTAGAGGCCTCTTATTGTTCCAATATAACAGAAAATCATTTTTGCCATAACGAAACCTGATATTTTGTAAAGAAATATCAGGTTATAAAAATTTTTAAATTTCCCAAAGAAAACTAAATAGCTTACATGTATAAGCTTGAGAAATATAAATATCTCACTGTGATAAGTACCCCCCATAGAGAAAATCTTAATTTAAACAAATTATCACAGTTGCTATAAGGAGTGTAAGCAGGACTCCAATTAATGAATTTACTAAGAGTTGTTCCCTAATAATAATTGAACTCTAGAGTCTAGAGGATTTTTTTCTAGTGGATTTTTACACATTATGTTTTCAAAAGTATATTTTAATTTCAACGGAGAAAAGATTTTAAGTAACTTTATTTTCACACACTCTGCATCAAGCTAGCGTTACATTCTCTTAAAATGCAGGTTTTAATTTTAATCTAATAGGCAACAATGAAACCTGAAAAATGTATTTTAGGTAAGGCTTCAAGGGAAACGTTTATATTCACGGCTGAAAATCCAATTCACTATCAAATGACAGTATTTTTGCTCTGTTTTTGAGGCTACTCTGATGCTAATTTTTACATTTCTAGCTCCTGGACTTTCACCTTCTGGGAAAACAACAGATTATGCCTTTGAGGTAGATTTAATCATTCTTTCTTTCTTTTATGAATGACTTGAAAGAAATACAGTCAGAGTATTTTGCTAATGCATTATTATCTCATTTGAAGTCTGTTATTAATAGATGTTCCCTAACATTATTTTATCAGCACCTATTTCGCAAAGTACTTTTCCAGGATAATGGAATATAAATCTTCTGATAACACAAGTAATGTGTAGAATACTGTTTTCTGTACAGCCATTAAAATAGAGCAAATTCCCAGTTCTACGAACTCTCCAACTTGTATGATAAATCTTCTTTAGTTTCGTAATTATAACAACTCCAAAAGAGGTGCAAGTAATCAGTTGAAGCAAGAATAACGGAACAGTTAATTCCGATGAATTTTTATCATACTGTAATTACATAATTGTTTGTATAAATCCCTGTCTCCTCCTAGTTCAGGGGTCATAAATTAAAATGTGACCAGAGGCCTGACAGTTAGTCATTCCAGGAGCAGGCTGGGGGAGGATGGTGCTGAGTTTGCTGAGAGCACAGGCCCATCTCAAGGGTGCAGCCTGCCCTCAGCCCCCTGTGATTGCAGCCACACTGGAATGCAGCCCGGTGCTGCCCGATTATTCAAGAGAGATAGAAACCCAGATGGTCACATTGCTTTTTATTTTTAATTAGATAATAAGAGTCATTATCGAAACCAAGAAAAAAAAAGAGAAGAAGAAATTTAAACATAACATCGATCAAACAAAACATGTCTTCAGGCCAAAAGCGACCCATCATGCATTGGTATAAGAGCTCTTCTCTCAGCTGTAAACTTTATGAGGCCGTGTTTCTCTTGTTCGTAGTTGTGTTACCAGAGCCTAGCACATGCCTGGAATATAGCAGACACTCAGTAGTGTTGGTTGGATGGGAGGATGGATGGATGGATGGATACACGCATGCAAGGGTGGTTGGATAGATGAATGGTTGGAGGAGTGAATGAAGGCACTAAAAATACACAAAGATAACAACGTTTACCTTGGAAAATAAGAAGATATTTGTTCATTTAAGTGTGGAGGCAAGAAGAGGCAAGCATTTCAAGTTGAGGCAACAATTGAGAGATTATGATATATTTGGGAAAAAATACATAATTCCAGTGTGACTGGAGCCAACGTTTGCTTAAAGAAGTACGATGAGTGTGAGGCCAGATGCGATGACCTAGAATGCCATGCTGGGGAATATATACTTTATTCTCTAGACAATGGGGAACCATTTCAGGGTTTTAGAAGTGAAATGACCAACTCTCTAAACACCCATCCCCTAAATCTCTTTTTATTTCCAGATGGCTGTTTCAAACATTAGATACGGAGCAGGAGTTACAAAGGAAGTGGGCATGGCAAGTATTTAAGATTTCTACAGTCTTCTACTATAAACGTTACACTGATTTGATTTTATTTAGGCTTTTTTAAAAACATTTATTTATTTATTTGGTTGCACTGGGTTACAGCATAGGGGCTCCTTAGTTGTGGCATGCAAACTCTTAGTTGCAGCACGCATGTGGGATCTAGTTCCCTGACCAGGGATCAAACCCAGGCCCCCTGCATTGGGAGTGCGGAGCCTTATCCACTGCACCACCAGGGAAGTCCCTGTATATTTTAAAACAAGTACAAATTGACAGCAGTTGAGTCTTTTGTTTTGGACTCAATGTTAAGTTTGCCAGAAGTATCTAGTGTAATCAAACCTAACTTATACATTATTTTTGTTATTGTAGGACCTACAAAACATGGGTGCTAAAAATGTTTGTTTGATGACAGACAAGAACCTCTCCCAACTCCCTCCTGTACAGACAGTGATGGATTCCTTGGTGAAGAATGGCATAAACTTTAAGGTTTATGATAATGTGAGGGTGGAACCAACCGATAGAAGGTATTCTTTGATTGTCCTTAAATTTACTTTAAGCAGAAGTCAGCACATACCAATGTTGATTGAAACTTGCCCCAGGCCTTATTTAATGGCTCGGCAATTTATTTCTGAAAAACCCGACATATGGCCTTTATTTTCCCTTCTCCAAGCTTCATGGAAGCTATTGAATTTGCCAGAAGGGGAGCTTTTGATGCCTACGTGGCCATGGGTGGCGGCTCCACCATAGACACCTGCAAAGCCGCTAATCTGTATGCATCCAGCCCTGACTCTGATTTCCTGGACTACGTCAATGCTCCCATTGGGAAGGGAAAGCCTGTGACTGTGCCTCTTAAGCCTCTGATTGCAGGTAAAGACTGTTTGTCTCTTTTATTTTGCAACTGGCAAAAGGCCTCAGGAAAGACACAAGCCAGTAATTTTTGGGTGTATGTTTTCCAAAGTTTCCTGATTTCTTCATTTCCATATAGTACCTTGTTTGGAGATTGAAACAGAGAGCCATTCATTCATGTTTAAAATTCTGATTTTCATTATTGCACAGACAGAGAAAATTTGGGTCACTAGTAGGAAAGTTTGCAGAGTTAAGCTATGAAGTCACTATGTGGAAGAGAAGGGAAGGTCATCGTCTATAGATTATTAGATCCTCCTGTGGGCAGGTTTGTCTTCTGAGCCCCTCTAGGTTTTGTCCCACTTTGCCAGCCACTGTGGAGTTTAAGGGGAACGTTCCCTTTTATTTTTCTGATGTTGACTCAACCCTTTCTTCCACCTAATGGCTCCTCAGCTGACCTGGGGCTTTGTCTCTGCCCTGGGACATGTGGCCAGCGTGGCCTCGTCACTCTGGGCGACACCTGCTCTGTGGCTGCCAGGGCACAGACACGCACATCCAAATTAGAATCGCTTGTCTGTTCCACACAGACCTTGGGACGTTTCTGTCTTGTCTTCCCTCCCATTTTATGGCTGTCAGCATATCACTGTCTAAAGTCTTACATCTAAAATGTACTAGCTGGACAATATCAGGGGGTTTTTTTAATTTAATTAATTTATTTTTATACTGCAGGTTCTTATTAGTTATCTATTTTATACATATTAATGTATACATGTCAATCCCAATCTCCCAATTCATCCCACCACGCCCACCCCCAGGAAAATATCAGTGTAAAGTCTTGTCCTCTCTCTCCTCCCGCTCTCCTACTCCCACTGTGAACGGGCCCTGTGATGGGGCAGGAGTGAGTTGACAGCGGATGAACTGCTTTGACGTGAATGAGTGATCAGCAGGGGGCAGCATAATTGATGTCTGGCAAATGGAACCCTCTGGTGAAACTGTGTCAGCATCACACAGAGGGGTGATTAGTGAAGTTTAGAAACTTGACAGAACTACAAAACCGCAGAGTCCAGCAAAGGCAGAGTGTTACTGTTCTTGCTGCCAAGAGGGAATAAAGATGTCTTTTAGAGACGGCAAATACGAGTTTTCTTCCCAGAGATGCCGAGAGGCCTGCTTTTGAATTCCCAACTGCAGCTGCTTAAGCTCTGACGCTAGAGGAGCCCGAGGCTCCCAGAACTCCTCCCTGTTAATACAGAAACAGACATCACACATACACGTTAAACACACATGCGTGTAATACAGACATGGACATCATGCATACATATTAAGCATACATACATGTTAGTGTCAATACGGATATCAAACATACATGCTAACACAGATACAGGCATCATGCATACATATGAACTGCACGTACGTTAGGTTTACATGCATGTTAATGCAGACATAGACACCATACATGCCAAACATGCATGTGTATTGATGCAGACACTGCCATCACACACATATGTTAAACACGGATGCTGGCATGTTAATGCCAACACAGGCATCAGACCTGTTACTCACATGTTAATGTAGACACAGTCATACACATTAAGCATACATGCATGTTAATACAAATACAGACATCAGGTGAGCAAACAAGGGCAGCAAAGCTTTCTCCTCTAACCTTGCTCCTTATTTCCTAAGACTTAATTATCTCCACTGACCTTTATTTAGATGCTTTATTAAAACTGACATTTTTTTTGTTCAAGTCCCAACTACCTCAGGAACTGGGAGCGAAACTACTGGAGTTGCCATTTTTGACTATGAATGCTTGAAAGTAAAGACTGGTAAGAACTTTTGCCCATAAAAAATTTTTTTTAATTCTCTCTCTTACCTTTCAACCAACTCCACCCCCTTTTCTTTAACCCTAATATTTAAAATTCAAGGAGTTACAGAGTTAAGGAAAGGGTATGTACATAGACACATTTTCTTTCTTTTCCCACATACATATAAAAAATATGAAGCAGTCTAATAAACACGTTTTTGAGAATTACCTACAAAAGCTTATTGAAATGCCATGAATCTTAATTGGCCATTTTTCTGCCCAAGTTAGTGACTATAGATCAGTGATAAGTGGTTATTCCCTTTCTCAGACATCTTTTTTACATTCTAACTCAATTTCATTGAGGTGTAATTTTTATATAATAAAATGTATACATTTTAAGAGTCTAGTTTGATGAGTTTTGACAAATATATACCACAAGTACCCACCACCCCAGTCAAGATACAAAACATTCCCACTTCTCCAGAAAGTTCCCTCATGCTCCTTCCCAGTCAATCCCTCCAGCCCCATTCACAAGTAACCACCATTCTGCTTTCTACCTTCTTTGTCATCTTTATCCTGTCTTCTTCTCTGACTCTCAGCTAATGTAGGGGAAATGTCCCTCACCTTGAGTCTGGTTCAATATCCTTCTTCCAGGCCTTCGTAGTGGAATAGATTGGCATTGAACTGCACAAATATGGTAACTTCTCTTTTTAAATTACATTATCCTTTGACATTGTTAAAGATAATAATAACAGAAACCAACACTTAAATACTACCTTAAATTTTTTTAAAGACTTTCCCGTCGTATTATCTACTGTGATCCTTACAACAGCTCCGGGAGGGATGGAAGCCCTGTGTTATTAGAGTCTAATCTTACAGAGAACTCAGAAAGGCCCAGACACGTACCAAAGACGTGCAGCAAATCACAGAGCAAGGACCCAAACCAGTGGTTTGCTAGTAAACCAGCTCTCCAGAGTTTAATGAGTAAATAAGCCCTGAGAGCTTATTTACTTCCCTGGAGCTGGGAAGACATGGGTATAGTGGCTCGTGTAAACTGCAAGGGGCTTCGGCCGCTGAAAAACCTGGTTTCTGACCCCAAATCTCTTCCCGCTAATCCTTGCTGCCTCCCTATATGAGAATGAATCTTATCTCATATTTTAATTTTTTTTAAAGGCTAATGAGATCTGGAGACTTATGGTATATTTTTTTTAATTAATTAATTAATTAATTTATATTTGGCTGTGTTGGGTCTTCGTTTCTGTGTGAGGGCTTTCTCTAGTTGCGGCAAGCAGGGGCCACTCTTCATCACAGTGCGCAGGCCTCTCACTATCGCGGCCTCTCTTGTTGCGGAGCACAGGCTCCAGAGGCGCAGGCTCAGTAGTTGTGGCTCACGGGCCCAGCTGCTTCGCGGCATGTGGGATCCTCCCAGACCAGGGCTCGAACCCGTGTCCCCTGCGTTAGCAGGCAGATTCTCAACCACTGCACCACCAGGGAAGTCCTCATGTTTTATGTTTTTTAGGATAATTTGTTACCCTAAAGTTATTTAAATTTTTAAAAATTGTGTACGTACCTATAGCCTCTGTTGAAAATCCCTGCCTTAGGTATTGCTTCGCGAGCCATCAAACCTACACTGGGCCTGATCGATCCTCTGCACACCCTGTACATGCCTGAGCGGGTGATCGCCAACAGTGGCTTCGATGTGCTTTGGTAGGTACCCATGCCACCTGCAGGGGCTCTGCCGGTACTCGGTTGACGGACAGTATTTTACTGCTGAAAGCCCTTGTTAAGCACTCACTGATTGTGTGCCACAACAGCGCTGGCTTTGGCTGTCATTATCCCCTTTCCCGAGTGACAAAGCTAAGCTGTAAAGATGAGGTGAGGTCCTAGGTGAGCCACAAACCTGCTGTTTGGGATGGACCGGCCCAGCCACAGCTGCAGCCACGGGGGCACAGGGAGGGGAGCAGCGGCAGCTGGCAGGCAGCATCTCAGACCCACAGCACTGCCTCTGCTGCACTAACCAGGGGATGCCAGGGCTGCAGCCTCAGGCACACAGCAGGGGCGGCAGCGCCCACCGCCGGAGCTGGAAGGGCTCGCTGTCGGCACTTCACACGCATCATCACTTCACCATGGCTCTGTGCCACACAGAAAAGAAAACTGGGCTGGAGGTGTTGAGCAGCTTGCCCAGGGTCACACCACGTGCTCCCCGGGCTTCATCTGCCATGTGCTGACGGCTCCCTCATCAGTGTTTCTGCCACAGGCCTCGCTCCCGAGCTCTGGGCCCTGCGTTCCAGCGGCATCACGGGGACCCACGGGTGCTCCACATTCACCTGGTCCAAAAGACCCTATTCCACCCACTTGCACATGCACATTTCTTCTCATTTTAACATCTCTGAAATCAAGGCATATCTGTATATCTGTGGCATGGCAGTATGGTTTTCTTCCTCAGTGGTCCTTTTTTTTTTTTAACGGTGCATCTTATAAAGCATGGCATCTTGAAGTTGATGAAATCTTACAATTCTCTCAATCCCCCCACCCCTCACAGCTTCCCCTCCTGGGTCCCTGACCTTAGCGAGCAGCAGGACCCAGTATGGACTTCTCCCTCGCCGCGTGCCCACACTGAGCCACAGAGCCCCTCTCTTGTCCAACTCAATCTCTCCCATCTGCTCCCGCCTCAGCTCAGGCCTGCCCCAGCTCTTGCCGGGACAGTATCCAATCTCCTTATCAGTCTCCCTGCTTCCATCCCACAGTCCTTCTGTCTGTCCTCCATACTGGCCTCAACAAGCTTCCAGAATGCAATATGACCACCGTGCATACACATGGGCATTTATACACACACACAAACACACACACACACACACACACACACACACACACACACACACACCCCTCTACCTTACAAGTCTGTCATTGCCTTTCCACACCTACTGTCTGAAAGCCAAAGTCCCTGGAATGTCCCCAGTGCTGAGCACTTTATCTGCTTGGAGAACTCTTCTTTCACTTTGCACTGGAGCATTCTGTCATTGATGGAGCCTTTCTGACCCTCCCCTCCCCTCCCCTCTCCTTAAGAACCACTCTGTCCTTTGCTCTTACCCACTGGGGGCCTGTGCATTGCTTCGGAGACACCACTCTTCACACCCCAGTCTCCCTCACTGCACCGCGGGCTTGGCAAGGACAGGACCATCTCATGCGCTTCTCCATCCCTACTCCTTGGCACAGGGACCGTCACGTCATTGGTACTCAATTAACAACTGTCGAGTGAAGTTCACAGAAGCAGGAGGCAGCAGAGTTAGGATTCACATCCAGGTCTACCCAAGTCCATGGTCTGCTTTTCTTACTGCATTACACTGCCCGCCAAGAGACTGGAGAAAACTGTGTCCAACTCCATTCTGGTCAATGTTGTCAGTACTCTGAAGAGTTGTCCTCTGATAACTTGGAAATAAGATTACGCTCCCTAGCTGTGAACTGCATAATAAACATATAACAGACTAAAGCAGTCATGTTTAAATGAATGACTCACAGACCCAAAGACTTTGCTGTCAGTAAAAGCGGGGAGTGGGCTCAGAAGAAAGGGGAGTGATGGCAGTGGCCCCTCCAAGGACTGACCACGGGAGAGCGCACGTGGCCCGAGGAGTCTGCCCCTGAGGCCCAGCAGCCTGTTCTGAAGATGGACACACCCTTGTATTCAACCTTAGAGGCAGTTCCCCTCGTGAGGGCTCCATGGGCTTTCTGACCAGAATTGGGCATCCATAGACTTGCCAATAGGGAGAATGGATACCTAGAAGACTCAGGTGTCTGTCCCCCTTAGCAGTTATATTTCTTGTTATAAATCAATAATCAGACTTCCAGGTTTTACACATAGTTTCTGTGAGCTCAGCTCAGTGAATCTGCCCTTAAAGACAGATCTGATCTTGTGCCCAGAATCAAGATGCACAGCAGGGCAGAGGTTTAACTCTGCACCTTGGTGGACTCATCAGCACCCCGTCCACCCCACGTGGACACCTCCTTCTTGCCTTGCCCAGATTTTCTGTCTAGAACCACAAACCCATAGCTTTTGTCCACCAACTAATTCTTTTTGAAGTTCTAATACTTTTTCAAAAGATGTTATCTGCTTCACACATGTAGAAGTAAATTCTCCATTCTAAGACTGAAAACTATAACTCATGCGCAAAGTAGTTCATGTTATACTGTGTTCCCAACAAATCGCTGATCTAGATGATTGTGTTTATTCTCATCTTCTGCAGTCGATTAGCTAGAATTCATGGCAGGCCAGTAGGTAAAGGAAGCTCTGACGCTTTATTCTTAAAACAGCCAACCCTGAATTTAGAGCAGGTAAGAAGAAAGAATTAGATTTTTTGTTCAGGCCAAGAATTAATAATAATGGTGAATGATAAGTTTTACAAAGTGCTGGTACTTTACATATGTGAACTTAATTTTCACAGCAGCACCATGAAGAAAGACATACAATGATTTATCCTCATCTTAGGATCACAGGGAGGATGGTGACTCCCCTCAGGCCCACAGTGGGAAAGTCTGGTGCCAGAATTTACATCAGGGGGGCCGACCCACTGCACTGCACTCTCACAGGAGGCTAGTGTAACTATGACCCTTCTTGGATGGGTAATATGGTGTCTGATCAATGCAAGGTATAAAATGGTAAATATACTTTAGAAGGAAGTCATTTTTCAGATTCAGTGCTCTTCTTGATGACTTAAATGTTTAAAAATTCAACATCATAAAGATATACTGGCACTAGAAAGGAACCATATGTAATCTTATACATACTGGTCAAAACCACTGTAGTGCTGTTAATGTCAACTTCCCTGTGTTAATTGCTATAATAAGCAATGACTGTCGTGGACAAGAGGCTGATTAGTGACATGAGTTGTGCTTATCAGCACTACAGAGCATATCCACAGGGGAGTGAGCCCCGAGCATTCTGAGACGGTTTGGGATCTGAATGGAGGAAAGGAGGAAAAGGATGCTTTCAACTGTGTGTTTTAAATATTCCTTGTTAGTCACGCCCTGGAGTCCTACACTGCCCTCCCGTACCACATGCGGAGCCCCTGCCCTGCAAATCCCATCACTCGGCCAGCCTACCAGGGCAGCAACCCCATCAGTGACATTTGGGCAGTCCACGCGCTGAGGATCGTTGCTAAGTACCTGAAGAGGTATGTCGCCCGGAGGGGACGGAAACGGAACAGAAAAGCCGCTTTCCACCTTCCCGTGAAATGTGGCGCACCAGATCCTGAAATGTCCTGAGCAAGCCCGCTCACCAAAACAATCAGTCACTGTACGTACAGAAGCACCAGAGACCAGCAACCTCTGGAGGGAGCCCCATGAGGACAGATGAAAACTGGATCCTTTGCTCTGAAAAGGCAAAGATCATGAGGGGACAACATAGGAGCCCCTAATTTATGAAGGATGCAGGTAGAAGGTTTATTCATCAAAGCCTCAAAACCAAACCGGGGGGAGGGGAGATGTCCTTTGAGGTCTGGCTACCAAGGGCAGAAATGAGAACCACAGATGAGACAGATGTTGGCCCTGCCCCATCAGGCCCTGTCCAGAGGCACACGGGGTGGACCCATGAGCAAACGCACATGAACTCAATTTAAGAAATAAATGTGTAGAGATGTCTGTCCTGGGAGATATGAAAGCCTTCCTGAAAAGATTCCTAAAAGGTTTGGAAAGATTTATGCATGAAATAGCCATAATAGACCCTTGAGAGAGAGCACAGATATACTTAGAGATGAAAACTGATCCCTCAGACATTAAGACTCGTGCAAAGTCGAACTCCCCTTTGTATTTATACACAGCGGAGGGCAAGAACGGGCAGGTTAGGACTAGATGTGAGCGCGGTGCCTCCTCGGCCTGGAGGGGGAGGGGCCTAGGACAGCATTTTGTAGTAGAGGCAGGGGAGGGACACAGAACTGTCTCCAGCTCGGAGCCCAGCAGGGAGGATTTGTCTGGGTAGAAGCAGATGCAGATGATGGCCAGCCAGGTGTCTGACGGGGACACAAGGCTTGGCATGGCCGCTGTGGGAGGTGAGGGGGCGAAATGCACAGAAGAGAGGCTGAAGCTCCCTCACCTGCTGTCTCACCTTGTTATCTGGGAATAAGGAACGAACACTGGGTTTCGGAAAGAGACACACATGCCTAACTACTCCAGATGAAAGGAGGAAAAGGGCTGTGGCACTTTTATTTCATAGCAAGAGCCCTTACTCCAGGCAGGATCACAAAAAACCATGCAGGAAGGGGTGCCCTTGGCTGTCTTAGGGTTCCTCCCTGGGGCAGGGTTTCCAAGCCCTGGAGCAGGAAGGCTGAGCTGCATCTGAAAGGGGCCTTTGAGAATTTGCTTTTCCAAAGTGGCACTGAGGAGGGATGGAGCAAGTGAAGGCTTGTCCTACAACAACATCCCACGTCCACAGTAATAAGTATTAAAATAACATGTGCAATTTCCACAGATACCAAAAGAGGTCTCCAGTGGGTCCGATTTGGGGTGGTATCACAGAGAGAAAGATGTCTGGGCAGCTCATTTGGCCAGTAAGTAGCCCCAGGCGACAGGGACTCACTCCAGCAAACCAGCCTGGGCCCTGGGCCTTCTGAGTATGTGTTTACTCTGAGTCCACTCACAGCCGCGATCAAGGTCATTGACAAGTGAAGAAGAAGAATGAGTCTCAGGGCGCTTTTCTTGAGCAGCTTTCATAGTCCAAGGGTCAGTGCTTTCTTCCCCTGGCACTTTTATCCCATGAGCAGCCTGACAGCATATTTATTATGCCTTTGCTCAAACTGTTGATGAGAAAATATGTTTCCCTTTGGTTTTCGTCTAGAAGACAAGGTGTCATTTGAATAACTTGCCTAATTTTTCTTCCTATCGGGTAGCATTTCTTTTTTTTTTCCAGATCTTTCCCTAAGGCGGCTCTTTATTCACTAGGAAATGCCAATGTAGATGTGTTATTGTTAGGTATTGATGTCCTCCACAGGGCTGTCAGAAATCCTGACGATGTTGAAGCAAGGTCTAATATGCACTTGGCAAGTGCTTTTGCTGGCATTGGCTTTGGAAATGCTGGTGTTCATCTGTGGTGAGCAAATTTGAGATTTTATTTCTTCACCTAAAGCTATTGCCCTTAAATTTTTTAAATGTTTATAATTTAGGACATGTGGTCAGATTTTAAATATGTTATAGAAAGAAGATATTTAACTTTGTGTCCCATAATATTTTCTTAATTCAAATGCAGTTTATCGGTCATAGATTTTTTTTCTTTTTGGTAACAGCTTTTTTGAGCTATTAATTATTCACATACTATGTAATTCACCCATTTAAAACTTTCAGTGGTTTTTAGTCTATTCACAAAGTTGTGCTACCATTACCACAATAAATTTAGAACATTTTATCACCTTGAAAAGAAATCCTGTACCCCTTAGCTGTCGCCCACCAATCCTCCTATACCCCCAGGTCTTAAACAACTACTAATCTACTTTCTGTCTCTGTGGATTTGCAAATTCCAGACATTTCATATAAATGGAATCATATAATATGTGATCTTTTGTGCCTGGCTTCTTTCACTCAGCATCATGTTTCCATGGTTCATCCCATGCACATATTAGTACTTCTTTCCTTTTTACTGCCAAGCAATTTTCCATTGCACCGATATACCACATTTTATTTATTCATTCATCACATGATGGACATTTGTGTTGTGTCCACTTTTTTGGCTACTATGAATATTGCTGCTTGAATAGTCATGTACAAGTTTACCTGGTGGACATATGTTTTTATTTCTCTTGAGTATATACCTAGTAGTGGAATTGCTGGGTCATATGGTAACTCTGTCTAAATTCTGAGGCACTGCCAGGCTGTTTTCCACAGTGGCTGCACCATTTTACATTCCCACCAACAGTGGATGAGGGTTCTGATTTCTCCACATCTTCATCATGTGTCATGGGTTTTTAAAACGTCAAACACAGGATTTTTTTTCTCCTAATCTCTCTCAAAAAGAAGGGGATTAGAATATTTGTCAATAGCCAGAATTAGTCTTTTGATCAGAACTTTATTGGTATGTTGCCTTAAACTTGAAAACCAGTGAACACGGAGAATTAAGAATTGGCCTTTGCTAGGGGAGCGCAATGAAATGTTCACCCTCAAACTCTGCTGCTGAGAGGAGCATAGATGGGTACCACCTTTCTAAGAAGCAGCTGAACAAAATCTGCCCAGAGCTTGGAAAATGTTTATACCCTTTGCCCCACTGATGTTACTTGTAGAAATGTAGCCTAAAGAAATAATCATGGTATGGTCAAAGAATATCCTTATAAGGATATTCACCTAAAAGTTATTTATAACTGAAACTTTTAGGAACAACCTAAATTCCCAACAGTTTGGGAATGGTTAACTGAAGTTTAGTACTCAAAGAATAAAATAGCTATTAAAATAATATTTTAGAAGAATAGAAAATGATATGGGGAAATGTTTATAAAGAATATTAAGTAACAAAAGCAATGTCAAAAACAGTGCACAATACGATCATAAACATATGCATAAGAAGACTAGAAGGAAATATTCTATAAGGGCTATCTTGAGGAAATAGGATTATGGATCATTTTTCTTTTTTACAAAGAATATATATAACTGTTAAAAGAAATCAAACTAAAATATTGGCTATTGTTAAAAAGGTACTTTGAAAGTTACATGAACCCTTTCACATCACGGAAGCATGCTAAGCGATATTTTTCTGAATACTATGAAGCCCAAAAACAGTAAAGCACGTCCCTAAGTATCCAACAACTCAGAGAACCGATAGCTTCTGATCTGCCTCATGAGAGATGACAGGCATGGGGCACCTTTTTTTGGATAATCATACAATTCACCAAAATACTTCATCTGTCTATGAAATGTAAATCTTTTAGCAAATAAAAACAAAGTCATCCAATAACCCACATTTATAGACTTACAGACCATTTTACTATTGTAAAACATTTCATTTTCAATATATTAACTGTAAATATATTAACTTGTCACAACGTGTATCTTCTGGGTCATTCAGTAAATTATCATATTGTCCTATTTGTTCACTAACAATTCGAGAGGATAAAGAGTTTTCCCATTAAAACCAACCAAAAAATCCCCACAAATAAAAACGAAAATGCCTTTTCTGGATAGCCTTTCAGGCTGAAACAATCACGTATGATTCAACTCCCATTAGTACGTAGCATTTAAAAGAAGGTATCAATCATTGGCAAGACAGATCACTGGCGGAACAAGCTTGCATGTCTAGTGCAGTACATCTTGGCTCATAAAATTCCCACCCACATCTTCAGTTTGTGAAGGAACACACTGCCAAGGCAGTGCAAAGCAAGATAGAAAATGCATACCCTGAAGATTATGAAAGAAACTTCAAAGTGAATTCTTGATTTCTTCAAGATCACAAGCTTAACCAATGTGCTTGCCCAGCAACTTAAGCATCAATACTTTTTAACGGCATACAATTCTGTGAGCAACTGAATTTTAACATTTCAGAAGTTTTGTGAATGAAAGCACCAAATATCAACTGCATAATAATGTATCCCCATAGGAATCAAAGAAAACAGAATGTCTAACTTTGTGGGTTAATAATATTGTCAAGAGACTGTGAAGGGCTCTCCCGTAGAGTATTGTTAACTTGACTTTCTGATATCTGTATGTCAACATATGGACTTTCTTTCTTTTCTAGCCATGGAATGTCTTACCCAATTTCAGGCTTAGTGAAGACATATAAAGCAAAGGATTACAATGTGGATCACCCACTGGTGGTAAAATCATCATCACTTCTTTAATTTCATCTTAGACTCCTCTCAATTGCCATAAACGTATTTGTCAATTCTTGATTGCCTGGAGTACAAGGTAAAGTAATTTAATATCTAGAATACGCATGGTGAAGACTGGCTCTGCCACGTCGGTCACCATGTTTCCTCTCTCCCCAGCCTCATGGCCTTTCTGTGGTACTCACCTCCCCAGCAGTGTTCACTTTCACGGCACAGATGTCTCCCGAGCACCACCTGGAGATGGCAGAAATATTGGGTATGAACCGTTAATCATAACTCTGTGACCCACATATGTGGAGCATTTCCTAGGATGCTTCTGAAGATAAACCGTAAAGAATAATACCAAAAAATATTGCTTGGGATAATTTAATAATAAAATGTCAGTGATCTGCTCAAATTCCTATCTAGCACTAAAATTCTGTAATTTTGTGTTTCTAAGAGTCTATCAGCAATGAAATGGAACCAAGTACTGCTTACATTAAGTTTACAGTAATAATATTTCCACTGTTTTCGTCCCCCAGGAAAGTGAAACTGTTTATATACTATTCATGTTATATATGGTTTTTGTTTTGTTTCATAGGAACTAAAACTGAATCTAAATCAGGAAGTAACAGTAAGTTCCCAGTTATAGAGAACCTAAACAACTAGAAACTTTATAAAAAGTTCCCCAAAGAAGAATTTGTTTGCTTTTTTTTAGGATAGATAATGTCTACAATAATATACTCACAGTGCCTTTTAAATCTTACAAGAAATACAGTTACATTTAGGGTCGCTTTAGTGTTAAGTAAAATATTGGTATTTTTCTAATACAAGAATTCTTTTAAGGAAACTTAAGTATTCAATTAACTTTTAAAACATCTCTTCCCCTACTTGTTTTAGAAAGGGAAAAGCTAAAAAGAAAACTGCATTATGCTCCTCTAGCTCGAGCCGTTGGAGAGAGTAGTTCCAAGAAGGTAGGAATGACACAGATATCCTTCCGAATGTGTTGCTTCACCTCCACCTCCCACTGCTAGGTTTCCCGGCATGTACGGCCAGAAACATGGTGCCTACTTTTCCAAGGATCTTGTATCCCTTTTCCCTTTTGGACTGGGGATATTGTTCAGCTCTATGTTGGGACTCAGACCCTTTGTAAATACGTAAACAGGCAGGAGCCCAAATAGCAGGCTAGATGTATGGTAAACGGGAAAACTTTAGAGAGCCTAAACCTAACATTCCAGGCCACCAACAAAACTACTGAGAAAGCAAGGCCTCTATTAGACAAAACCCAGGCCAGAGGAACTACCGGTACTTTCCTCTTGCATAGGAATCTTTGGTTAATATTATTCCATATTTAGCCATTAAATATTTTTGTTGTTTTAATTTTTACTGAAGTATAGTTGATTTACAATGTTGTGTTAGTTTCAGGTGTACAGCAAAGTGAATCAGTTATACATATACATATATCCACTCTTTTTTAGATTCTTTTCTTATTTAGGTCATTACAGAGTATTGAGTAGAGCTCCCTGTGCTATATAGTAGGTCCTTATTAGTTATCCATTTTATATATAGTAGTGTGTATATGTCAGTCCCAATCTCCCAATTTATCCCTCCCCCCACTTCCCACTTGGTAACCATAAGTTTGTTTTCTACATCTGTAACTCTATTTCTGTTTTGTAGTTCATTTGTGCCCTTTTTTTATATTCCACATATAAATGATATCATATGATATTTGTCTTTCTCTATCTGACTTACTTCACTCAGTATGACAATCTCTAGGTCCATCCAAGTTGTTGCAAATGGCATTAAATATTTTGATTCCCTATGTAATCTTAGATTGTCTTAGCTTTATACCAATGTATTCTCTTTCCTACCTTCTCTTTTTTTCTAAAACACTTCATAGGAAAACCTGGAGCTTTGGATGGCAGCAATCCCGGGAACATAAGAACCTCATAAACCCCGTATCATGTGTCACCCTCCATTTAATCCATATTTGAGCTGCCGCTGTGTAATACAGACTGGCCTTGTCGGGCAAGTTTTACCTTCCATCCAGCTGCTCTCCCAACTAGCTCTGTATCTGGTTCTATTTATACCTTTTCCTGGATAACATAAACAGGTCTCTGTCAGAGAACAGAAAGGCTAAAACTGATTTAATAAGATACTTCAGTATGGAGTGAACCATACCTTCTAGTCTCTTTTTGACCTATACAGAGAAAGTGGACTTGGACTACAGCATGAGGCATTTTGGATAATAAATAAATAATGCTACCTTCTGATTGCGGCACGTCTCGGCGATGAATGTGTCCAACCAGAATAGATGGGGGCGTGGGGCGTGGGTGCTAAGGGTTTAGGATTGATTCCCTTCATCTGGGAACTTTCACTGCCACCCTACCTGAGGGCAGAACCCCCTGGCTCTTCCAGATTGACATCTCTATCCTTTTGTGTATTAATTAGTAATTATGTCCAAATTCTGCCCTTACGAATCTCCAATCCCTGGCAACCTTCTTCCTCATTCACCGATATCATTATTATCTACATGTTAAATACTGCTTTCTAAGAGTCTCCGTATTCTTAATTCTGCCTGACAGGTTGTATAATATATATTTAGAGGGACCTGCCCTTTGGCAACAGAGTCCAAAAAAGTTTTCTAGCTAGAGAGAGGAAATATACTCCTTCCCTGGCCACACCTAATCCATTTTTGTCATTTTCCTTCTTTTTGGCAGTTAATGTTGGAGTTTTTTGAACTTCTGTAGATCCTTGTCTCACAAGGTATTTGCAAAGGGTTTTTCTTCTCCTCCTAAGCTGTCGCCTTGAGAAAGGACATTGAATGTGTAGACCTCTAGATGTCAGCAAATTCCAAGCCTTGAAAGTTACATAAGCTGTGTTTTCTCCTACAGATGCTCATTCCTCCTCATCCAAACACCAGCGTTCTTTCTTGGTCTCCTTCCTCTGCCTCTTTTCTGGGCCGTTTCTCTTCTTCCCACCACACAGAGGGCGAGCAGCCCACTGGAAATGTGAGAGCCAAGTTAGCGCCCCCTCCTCCCCGCTCTCCGACTTCTCTATGGAGGCTCTGGGGGCTCCCAGGATGGCCTGTCTTCTGCGGGGCTGACAGCTGAGCCGGCCTCCCGGCTGGGGGCACAGTGGTGCCCTTGTCCTCAGTGTGAGGGGCCGGCAGCAGGTTATGTATTCAGCTATCCTGTGACTGAATCACACCCAGGGCCAGCTTCCTCCCCTCTACAGTCAGTGCTTTGTGTCTTCCAGGAGCCGACACCCGCACTGCCAGGATCCCAGATGCTGGGCCTGTTTTGGCAGACACGCTGCGGAAATTCTTATTCGATCTGGATGTGGATGATGGCCTAGCTGCCATTGGCTACTCCAAGGCCGACATCCCCGCATTAGTGAAAGGAACACTGCCCCAGGTAAGAGATGCAGCCCATCCTCACTGCCTTCTAAGAAGCACCAGGCTCCAGGGGAGACACGGTCCATTTGGGGCATCTTAGGGAAGAAGATGACAACCCAGGTCTCTCCCCACCAGGCAGCAGCTCACCCCTTCCCCAGGGGGAAGGGGCCAAGGCTCCCTCGCCTTTATATTCTTCCATTAAACTGTGGCTTACGTGAAGCTTTGACGATGTAATGAAAGGATCCTTTATAAAAATTTAAGGCAAAAACAACCAAGCTTATCTTGAGTATAGCAGAATTTCCCTCTTCTCCATTTCTGCTCTTTTAAGAGTCCCCTATAAAACTATGTGAAGCTATTCCAAAAGGGCCACTAATATTATTTTCCATTATAAAGAGTTACAAATTCTACTATTTTGTGAAGAATAGACATGGCTTTTAAATTAAGATGATTACAAAATCACTTTTTAAACATATTTGGGAGATTATATATTTTATACATATACATATGTATACTTATTTGTGACACTTTGAGTCTTATTTCATTTATTTATATGCTCCTAAAGAATTTAAACTAAAAAAAAAAGAATTTAAACTGAGCAGCTATCATTTATATGGTAGAATTATAATAGATGTAAAGTTTCCCCTCTCAAGGTTCTCATGAAAAGAGTTTATCCCCCATTGGACCTCTCTTCCATTTAGGATCAGATACCCTTGTGTTATAGCACCAGAGCCTAACAGGCCAAGACCCTGTTTGTTGTAATTCACCATAAAACAGAGAGCTCAGAGCCAGGAGATGACACCATGCTCACCAGGCCCAGAGCACTCACTAAGTCCTCCCGTCCAAAATGCGAAAGGCGCGCTTCCCTGGTGGCGCAGTGGTTGGGAGTCCGCCTGCCGATGCAGGGGACACGGGTTCGTGCCCTGGTCCGGGAGGATCCCGCGTGCCACATAGCGGCTGGGCCCGTGGGCCATGGCCGCTGGGCCTGCGCGTCCGGAGCCTGTGCTCCGCAGCAGGAGAGGCCACAACAGTGAGAGGCCCATGTACCGCAAAAAAAAAAAAAAAAAAAAATGCGAAAGGCAAGGGTCACTTAAACACCATGAGGATATTCGGAAAAGACAAAAATTCTAATTTGAAAAGATACGTGCAATGCTCATAGCAGCATTATTCACAATAGCCAAGACATGGAAGCAACCCAAGTGCCCATCAACAGATGATTGGCTTAAGAAGATGTGGTATATATACATAGAATATTACTCAGCCATAAAAAAGAATGAAATATTGTATTTGCAGCAATGTGGATGAACCTAGAGAATATCATACTAAGTGAAGTAAGACAAAGAAAGACAGATATATGATATCACTTATATGTGGAATCTAGAAAACATTACAAATGAGTCTATATACAAAACAGAAAGAGACTCAGACATAGAAAACAAACTTATGGTTACCAAAGGGGAAAGGGAAAGGGGGAGGGATAAATTAGGAGTTTGGGATTAAGAGATACTAACTACTCTATATAAAACAGATAAGCAACAGGGATTTACTGTATAGCACAGGAAACTATATTCAATATCTTGTAATAACCTATAATGGAAAATTATCTGAAAAAAGTACATATATATAACTGAATCACTGCTATACACCTGAAACTAACACAATATTGTAAATCAACTATACTTTTTAAAAATTTATTTATTTGGCTGTGTTGGGTCTTTGTTGCTGCGCGTGGGCTTTCTCTAGTTGCGGCAAGTGGGGGCTACTCTTCATTGCGGTGCGCGGGCTTCTCATTGTGGTGGCCTCTCTTGTTGCAGAGCACGGGCTCTAGAGCGCAGGCTCAGTAGTTGTGGTGCATGGGCTCAGTAGTTGTGGGGCACGGGCTTAGTTGCTCCACGGCACGTGGGATCTTCCCGGACCAGGACTCGAACCCGTGTGCCCTGCACTGGCAGGCAGATTCTTAACCACTACTCCACCAGGGAAGCCCTATACTTCTATTTAAAAAACAACAACAACAAACAAACGCTATGAGGATAAGGCAGTTCTCCCCAAAATTAAGGCATTCATGTATCTATCCCTGACGTTGGAACAGAGTTAACAGCTAGAATATCCACTCACACAGCATCCTGCTTACCACAAGTGGCAGTGCTTTTCCCTCAGCCCACTTCAGTTAAGCAAAGGCCTCAAACTGGCTTCTTCCCTACTTAGCAAGTACTTAGAATGTTGAAAACCTCACCACTCACATAAGATAATATTTGTATGGATTGGATTCACAGACTTATCTGTCCCTAGGAGCAAGGTAAATAATAGCAATGAACAAAGTAATTTAAGGCACTAGGGAATGGTGGGGACTTTGGTGAACTGGAAAGCACATGACCCATCTCATTGGGTGAGCAGCTTTTCAGCTACAATTTATTATCACCAAGCATAAATTCAGTTCCCAGTGTTGGTAGAACTTGGATTTTTAAGAAAAATCAGCAGTTGGGATGTTTGTGTTGAATTCCTTGATTTCCCAATGTACAAACAAAACATGGCCCATGGGCCACGAGTTTCCCTGATTTAGGGTCAGGCCCAGTGGGCTCAGTTGCATCCAAAAATATAAATGAATGAGAAAAAGAGGAGTCTCACAGTATAGCAGAGACCCCAGTTCTAACCCACAGTCCTAACCTGTAAGTCGAAGGGACTAAATAAAAACTATGGCCATCACAATCATTTTTTCAAAACCTATTAAAGTTCCATGAAGGTAGGAGCCTGTCTGTTTTGCTCATCTATCTTCTATAGCACCTAACCCGGGCTAGTGAACATTTAAAGGAGCACATTCCTGCAACCCTCTCCTCTTAAATCTTCTGTCCTTGTTTTTGAGCAATTTCCTTAGACTTAATAGGACTCAGCCAATGAAAAGGAGCCATGAAAGCCTGTCCAGAAATACCAGAGGCCGAGCGGCCACCACGATTTTGATGTAGCCTCTGGCTCTTAGAGCATGGTCCCAGCAAGTGTCCGCTCTTCAGGGGGTCCTCTGAAGGGTTCTGCTTGTGTATCCCAGGGAAATGTTCAGGCAGATGTGTTTATCAACCTCCAAGAATGGTATTCATGAGTTTCAGATCAAACTGGATGATATTCTTGGCCATTTAATTGCTGTGGCAATGCATCTTCCAGCCATCAGCACACACTGGCAGGTGTAGACGGTTTTAATTCTACTGTACCCAGGCTTCCACTTTCAAAAGCTGCTCCAAACAGCAACAGATCCAGACTAACACTTGAGACCATCCTCTAAAATAGCAAGTTAATTAGGTATCATTCTGAATGCCTCAGTGCACATATCATACTGGGAAATCACAGATAGCAGAACCTTAATTAGACAAAACTAATTTCTTAGTTTCACAAAGGATGCAAGGTAAATTGAATCTTTCTAATACAAGTCATGTCTATAAAGTAGGAAACCAGGATTTCCTCAAGCTATGTTCATAAAGCAGCCCCAAGGTGGATGCTGCCTTTTTTTCCTTTGATCACGTTTTCACGATTAGGAGAAACACAGTTAATTTTAATTCACTGGCACTAGTTCAGTTTTGAAGTCAATATGACAGATTTATATGCATATATGGGGAAGGGGGGAATATTCGTAGGACTTTAGAAGGCATATTGGAAATAAGCTTGTCTGTTTTGCAGTTGAACTACTGTTGGGTTTTTGTTTCATTTTTTTTTTAGTGAACATTTTACAGGAATGCTATGGCAACTTCAGAATTTCACACATGCAGCAGACAAATCTTCACTTATTAGTATTACAGAATTTAAGGCAGTGAGAGGGATAGACTCTTCCTGCAAAGAACATCACCAGAAAGGATATTTCATGCAGTCAACATCTGATAAAGCTTCTTTTATGTTCAGCAAAGGGGGATCGGTTTTCTCTGGAACAACCAGGCCAGTATTCTTAACCAAACACCACAGCCCATACTGGTGGCAGCAAATAGCAGCCCTGTGTACAGAGGTTTCCAACTGCCATAGCCGGGCTGCTCGGGGAGCAGGCACGAATAAATTAATCTTCCAAGCTGGATTTCTGAAACCTCTGGAAAGAAACATTTACATTTCCCATCAAAACATTTCATTACTGAGGAGAGCTGTCTACCGAAATGAGCACTTCCACTCCCTGGCAGACAGGCCTGCTAAAATGTTATTTTATGAATGTGCTAAAAGTAGTAGTCTGAATTTATTTCACTGCCCATGTTAATCAGTTGTCCTTCGGTCTTATGTGTCTATAAATAATAGCAGTGCGGAACACATCTGAATCCTGAGAGGCTGGCTTTTGTATGGCACAAGTGATACGTGCAAGGATATATCACAAACTTTACGTCCTTGCCCCTGCTGAACCAATCGTTGGGGGGTTAGAAAGGTGAAAGAGAAACTCACCTCAGCTTGGCCTGAGCTGAGAGTCCTGAACTACTTCATGCAAGATGAACGGGGTTGTTTTAAGGGCGCTTGAGCTCATCAGATAAGACGCTCTGACATTATCAACAGAATAATGTGGCAACTTGGGCCATAGCAAATACCGAACTTCCGTTCTGCACCCTGCCACAAACGTGCGCATAAGTCACCGTGAACAAGTCTCTGCCTTGCTATGGATTTTCAGAATGCTTTAGGGTCTGTGCTGGGATATGAAGCTTTACCTTGGCTTCACCCATCCTCTTCAGCATTGCCCCCCATCCTTCTCCCATCTGTCCATCCATTCTTTTTTTTTAAATTGTGGTAAAACATACCTGACATAAAATTTACTATTTTAATCATTTTTAAGTGTACAACTCAGTGCCATTAAGTACATTTTACAGGGTTGTGCAACCCTAATCACTATTCATTTTCAGAACTTTTAAATCATCCCCGAAAGAAGCCCTGCTCTATTGCTAAATGGTAAACAGCAACTCCCCACTGTCCTCTTCCCCCAGCCTCTGGTAACCTCTGTTCTACTTTCTATCACTGTGACTTTGCCTGTTCTAGGTACTTCATGTAAGTGGAATCATACAATATTTGTCCTTTTGTGTCTTCACTTAGCATAATGTCCTAAATGTGTCAGAATTTCATTCCTTATTATGGCTGAATAACATTGCATTGTATGGAAAGGCCACATTTTGTTCATCCATTCATCTGCAGATGGACACTTGGGTTGGTTCCACCCTTTGGCTATTGTGAATAGTGCTGCTGTGAACATCAGTGAACAAGTATCTGTTTTAGTCCTTGCTTTCATTTCATTGGGGTATATACCTAAGGAATAGAATTGTTGGATCACAGGATAGTTCTGTGTTTAACTTTTTGACAAACTATCAAACTATTCTCCATAGTGGCTGCATCATTTTACATTCCCACCAACAATGCACGAGGGTTCCAATTCCTCCACATCTTCACCAACACTTGTTATTTTCCATTTTTTGGACAGCCATTCTAATAGGTATGCAGTGGTAACTTGTGGTTTTAACTTGCACTTTCCTAATGACTCATGACATTGAGCATCTTTTCACATGCTTATTAGCTATTTATATATCTTTTTTGAAGAAACATTTATTCACGTCCTTTGCCTATTTTTGAGTTGAGTTGCTTGGGGTTTTTTGTTATTTAGTTGTAGCAATTATATGTATATTTTGGATATTAATCCCTTATCAGATATATGATTTGCAAATATTTCCTCCCATTCTGAGTTGTCTTTTCACTCTCTTAGTAGTGAAAAGACAACTTTTCACTACTATTCCTTGATGCATAAAAGTTTTTAATTTTGAGGTAGTCCAGTTTATCTATTTTTTCTTTTGTTGCCTGTGTTATGGTGTCATATCCAAGAAATCATTGCCAAACCCAAAGTCATGAATATTTCCCCATTTTCTTCTAAGAGTTTTAAGGTTTTAGCTCTTACATTTAGGTGCGTTTAAAGTTAATTTTTGTATACATCCTTCCTTCTTTTTATTCTTCCTTTTACCTGACAAATACTTACTGATGTCTTACTATATACCATGAATTGTATGTGATACAGTTTAGAAAATAAAGTCCCTTCCCTCCCTTGTGGAGCTTACGTTCTAGTGAGGAAGACAGACAATGGTCATCTAATCAAATCTACAAATAAGATACAAATGAAATCATTTCAGATAATGATTAGTGGTCTGAAGGAAACCTGGGTAATGGGATAGTGATTTCACATGGGACGGTGTGGCGGGAACTCCAGCGAGTGTGGTCAGAGAAGGCCTCTGATTGGAGGTGGAGTCAGCCAGGTGAAGATCTGGGAGAAGCATTCCAAGCAGAGCGGAAAGGCCCTGAGATAGGGTGAAGATTAACATTTTCATGGGACTGAAGGGGGACCAGGGGTCTAAGTGAGATGAGCGGGTGGGAGAAGAGTCAGAGCTGGGGTTAGAAGACATGGTTTTGTTCTAATTGCAGTGGGACGTCATCAGAGGGTGTTAAGCAAGGGAATGGTGTGATCAAACTTGCAATGCGGAAAAATCACTCTGGCTGCTATGGGGAGAACGATGGGGGAGTCGGAGTCCTAGCTCGTATGTGTGAACCTTGAGATGCCAATATCCCCCCTCCCATCATCTTTATTAACCCAACCAGTAACTACTGAGCACCTGTTTGCCACGTGGGGCGCTGGGCACAGCCCTGCCCCGTAGAGCTTCGCTCTCCTACCAAGTGTTGTCCCACACAGGTGCTCATCACAGATAACAGACCCAGAGACCCACAAACATGCAACCAAAACACTGGCACGTTTCTTAATTTCATTTAGGCCTGGAAATTTGGGGATTAAGGAGCCACTGACGGGAGTGTCAATAGCAGTAGGAGGTGCTGGTGTCTTTGCTGACTTGACTCAATAATCGCTGGAGAAAGTAAGGAAATCACTGAATTCATTTGGGAAGGTAGAGATAAAACCTTAATTTTTTTTTTTTTAAAAAGTCACTTGCTGCCCATAGCCTGAAAGTTAATGTCCTAGTGAAGTCCTTTGTAATATACATGAAGTCCAAGTTGCAAAATATACGGTCTTTGAAGCCAAGAATGACCCCGTTCTGTCTTCCCTGGCTACACACGTGCCTGGGACAGTGCCCTCCACACAGGGAGAGCCTGGCAGGGGCACCAGACTGGCGTGGTTTGGTCATTGTAGGAGGTGTTTTTCCTAAGGTTGGTTTGGTTCTGTACATTTGAGCAGAAAGCTATTCTCAGGACCTCAGGCAAGAGTAATGGCTTTGAAAACTTTGCAGGAAAGAGGCATCACTCGATAAACTTCTGAGCTGGGAATCAGCTAGTAAGAAGCAAACAAGAAATATGATTTTTAAAGCTATGACTATTGTCAAGTCACTGTTTCTCATGACTGAGTTAATTTACATACCTCGAAGCTTTTACAAACTGTCTTTGCAAAGCCCTGAGTAACTCTTTTTGTTTACTGTTTCAGGAAAGGGTCACCAAGCTTGCACCACGCCCTCAGTCAGAAGAGGATCTGTCTGCTCTGTTTGAAGCGTCAATGAAACTGTATTAATTTTCATTTTCACTGAAAGAATTACCATTGGCCATCGTAATTCTGAAAACAGAAGTTGATCTAGCAAGAGCTTTGTCTTTTCACCTCCACAGATAACATCCCTGTTACCAGCTTGAATGTGATATAATTTTATCCTGTAGAAGATTCCCTGATGCTCCAAGTCCAGCTACTTCCATAGAACACACTGGACAAATGCCCACCGTGCTGGACCCTCAGCCAGACTTTAGAGGTCCATGTTCCTGCCCCAAACCCTGCAGACTACCCCTGCTCCATGTATCAAAAGGGCAAACACTCAGTATCTACCAAAAATATTAATGTGTGTTATCCTATGCCCAGTAATCAACCCCACATCTAGAAATTTATCCTATAAAATACTACCACAAGTGTGTAAAGAAATATGGCAAGGATGTTTCTGGCAGCGCATTTTCTAACAATAAAAAATTTGAAAGAACTTAAGTATTCATTAATATATGGATAAATAAATCATAGTATATTAAATAATGGAATGCTTTTGTGCTACTAATGAGAATAACTCTACTAGAAATACATCCATGATAAACTGCTAAGTGAAAAAGAGTAAGTTGCAGGACAGTTATATATTAATATGGTCTGATTTTTACTTTTTAAATTATATATAAATATATGTCTATATATACATATATCTAGAAAGAACGTTACACATCAAACTTAAAAGGGATCACTGAAGAAATGGAATTTGGAGGATAGAAAATTAAGAGAAAATGTTTACTCTATATTTTATACTTTCACTTTTTATTTTACAAACATCTGTATTGTTTGCATTTGTTAAAATAAGCACATATTTTCTAATTCTAAAAGAGGAAGAGAAAAGAAAGAAAAATATCACTTTGCTGTTTTAGGTCAGACTCATAAAACTACTAGTAACTAATATTTAAAAGGTAAAAACAAATCCAAAGGGGTAAGATATTAGAGATGGATCCTCTGGTGGAGCAATTGTTCTTTTGAGAAAAACACAAACAACCTACATGGTAATTCCCTCTTTGGAAAATGGTTCTGGTGCTCAGAATAAATTAATTCAAAAGCAAGCTGTTTTGCGGTTTACAGACTTCAGGATGCAAGTCGAATCCTGGTAGCTGGGTCATCTGCCTCCTGTTATTCCCAGCCTGCTGAAACGTCTATGGCTCGTTTTTCCTCCCAGTGGTGAGTGCACTGCTTTGGCAGTCTAGATCTCAGTGTACTTGCAGATTTATCCATATTTTAAACTGCATTAAAGTTTTCATCAGAAAGTATATCAAGTAGAGTATATAATTACATATATAATTATATGTAATTACTAGGCATAAGATGTATGCATATATAGTACATAATTACATATTATAGTATATAATTATATAAAGTATATAATTACATCAGGATTTTAAAAAACATGAGAAGGGCATTACTGTGCCATTCAACCTGCCTGGCCCTACTTTATCTCTGTGAACATCTTTGTTTACTTGGGATTTTAAAAATAACATTTAAATATTGTTTATTGGGAGTCTTTCTAATTACACACATAAGATATGTTCAGTACCAAAAACCGGTAGTACAAAGAGACACACAGAAGAAAATATTTGTTCACATTGCACCATCCAGAAGAGAGCCACTGTTAAAAAGTAACAAAACTTAAAAATATATGTTCTCCCCATAATTTTATACACATATATAGATACATTATAGATAACTATGTGTGTGTGTGTGTGTATATATATATATATATATATATATATATATATATTTTTTTTTTTTACTTAGGAACAGTATCATTAAGGTATAGTTTTAGTTCCCACAGAGCATTCAAATGCTTTATGCCAAGTGCCCAAAAGGCAAGCACAAGAGAGTCCCGACAGAATTTCATCTCTACCATCAGACTATATCTAGCTAAAATTCCCTCCAGCTTTTCAGGAGAATTATGGATTCTGAGAGCAGAAGCTTTGTGAATAAGGCAGAGAACAGTGAAACTGCCAATCTGAGATCCTTCAGGAAACTTTAGTAAAAGTTGTTGATCAATGTCTCAAAATACATTTGGCGTAGCAAAAATACATGTGTGCCCCAGCCCCTCAAAGAAAGTCCAGGTAAATTCGAGACCTCTTGTAATATATTTTGCAAGGTGATGTGGCATCATTAGAACAGCATAAGACTAGGGAGTCCAGGGGTCCAGGGCCCTGGATTCCACTCCAGCCCCTTGGTCTGTCTGAGTCTTACTTTATTCAACCAATTCCTCTCCAAGCCTGAAAATACCATAACTAGATTTTATGTACTACCTTGTCCTTACTGTGAGATTTTGAGTTTGGGAAATTTAATGTAAAATCAATTTAGATAGGAAAATGCATTCTTTATCTCTCTGAAATATTTGATGCCATTTCCACCAGTAACCAGATGTCTCACTGTGACTCACCAGGAGGAGTGTTTGGCATTCATACTGATGATGACTTTGTAAAGGAAGGATTTAAAGGTCAAGCATGAAGAAACAGATTTAGGAAGTCTTCGTGTTTTTTATCCTAATACCCATCATTTTGGCCCTTACAATTTGAGAATATACAAAAGATGTGTTTCTTGACTTTACCAGCTATTAAAAGAGCGTGAGAGATTATGTCCATTTCTGTAGCAAAAATATATAATTGTTTTCTGAGAAAACAAGTACATTTTTCTAAGTCAAATCCTATTTATCTACTGATTTCCTTAAAAGCTCAAACAGTCCTTAGGGGTCACAGCTTCATTTATATGGATTAATGTACTTGCTAAGGAAAGGAAAATTAAAGGAATAGTATTCAAAAGTTTATTTAATATTACTTTCATAAAATTATCATATATGGTGGCATTTTCACTTAAAATACATCATCCCTAATTTATTTCTTGATACAAAATTACTAATTTGTTTCAAGCAGGTCATGTTTCTCTGATTTTTGCCAAGTGCCATAATAAATAGCTGGCGTGTTGCACTCCTGTCCCTCCCCTGTGCACAGGGAGGGTTGTGCTGGGTTTGGCATTGTTAGTGTAGCTGTGGACACAGCTGTAGGGTATTTTCCAGTGGTCAGTGAGGTAAGTCTGCTCTTGTAAAACAGAGACAAAGTACAGTATCAAAATAGAGAGAGAGCAAAAATTGCTTTTCTGGCCTTTTAACCCTGAGAAAGATTAATGGTTGTTTGCATTAGAAACTACCCTAATCAGGGACTGTTGCCTCCGGGGAGTGGGTATGAGAAAGGGGGCTATTCACCTCCGGGTCAACATTGCACAGGTTGCTGGGTCTCTGATGAGCAGCAACCCCGAGCTGAGACAGCTGCCCGGGCTCTTCCATTAAATGCCTTGCCCTCTGGGAGCTGTTGAGGAGGCCAGGCCACATCCCGCCATCACCATCACAATGGCCTGCGCGAGGCAGTCTCCAGGGACAAGTCGCACTTTGAATGCGCAGAAATTGGCTCTTGAAGTCCTAGGTTGAATTACTGGCAGCTGGGGGTGGGAGGGTCTAGTTTCTCATGCTATTATGCTTTCCAACCACCCCAACTCTCACAATAAATGCATACCCTTCACAAATTGCAATAACTGTTTGCAGTTTTGGCCCATGTGAAATCCCTCATGAAATTATGTGCAGGACAGCTAACTTTGTGTGTGTGTGTGTGTGTGTGTGTGTGTGTGTGTGAGTGTGTTTCCCAGCTCCCCACTCCTTTTCTTTTTTGAATTTTATTTTATTTTTTTATACCGCAGGTTCTTATTAGTCATCCATTTTATACACATCAGTGTATACATGTCAATCCCAATCTCCCAGTTCATCCCACCACCACCACCACCCCGGTTTCCCCCCTTGGTGCCCGTACGTTTGTTCTCTACATCTAGGACAGCTAACTTTAAAGTAACTCCATTTCATTCTTTCTGGCTTTAAAACTGGCTTTTTTATTTGAGTGCTTTTAATTGGTTTTCTAACTGATTAAAATAATCATGAGCAAAAAGGAAAAAAAAAACTACCATCATGCCATTACCCAAACACAGCTGTTATCATCTGCTATATTTCTAACTTTTTCATTTGGGTGGTGTACTCTCTAGGTCTTTTCCCCTAAGGAATGCCATTTTAAGTATCTTCTACGTTGCCACATAATCTTCATAACCATTACTTTAAAAGGCAGACAACAGTTTATTGAATAGGAATTTAATAATTTATCTATTCTTATTATAGGGCACCAAAATTGCTTTCAAATTTTTACTCCTACCAATGCCACAGCAATGAATAAATGAAAAGTTGTATGTGGCTTTTCTCATATTCTAAATTAACTTCTTAGGTTAATTAATCCCCGAATGGAATTTTTAAAGTATGGACATTTTTAGGGCTTCCCTGGTGGCGCAGTTGTTGAGAGTCCGCCTGCCGATGCAGGGGACACGGGTTCGTGCCCCGGTCTGGGAAGATCCCACATGCCGCGGAGTGGCTGGGCCCGTGAGCCATGGCC